>NW_005054314.1:8684273-8729325 GCF_000277835.1 Geospiza fortis
GAGGTGCTGGATGAAAGTGGTTCCCAGAACATTTCTGCTTTCATGATACATGGTCAGCTTTTCTTGTTCCTCAAGCAACGTTAACACTAAACTGAGTTTGTGCTTGATGCTGTACATAAGCTAAAATAAAAGGAAAGGAGCACGAAAATCAGTGTTGGGAAACTTCTTTGTGATTTGGCTTGTGTAGCCTGCTGGGCTGGCATCTTTTAGATGTTCTCTCACTGCTGTAGCAGAGCCTTGGTCCTGAGATCTGTAAGCACAGCTATTATGCAGACAGCAATTTGTGAGCTCCTCTTGCAATCTTCCTGTGTGCTGAAAACCCAGGAGCATTTCCATTCTGCCTGCACTGGAGTGTAGTAAATTTGAGTGTCCTGACAACAGGCTGGCCTCTGAGTTATCTTTTGGGTGGTTTCAAAAAAACTACAGCACAGGACTAATTAGTCCATCAGCCAAAAATGATTCAAGGCTATCTGTTTTGGGAGGGCCAGAGGGAGATTTATGAAGAGGATGAATGTTTTCATCCTGGCAGCAGCTCCTCAGCCAGCGACAAGCCTGGTGCTGGATGTGCTGCCTTCTGCACCTCCAATTACCTGGGAGCTCTTGGCTCCCAACTAACCACATCTGGCAGGCCTTGTGTAACCAGCCCATGACGTGGGCCTGGCTCTGAGCTGGAAACACAAAGCCAGGCTGCCCCCAGGTCCAGTGCTGGGAACAAAGCAGAGGAGCAGCCTGGCTGAGCCATTTTCTGCAGAAAGGAGGAGTGGATGCTGAACGCCCCTGCCTCGTTGAGGAGTGTGGAGTGAGGACTGGAGGGAAAAGTCCTGGCAGTGGAATGACAGTGACAGGCTGTGTGCTGCTTGTGCCTGTGGTGAGACTGAGATTGCCCCAAGTGCTGGTCCTGTTGGGTGGGGGGGATCACTGAAAATGCAAGAGAGGCACTGTGGTGCCATGGTCCTTCCTCAGCAAACCTGGCCCTCCTCCTGCCTGCCTGCACCAGCCTTCTGTGCAGAAACACTTCCACCAGACAGTGCAGGGCAACCTTGTCTGGGACTGGCTGGTTTGGGGCTGCCCTTCAGCTTCTGGAGGGTTTAGAGTAAGGAGCAGGCTTTGCATGGATGGAATCTCATGCCTGTGGGTGTTTACCATTGCATGGTAAGGCACAGACCTGTTCTACATGTAGGTTTAGTAACTGAAGCCTCTAATTTTCTCTGGTTGGCTTTGTTTACTCAGCAAAAACCTAAAAGCAGCTTTCCTGCTGCTGCAGGGATCTCAGAGACTGGTGATGCCACAGGCAGGGTGCAAGCAGGGAATGCTGAGGCTCATGCACAAAGCTGTCTTGAATAATTTCTTCTCTTGTCCAGAAGAGACAGGGCTGTGCTCGCCCCTGCTGCACGCGTGATGCACTCCAGTGGCAGCAGCTCAGCTGCCCTTTGCCATCCCCAACCTCCTCCAGAGAGTGAGCAGCTCCCAGGATGGCTGCAGAGGGTCTAGAGATGTTTCTGTGGTTTTAGGAGGATTCTGTGCATGAGATGTTGCTTTTTCTTCTGTCTCTACGAGTGTGTTGTTGCTTCAGTGGCTGGTTTGTGGATACCAGGCTTTAAAATAGAGATGTAGACAAATTGGCAAAAGGCCAGAGGAGAGCAGCACTAATTGTCAGAGCTTTAGAAAACATGACCTCTGAGGAGAGGTTGAAGAAATCAGGTGCATTTAATCTAGACAAGGCAGTATGGGTGGGGGAGGGAGGGGGATGTCATGGTTTCTCAGAACATAAAAGCTGTTGTTAAGGAAGGATGATTGATTTATTCTTTAACTGTTGTGGAGGGGAGGGGAATGATGAGACCAAACTACATTTAAACTGCAGAGAAGATTTGGTTTGGATATCTAGGAAAAGCCTTCAGTGCAGTGAAATGTGGGAAGGTATTGTTCAGGGAAGCTGTGAAATTTCTGACACCCTGTTAATGCCTTTGTTCCTGTAGTTCAGACTAAAGGGTAATTTTCAGGCTGATCCCTGTCCCTCAGCACTGCAAACCTCAGCTCTGCCAGCAAGGCCAAGTCCACGTGGTCGGGAATGCAGGAACCAGCATCCTTGAAGCCCTGGCTGCAGTTCATAACAATGATGTGGCTTCAGTGGACCATAAATGCAGCTCTGCTCTCCTGCCCACTGGTTTGGACTCTCTTTGGCTGTGTCTGAGTTGCAGTTGGAGATCTGAAGGCAGAGGAACCTGAGCTTGCTCTGGTGTTGACTTCCTTGGGTAGGAGTGAGGAGGGGACAGCTTGGACCTCAGCTCTGGGCAGCTGCCTGAGTGATCACCCCCCTGTTCACTGAATTTTGTGCTTTTGTCTTCAGTGAGCTCAGAACCAGGCTGAGTTCTGGGAGGGATGTCCCAGGCCAGGCTGCCATCACCTCTGGCTGGAGTGCAGGCACACACAGGCTTGGAAACACAACCTTTCCTCTACACCTGTGCCGAGTTATTTCGGTTAGCAACGTGACTCCAGGTGCTGGGGTTTGATGCATTATAAAATAAAATGTGAAAGTAATAACTGGTTGCTGGGAAAATATCGCAGATTAGCACAACTTGTTCTCTACCTTGACTGTGTTTATATTTGACAAGTATCACTTGCAGAAAAAGGACAGGTTTTATTATAACTCTTTTGTCTGCTTCCTTCCCAACTTCCTGAGTGCATTATTCTCAGGCATCAAACTACTTTCAGGACAAAATGTTGGTGAACTCTCCAGTGGTGGTGAGAAACAGGGATGTGTGAGGGTGCCATTCACTGGTAAAAGTGGCAGAATTTCTCACACTCCCTCACTCGTGATCTTGCCTATAAATCCTTCCCAGGCAGAAGCTTTTTCTTTAAGGGGAGGAAGCCTAGTTCTTTGTAGCCACTGGCAAGGCACAGATAAAAGCATGGGCCTTTAATATCAGGTTTACTTCTTTTGCCCTGTCTTGGATCCACAAATTTTGTCTCTTCTGGACAAATCTACAGATGACGTTATTCCATATTTGAAATACCCTACTTTTGTATCCCTCTTGCCTGAAGCTATTAACATTGGCAGAATTGATGTCCTTTGTTTATTTTTCTGTACTACTTAAAGTCTGAATGTTGGGCACCAGCTGGCCTGGTTTCCCATTGGGCTGCATTGAGAGTCAGGACATATTTTAGTGTTGGCTGTATCCATGCTCCTGAATGCCTGTCCTGAGCAGTCTGGGAGCCAGCAGGGCTGGAGAAGGTGAAATGGCTTCCCTGGCATCAAGATGAAGTAGGTGCAGTAAAGGCAGGGCTTGCATTTCATTTTTTGTAGGACAGTCATACACAGGAGCTCATGGGCTGCACACCCCTGGGCTTGCAGGTGGGCAGTGGAGCCCCCCAAATTTCCTGATAGATGGGAAGTGGAGGAGTTGGCAGTGCCAAGAGGAGCCCTGCTGACTCTGCAGGGAGCTGATCCCTCCAGCCCAGAGCTGCTCCTGGAGCTGGGAGAGGGGAGCTCTGGAGCTCATCCCTGGCTCTGAGTCACTGCATGACCCCGGGCACTCAGATACCACGGTGATGAACGCAGCACAACTGTCTGCATGCATAGAATGCACTGCACAGGCTCTGGCTTTGACAGATATCTGTGTATCCCCACTGCCAGAGCTCCCCTGCTCTGCCCACCCAGCCTGTTCTCAGTGGGGGAAGAGCCCTGGCTGGTGCTGGGGATGGTGGGGATGCACAGCCACAGTGACACAAGCACTGCTGGGGAAGGAGGGGATGCACAGCCACAGTGACACAAGCAATGCTGGGGATGGTGGGGAAGGAGGGGATGCACAGCCACAGTGACACAAGCACTGGTGAGGAAGGAGGGGATGCACAGGCACAGTGACACAAGCACTGCTGGGGATGGTGGGGATGCACAGCCATGGTGACACAAGCACTGCTGCGGAAGGAGGGGATGCACAGGCACAGTGACACAAGCACTGGTGAGGAAGGAAGGGATGCACAGCCACAGTGACACAAGCACTGGTGAGGAAAGAGGGGATGCACAGCCACAGTGACACAAGCACTGGTGAGGAAGGAAGGGATGCACAGCCACAGTGACACAAGCACTGGTGGGGACAGGCTGGAAGCCAAGCAGGCAGTGGGGCACTCTTGGAGGGAGCAGCACTGCATGGCAGAAAGGCTCTGGAATGGGAGTGTGCCTTCTGCCAGGCTCTGCTGCAGCCCTGTGCGTGGCCCTGACTCTCCTCCTGTAACTAATTAGCCTGCAAGATCCTCAGGGCAGCTCTGACTTCCTCCTCCTGCTATGGCTTCTATCATAAGGCCCTGATTTCAGGGCAAAAAAAAAGACAAACTATCAAAGTGAGACTTCCTTAAAAGCTTTGCTGTGCCTGTGTCAGCCTCTGGCACAAAGGGGCTGCGGGAGGATTGTGTCTCCCTGGTGTGACTATTGGTTATTTTCCCACCTGGCTCCCTTGTGAAGGATGAAGGCACAAGCACAGCTAAGATGTGTCTGGAGTGTGGCTGTGATGGCATCTTCAGAGGCTCCACGAGGTCTCCTGAGCTCCCCTGCCTCGGGCACCCTGTCAGCCAGCCCGGGGTGCTGGAGCCTGCGCTGCCTCTTTAAGGAGATTTGCATAGCAGGGCCTAATTACAGTGGTTGATTCTGATGTTTTCAGTGTTGTTCATATTCCATTAAAGGATAATGCTGCTTAATTTGCAGCAGAGGGTCTCGGTGAACAGCACACCCAATCACAAGGCACCCCTAATGACACCGCTTCCCTACTTCTGGTAACACATAATTAAAAAATCACTCCATTTCCAGTTGTGTGGTTCTCCCCTCTCCCCCAATCTCCTAATTACTTTCTAAGCCATTTCATGATTATCTGTAAATATTTCAGCACTTAGATCTACTAATGAGTGCATGGAAGAGTTAATACCTTGAGTGGCACAACCGCTTGCCTTTCCCTTTCTAGTGGTGCATTGCAAGGGATCATTTTCCACCTTGCATGTGTGAGGTAAAGGGCATTTTCTTGGCGTGGGATTGGGTTTGTGCTCTGCCTTTGGGGTCATGGACCTGAGCAGGGGAGGGGTAACATGCAAAAACCCCATTTCCAGCTGCAGGAGGGTTTTTGCTGGGTTTGGTAGTGGATGTGTATCTTGTTCTAAATTGTTTTACATGGCTTAAACCCCACAGTAAGGACTGTCCTGGTCTCTAATCCGAGCTCTGCTCTGAAAAGCCACCTTACATATGCTGCTTTTTCACTTCATAGATCTGTTTCCTGCACTTGTCTGGTGCCTTGGGTGTTAAAACTCACTTGGGACTTTCAGACTGAGTGCTCAGAGCCAGCAGAGTGATGGAGGAGTGAGCTGGAGCAAATTTCCTGCCCATGGCTTGCATGGCCTTGGGTGCTGAGCTCTTTGTGTGGTCAATCAGGACCACCTTGTGCGAGCCCACTAGGAGCCTGCTGATGGTCTCTGAAGGGATTATTTGGAATAACCAGAGATAATTGTGTTACTAGGGGGTAATTAACTTCCAGAATTTAAAAAAAAATCAAGCTTAGGCTGCACTGCTCCTTGGGGTGAGTCTGTAAGTCTGGGAGTGAGAGAAATCCAATCGCTTGAGCACATTCAATTCCATGATACTCAGGGAATGTGGGGCTGCTTAACATCAAATCCATGCATTTCTAGGCAATTCTTATATTGCAGATAAGAGAGGAGGGCTTGAAAGTGGTCCTAACCCAGCCTATTTGTGTTCCAGGTAACCCTGTCACAGTGGGAATGAGCATCCACATCTCCAGCATTGACCAGATCTCTGAAGTCAACATGGTAAGTTTGGAAAGAAAGAGAAAAATAAAAAAAGAAAGAAAGGGTGGGGGAAAACAGCTATAAAATGTTTTTTCATTTTCTGGCTGAGATTTACTTCCTAGGCAATGGTTTCTTGGAGGCATCTGGATTTCTGCTGGCACCTCTGGAGCTTGTGCCATCTCATCTCATCCAGAGTAGATTCTTTTCACCTTCTCTGCTGGTGGCAGAGACATCCCCCCAAGTTATGCCTTAAAAAAGTAGATGTGAATTGTATTTTTTTGGTTGATACAAAGGTGGCTTTATGGTCAGTCTGTCCCTGCCAAGTTAAAAACAGTGAGTTTTCATTTGCTGGTGGTAATTCAACATTTCCTTGGAGATCTGTGCTGGAAAGAGAGGCTTCTAATGGAAATCTGGTTTGGGGTGGCATTGATAGATTGGAACTTTTCATACCACTGTGAACAACAACAAAAAAATACCTGCTCAGGTAGCAATGGTTTGGGGTGAAATCTGTGAAATTTGTTGATTACTTTGGTCATGGTTTAGGTTCACATCCAGGACTGTCCCTCAGAAGCCCTCAGCACCCAGCAGAGGACATAGATTGTGTTGTAATTGCCTAAACTTGCCTTTCTCCCTCCTGTCCAGAGGCTTTTCCTCCAGACTCTGCTCCTTTCCCAGGGGCTGAGTGCAGGGGGAGGCTGGTGGGAGCCTCCTGGCAGCTCCTGTCCAGTTCCTCCCTTCCTGGCCTGTGCAGGAGGATCCTGGGCCACTTTAGAGCTCTTCTAGTTCAGGTCAATTAAAATCCTGCTCTGCCCCTGCTCCTGTCCCATTTCTCTGTCTCTGGCCCCTCCTGCCCTGTTTCCCTGGCCCACCAGCTCTTCTGAGGAGGGAGGTGACACAACCTGACCAGTTGGTTTTGTTCTCAAGCTACCTGAAAAGCCTGAATTTGTGTTGGAATGACCCAGGGGGAAGAGCCAGCCATGAACCTTTATGTTCCTGAGTGAAAGTTCCTTTTGCTGACTCTGCCACCATCCCACCCCCACCTGAATTCTCTGCATGACCTGTGGCACCTCACCCCAGTGACAGTGACACTGGGCAGTGGGTGTGGGCCTAGATTTGGGTTCAGAGGCACTGGGTAGCTGTGCTTGAGTTTAGGCTCAGCTTAGCAGGGCCAGATGGTTTAACCTAGATCCATCTCTCTTGCCTGTCAGGCCACAACTCAGCTTTGAGTCATCTCCTCCCCCAGGCTCAGCTTGGACCTGGGTGTTCTGGGGTGCTGGAGCAAATGTCACCCTCCTGCTAGAGCCAGGATGGACAGTTTGGGCTCTGCACTTGTGCCTAAAGACCAAGACTTGCACAAACACAACTGGGAGGGGGTGAAGGGTTGGCTCTCAGCTGTAGCCACTGCCCCTGTGAGCCTGAGCAGCTCTGTCCCAGCACAGAAGGACAGGGAACTGCTGGAACCAGTCCAGAGGAGGCACCAGGGATCAGAGGGATGGAGCAGCTCTGCTGGGAGGAAAGGCTGGCACAGCTGGAATTGCTCAACCTTTCAAGGAAGTCTGAACCTTTCAAGTACCTCAGAAATGGGGAAAGAGAGAGGGAAATATGGCTGGGAAATTGGGATAAAAAGGAGGCTGTGTCCTCCAAAAACTGGAGAGACCCAAGGGGAATGCCCCATGGCCTCTCCCTTTATTGGAATAAAGTAAAAATGACTCCAGTCTCTGCTCAACCTGGAAAAAACCAGCTTAGGGGTGGCCTTCCAGTATCTGAAGGGAGTCCAGAAAAAAGGTGGAGAGAAACTTTTTACAAGGGCTGGAGTGACAGGACAAGGGGGAATGGATTCAGACTAAGAGAATAGGTTCAGATTGGACCTTAGGAAAAAATTCTTCCCTGTGAGGGTGGTGAGGCCCTGGCTCAGGGTGCCCAAAGCAGCTGTGGCTGCCCCTGGATCCCTGGCAGTGCCCAAAGCCAGGCTGGATGGGGCTCTGAGCATCCTGGGACAGTGGGAGGTGTCCCTGCCCATGGCAGAGGGCTGGAACAAGGTGATCTTTGAGGTCCTTTGCAACCCAGACCATTGTGTGAAGGCAGCTGAGCCCTGCAGAGGCTGGTGCAGGATGAACCTCCTGCTGGAGAGGTGTCCATGGGCTACAGGGGCTGATCAAGAGCTTTGTCCAGCAGGTGAGAGCAGCTGTGGCCAGGCACACAGTACCACTGTCCCAGCAGCACTTTCCAACCCTTGCCATGTAAATGTGGTGCTCTCCCCTCTGCAGAGAGCCTCTGCTCCCCTCTGCCACACAACTAGGGGACAAACACTTATAATAACAGCAATAATCTCTCTGTGATGCACAGGTTTCCTGCCACAGACCTTCCTCCACGTGCTGCTGTGGATCCTGCAGAGTTTGAGCAGCACAGTGATGGACACTGAGTGCTTTGATGGTGGTGGCATGGCTGTGGCACCGCTGTCCATGCCATGCTCCTGTAGATGTGAAGGAATGTCCCTTCTAGGCTTTTGATTATCCCTCCTGGCTGTCTGTTTGACAAGAAAAATGTCCTGCCCATCTTTCCTACATAGACTGGGGCAAGGGGAGGGGGTTTGGAAAGGTTTGGAGATGGGAGATGAGGTGGCTGTAGGTGAGCATTTATTCGGGATCAAGATCTCTGAGCACCGTGGTGAGGCAGCGTCAAGAAGGGGTTAAGAATCAGAATCATCTTAAAGAACAAACATTTAGGGAGCAGAAGAGTTCTCATGTGATGTAAGTTTCCAGGCTGAAGGGATTTTATGTGCATCATTCCTCTGTGTGACAGATGCCCCGGGGAAAGGGCTGTGTTTTACCCCTGCTCTGGACATGGATCCTGGCAAGAAAAACAAGGCATTTTTTTGGCATCATGTGTGCTTGGGAAAGGAACTGTGCAATGAATAAATTAAATGCACACAAGTGAAGCTGGGTTGTCATGGTGACCAAATAGCTTCTATTGTTCCACAAGGAGTGTTATTACTTACTACCCCTTGTAGGATAATTAATTAATCCTCAGACATCCTTTTGGGAACAATGGCCCTGGTGCTGTGGCTGGGCAGGCTGAGGACAGCCCCCAGCTCTCCCAGGCCTTTCTCTGGGACTCCTGGCGCCTGCTGGCTGCCTGCTGGTGGGGAACAAGTGCTCTCAGTGACCAGGCATTGCATGCTTCCAAAAGCTGCTTTCCACAGGAGTCCAGCTGGCTGTGGAGCTGTGGAGCAGCCCAGCTCCATCCACGAGCACTCCTTGCCCTCAGTCCCACGGGAGCCGTGTTCCCAAAGTGAAGATGTGGTGACATCCCTGTCCTGGAGGACACAGGGCTCTCTGAGGAGGCAGCACAGTGATGTCCTTCTGCTGGGTGTTCCCAGACACTCTGACACACAGAACACTTTGCACTGTCTGTAGATGCCATGTGTGTTCTGACGCCCAAAGCTCCTCCAGCTCCCCGAGGGCCATTCCCAGATCCTGTGTTCTGACACCCAGAGCTGATGCACCCCTGTGACCGTGTTCCCAGGGGTCTTGGATGAGGGAAGAGACGAGGATCTGACTCCATGTTTCAGAAGGCTGATTTATTATTTTATGATATATATTACATTAAAACTATACTAAAAGAATAGAAGAAAGGATTTCATCAGAAGGCTAGCTAAGGATAGAATAGCAAAGAATGATAACAAAGGTTTGTGGCTCGGACTCTCTGTCCGAGCCAGCTGGGCTGTGATTGGCCATTAATTACAAACATCTAACATGGGCTAATCACAGATGCACCTGTTGCATTCCACAGCAGCAGATAACCATTGTTTACATTTTGTTCCTGAGGCCTCTCAGCTTCTCAGGAGTAAAAATCCTAAGGAAAAGATTTTTCATAAAAGATGTCTGCAACACACCCCCAGCTCCCTGAGGGCCATTCCCAGATCCTGTTTTCTGACACCCAAAGCTGATGCACCTCCAGCTCCCTGAGGGCCATTCCCAGATCCTGTGCCATGCCAGGCTGCAGGGTATTCATAGGTACAGTGGCAACCTTCTCCCAGTCATGAGAGACCAAAACTGCAGCCCTTATAGTAAAAAGTGTCCCCTCCTGGTCCATGGCAGCTGCTGCCTATGTGTGGTCAGCCATAGTTTCAAGCTCACTTTTTAGAGTGCTGCTTTCTTGCTGTGTACCCCCCTCAGCATGGCCAAGGAATGCTGAGCTGCAGCCTCTGTTCTCCTCAGTGGTTAGAAGGATTATTTGCTGAGCCAAGATCAGTGACATCAATTGAAATGTCTGGGGAAGGATGCCAGGGGCCAGGCCATACAGGTATTGGGGAGGGCACATTTGAGTGGCAGACCCTCTGGGAAGTGCTGATCCATGAAGATGAAAGGCCTCACTGGAGTCTTTTCATCTGCTGTACACATTTGCAGGGTGGTGATTTGAAGGCAGGCTGAGAGGAGGAATGTCTTCTTGCTGCTGCTGAGTAGCTCAGGTGAGCCATGAAGGACGGAGGGACGGTGTCTCCTGGAGAGCTCACCCAGCCCTTCTCCTTTGAGGTGATCTGGGATTGAGTTGCAGTGAGCAGGGTGATGCCTGGAATGGCTCCCTGGTGTAGCCCTGATTTTTTAGGTTCTTCTAAGCCTTCTGATGTTAACATTCTTGTAACAAACTTCCTCGCACACTTTATGTAAATAACTTATGCATTCTTTTATGGAGGAGGAGAAATTTGATGGACTGTTGGTTTGTCCAGTGTCATTGGAGAGGTGGCACTGTCATCCTCCAATCCACTGTCGCTTTTGGAAATCTATAAATGTTGGAGTCAGAAATTAAAAATTCTCTTTTTACCTTGGAAGAGCTGCATGTGTGCAATGTGTTGTTTCATGTCCTATAGCGACAACCTAGAGCAGAGGCTCTAGACTTAAAATAAAAAAGTGTTTATGAAAGGCCTTTAACAGGCACACCTTGGGCAGTGCAGGAGCCTGGCAGAGCCTACACCCAAGATGGATATGAGTTCTTTGGACAGATATAAGCTTGGTCTATTTGCATAGCAGAGCTTCATTCCCCAATTACAGCTTCAGAGGATGAAGTCACCTGAATTCCCCCAGTTTGCTTCCCCCTAATTTACTTTTGTTTGTATTTTTTGGGGCTGTGATGGTGTCCTTGGCTCTCAGGCCTGGAAGGGTTGTTCTGTCTGAGCAAACTGAAGAGAACTTCCCAACACTCTGGATGGGGTTCAGAGCTTCACACTAATGCAGTGCAAGATCTCAAAAATAGAAAAGCTGAAAACTCAAGGCATGAAGGGAACAGCCTGCAGGTGTTTATGGACTCCTGTTGGTGTGCAGCGACACTGGGGCAGTGACACTTGCAGGTCTCTTGGTGTGGTGCCAGGTTACTGAGGAGCCCAGCAGCGTTTCTGAGCTGGGGAATGAAGAGCTCTGGCAGTGTGGAGCTCATGTCACACTCAGCTGGAGCAGGCAGGGGGTGTCTGTCCTTGTGCTTCGTGGCCTGAATGCTGCCCAGAGTCACTCAGCTCAAGGGTCTGCTTCTGGGGGTGCAGTTCTGAGCAGCACCAATGGCTTCAGAAAGAGCTGCAGGTCTTCCCCCACTGCTGGATGTCCTTCCATGCAGCTGAGGACTCAGGGTGTGCTGTATATTCCTGCATGGTGGGACTAGACAAGGACTAATCCTTCCAAAGCAGCCTTTTCCCTCTCTAGGCAATCTCTGGGGATGTGTTTTTCTAGCACCAGACAGTTCAGACTGCCTTGAAGTATTAATGAACTATTTCAATAAGGAAAACTACCAGAAGTTTTGTATGCATTTGAAATAAGAGGAGGTTACCCTTCATAAGGCTTCAATTTTCCTGCCCTATGATCTGTGCAGTCCTAAACCTGCTCCCTCCTGTGTCTGCACACCGTAGACAGCTCGGAGCATCCAGCCATTATAGTCATGATTTCTTTGTGCCTCCTATAATTTATTCATCCCAAGATGCTCTCCTACATCTGCAATAACATCATTTCAGTTTGTTATAGCACCAGCTTTAAAGTTTTATAAACCTGGTGACAAGTTGAAAAGTTACAAGAGGATTGTTGCAGAGGGCTAGTGTAGGAAACAAGGCTTCCAGATAAAAACATTTGCAGGAACAGGGCTGTGAAAGGAAGGATGCCTGTGGCATTGCCAATTCCTTTTGCTGGGGGACAGCCTGCAGTGGGGAGGGGTTAGGGGTCAGGGCATGGGGTTTGGCAAAGCTGACCTTGATGTTTTCCTTCAGAATGGTCTGGGTTGGAAGGGATTTAAAGCTCATCTCATTCCAAACCAGGACAATTTCCACCACCCCAGGTTGTTCCAAGCCCCATCCAGCCTGGCCTTGGACACAGCCAGGGAGTGCCACAGCTTCTCTGGGCAACCTCTTCCAATGGCTCACTGCTTCCCAGCCCTGTGCCCCTCCTGCCAGGCTGTGCCTTGTTGGAGTGACTGCTCTGGTGCTGGCACTGGATCTCTTGGAGGTTACAGCAGGAAGCATCGTGGCTGTTATTGCCCAACTTCTCGAAGCTTGCTTCAAAAACAAGCTGTCTGGTTTGGCAGATTTCCCTGCTCAAGAGAGATGTAAAGCATGTCTCCAGACAACCATGAGCTGCAAGGGTTTTCAACTGGCTTTTAACCCAAAATGAAGTGGACCAGGTTTTGTGTAAGAGTGTTCTTGACCAGGACAGTTCATCCTACAACCTGTAACATCATCATCAGTGGGGCATCACTCTCCTCACTATATCAAATTTTCCATCTTTTGGGCATGCTTGAAATAGACTTTGTGGTGGAATGTGTCCTGAGCAGGCTTTGCAGTTCTGTTTTTTGTGGAATATCTGTACACCTGCAATACTGGACAAACCCAACTTTGCTGCAATGTGCCCTTGAAAAGGATTTTCCATTGCTGTAGATGCCTTGAGCTTTAAAAAACAAGATTTTAAAGAAGAAAGCTCTACTATTATGCAGTGCCTTTTAGTACCATCTACTCTCTTGAAATGTGTCAATGTTTTCCTTACTCTTAATTGAAAACGTTCTGTTTTGTTGCTGTCTCTTTTCAATTGAGAAATTACATGCAGATACTCCTCAGTCTCTATGTCCTTGGGTATTGAAATGTTTTTTAAAAGCAAAGGTTAAAGCATTTAAATCCTGCAGTCGGAGTTTTCTGGAGTTATGTGCTGTGAGATACAAGTATGACATGACACTCCAGTGCTGCAAATGTTTCTCTGTAGCCTTGGGTATCCCCAGCCCTGTGACTCTGTGTGTGTGTGTATACATCACATCTTGGTATTCAAGGCTGCTGAATATTTAGGACTGCCAAAATATGGGAAAGCTGGGAGGTTGGTGCTGAGCTGCAGCTGGTGCTCTGTCATGGTGCTGCAGGGGATTTAGTCCTGCTGGGTTGCTGGAGGCTCCTGGGATGGAAGTGTTGTAGGTAGCAGAGGGGGCTGTGGGGCCTTGGTGATGGAGAAGGATTCAGGGGGTATTCACATTGGATATCACGAAAAATTTCTTCCCTGAATGAGTGGTTAATAATTTGAACAGGCTCCCCCCAGGGGAGTGGTAAAATCACCATCTCTGGCAGTGCTCAAAAACTGAGCAGACCTGGCAGTGTGTGGTATGGTTTAGTGGCCATGGGGGTGTTTGGTCAAAGGTTGGACCTGATGACCTTGGAGATCTTTCCCAACCTTACTGATTCTATAAGTCTTGATGTGCTCGTGGTGAGGATGGCAGAGCTCTGACTTGGGGTGGGCAATCCCTACAGGCATGGGCAGGTTGGGTTTTGTGCTGTTCTTATTCACAAGGGGCTTCTGTGTGAGCTAAACCAGGCTATTGCAGCAGGCAGGTGGGATGGAAGGTTCCTTCAGGGCTGCAAGGGCCTGTGCCCTCCTCTGCTGGGGTCACACAGCTCTTGTCCCTTCAGCTCCTGCTGTGTGGGGCTGCAGTGCATGGCATGGCTGGGAAATCAAGCAGCGCTGCTTCTGTGCACTGAAACTGCATCTCCTGGAGGGGAGAGTTACCAGGGGAGGCAAAGGTCCATGTGCACACTGCCATCAGTCACACAGGACCTGCTCACTTTGCTTCTCCAGCAGTGGGAAATGGGAAACACACGGCCACTGGGCTGGCTGAGGGAAAGCAGCAGCAGCACATTGATGGTTTTTCCTGCTGCTGGAGGGATGTTTGGAGCAATAAAATATGGTTGTGGCAGGGTGGAGAGCAATCTCCAAAGCACTCTGGACCTGGCAGCTTTGAGATGCTCTTGTTTGCATGCAGGAGGCACAACTGCCTGCTCTGTGGCTTGTCTGGAGAGAGAGCAAAAGTAGAAATGCACTGATTTCCAGAAACACCTTTGCAAAGCTGATGCCAGGGACACACCTCACCTGCCATCCTTAGATTTGTGCTTAGGATTTTTTTATCCTTGAAGCAGTGATATCCTGTGAGTGCTGAGGCTTAGGGTGACTTTCACCAGCACTGAGACTGCCTAAAAAGCCAAAGATCAGGTGTGGACACCTGCTCACATCAGACAGTGCCCTTCTTTAACAGAATTCCCACTGGTTGTGCTGAAACATCCCTTGGACTGAGACAGACTGTGAGGACAAGGAAAGCATCTGGTCTCAGGGGTGCTCTGCAGGGTGGTGGGCAGGGATTGGGGGCTCAAGTTTAAATAAGGAGTTGTCCTCTGTCTGCCTGAAAGATGGGGATGGTTCTTCCAAAGGGGTTGAATAAAATAATCAGGGATAAAGTGAACTTGTGAAGGAGCCTGAAGTGCTCCCCATTCACTACTTCTGAAATCAGTTGCAAAGAGATTGTCCCGGCCTAAAAGCTGGAAAATAGGTCAGTGTGACTCATATGTCAATATTTACTGCATTTATGGCAACTTGTAGAAGGGAAAAATCGCGCCTGCCTCCCATAATGCTTCACAAGTTATCCCATTGCCATGGCAGAGCTCTCCCCGCGCCCTTGCTCCTGGTTCTGCTGTGACTGCAGTGACAGCCCAGTGAATTCACCGCTGCTTCAGCCCAGTTGCTAAGTAACAAGCCAAAGATCACCAGGCAGGCTCTCCGAACACCGTGGCCAGCTGGAAGCTGGATCTGCACAAAGCCCCAGGAATTCCTTTGGAGACAGAGGTCTCAAGGACTCTGTGCCTGTGGAGCAGCCTGGTGGAGCAGCAGTCCTGCCACCAGACAGCCTGAGGCTCCTCCTGTGAGGGGACAGCTCCTCTGCTTCCCCAAAAGGGCTCCCCTGTGCTTGTGATGATGGGCTGTGACTTTTTCAACATTAATGATGACCTTGGATGAATATTTTTGTTGGCCAAATGGCACGATTTGGCCATAAGTGGGAGGTGAACTGTGGGAACCTTGCTGGAGCAAGACTGAAGTGCTGGACAAGGGAATGATTCTCCCTCTTGCCCCTGAAGCTTTTTATTCTACTCTGCTTGTTTCTGCCTGGGAGCCTTTCAGCATTCACCTGATATCTTAATGGGAGAGTTTGCAGAATCTCTTTGTCTGCACAATGGGAATTTCTGGGTTATGGCAAAGCTGTGGGGTCAACTGGCTGATTCCCAGCCCAGAGCTTGGGGTTTGCAGCATGAACAAAACCTGGTGGCAGTGCTAGTCAAGAGTGATCCCCCAGTGTGTCTTTATCCAATTCAGGGTACCCCTGACATAAGGAGTAATTGGCGTCTGACTCCATTGATTCAGAACACCCCTGACATAGGGAGTAATTGGCATCTGACTCCATTGATTCAGAATGCTGAACAATTGATTTATTAAAACTATACATTAATTATTACATTAATACCATATTAAAACTATACCAAAGAGATACTAGAAGGATACTACAGAAAAGATACTAAAGAAAAACCTGTGACTCTCTGAGATAGCCAGGACACAGCTTGGAGTGCTTGGCTAATGAATCAAAACAATCTTTAGTAGAATTTAATTGACAAATCACTTCAGGTAAACAATCTTCTTAACACATTCCACATGTGCACAAACAACAGGAGCAGCGAGTAGAGATAAGAATTGTTTTCTCTTCTTCAGGAAAAATCCTGTGAGAGTTATGTCTCTCTGTGTTCAGAGAATGTGAATGCCACAAGCCTTTCCAGGGTGCTGCCCTCCCTGAGGAGCAGGGAGTCCTCCAGGACACGTTGGAGGGCTGAGCTGAGCCTGCTGCAGCGCTCAGAAGCGGAGTTCCCGTGCTCTGCTCTCCAGGCAGGTTCCCAAACGGGGCCATTTGGGTGCACTCAGAGCTCCCTGAGCACTGGGGAGGTGCCTGCGCCCCACGCCAGGAGAGGAGTCGTGCTGGGGGGGAGGAGAGGCTGTGGCTGGATGCTTTGCAGCGTGCCTTCAGCTGAACGGGGCTATGCTTTGCAGTGCTCCATCTGTTCCTCTAGCAGCCGAGTTATCTTTAGCTCTGAACATGTCAGTGTTGTATGGTGCTGGTATGAACCACTTCAGCTTGCACCCCAGCATTCCTGTAGTAGTTAGAATTCCTACTGCAGAAAAGTGCTTGGGATAATTCCCCCCCCCCCGCCCCCCCTTGCTTAAGTTTTTATTCATGTTTTCACATGGGCAAAACTCCCCCAGCCTATATATATTTTTTATATATATACATGTATTAAAAAGCTGGCTCTATTTGTGAGCAATGTTCCAAACTGCCACCTGTTTCAATAGCAATGTTGCAGCATTGGAGAGGATTACTGCAGAATGCTAAAGTAGCTCTCCCCCCAAGTGAAAGCTTCATCTGATTTGATTGAAAACCAAATTAGACCTTGAGAATCTGACCTTCTGACATCCTGTCATATATACATTTAAAGCACCCAGCAACAGAGAATGTATTTTGTGCAAGAGTGCCAGTACCTCAATATAGAACCTAAATCCAAATACAAGCGCTTGCGTGTCGTGCTGCTATTTGAATATGTAAATAAATGGGGCTATAAATAGCTCTATATGTTATGTACATGTTAAGTGAAGGTGGCAGATCCGACAGCTGAATGGCTCTGCTGTTTCTGAATGCTGGGAGAGGCTCCCTGCACGCTCCCCACATCTCTCATGTTTGCTCCTACCCCTCTCAGCCTCTCTGCTATCACATTTTTCAGGCCTCTGGAGAAGATCGTGTGTGGGGACAGGAGCTGTTAATATTCTGAGTCTGTGCTGAGTTGCTAGGCTACAGAGAAAAAGGAACATTCAAGGAAAAGGGATGGTGGAAGGAAGAGGGTCTGCTGAGCTGCTTGGAGCTCCAGAGAGGTCCTCTAGCCAGATGAAGGGATCATTTTGGGGAAGGAGGGCATGCACACATGTGGGATGAGCTGTGGGCAGTCCCTGCTGCCCTGGCACAAACAGAATCTCAGGCCAGCCCCAGCCAGAAAAAAATGGCAGAGGAGGGAGTAAAAGGCAAGATGCACTGGCCCCTCCCACGTCACTGCTTGTCGGGTGTGCACAGCTGCTCTCCTGCGGGTGTGCTGGGTCACCTGGCTGAGCATGCCATCTCACACACCCCTGCCTGCATGTCCCAGGGGCTGCTGACCTCCCTGCTGAGGCTCTGCTGAGGAGGGAAGCAAACCCAGACCATGCTCAGTGCTTACAGGCTGGATCTCACCTCCTTTTCCCTCTGCAGCACCCTGCTACCCCTGAATCTCCAGTGTGACTGCAGGGGAGGGCAGCCTGTGCCTTCTGTGTCCCTGACCACCTCCTTTGATGCTTCCCTAGGTCCCTGATACCCGAAGCATTGACCCTTTTATCCATCAGGAGTTTGTAGCTAGGGTGGCAGGGGATGTGAGGTTTTACAATGCAGAAGCTCCTGTCTGAGCCTTGTTATTGCTTGCCCCAAAAAGGAGTGTCAGATATTCTGCTGTACCAGCTGGGAGCCACCAGACCCTTCAGGTGCTGTGTGCTCCACTCTTCTGGAGGGATGGGTTTGCCCTACACTTCTCTCTGTATCAGATCCTTCAGAAAAAAAAAAAATTAAACAGTGCTTTTGGGTATTTTTATTATCTGGATACTTTATTTACTGAGCTCCCGTGGGCTCCCTGCCAGCTCTGCAAATAGAGCTCCTTGGCTCCAGGACTGTTGGTCCTGGTGCTGCAGCGAGCACTCACTCAGCGTGGACAGGGACTGCAGCTTGTTCTCCCCATCCAGTTGGCTGTGAAGTCAAAGTCTGCTCTGCTTGTGGACCTCCACAGCCTGCTGAAACCTCTTTTTTTCCCCCTTCGTGCCTCCTGCAATAAGCTTGACTTGTTCAGCAGAATCAGGAGTGTTTCCTACAGCTGCAGTGTGAATGGTGTTTGCAGTGCTACCAGCACTCACCCATCAGGTCTGGGATCCCACAGCCAGCACTGGGGTGGATGAAGTGGAAGAGGACCAGCAGGGTCCTTATGGTGGGCACTGCTGCTGGCCTCAGCCTGGGCTGGTTCCCTTGGCTTGGGCCTGGAATAACCACAGGCAGACTCACCCATGGATGGAGGAGGAGGTATCCATCCATCCATCCATCCATCCATCCATCCATCCATCCATCCATCCATCCATCCATCCATCCATCCATCCATCCATCCATCCATCCATCCATCCATCCATCCATCCATCCATCCATCCATCCATCCATCCATCCATCCATCCATCCATCCATCCATCCATCCATCCGTCCATCATCCATCCATCCATGCATCCATCCATCCATCCATCCATCCATCCATCCATCCATCCATCCATCCATCCATCCATCCATCATGCTGGCTTCTTCCATGACAGTAGAAATTCTTCCCTGGAACAGATCCATTGATGCCCTGCCCTTTCCAGCTGTCCCAGCAGGAGTGGGCAGTGCTCTGTTCACACCACAGCTGGCAAAACTGATTTCTGACCCTTTTCTCTAACACCATTCCTTCCCACTGAGGTTGTCACCTGAGGGGCCACAGATGCAGCTGTGCAGAATATTCACCTGCAGAAAGTCACCCCAGATACAGAGCTGGGTCTCTGGGAGCAGGAGGCTGAGGGTTTGCAGGGGAAATGGTTTGTGTCCAGTTTGCTTGCTCCTGTTGAAAAGCAGGCCTTGTTTTTCCAACTCCAGGGCTGCCATCCTCTGTGCTGAGACCATGCCTGACCTAACTGAACCCCCCTGGCAGAAGTATGTTCCGTTCCTCACCATCTACTTCATCTTCATCTTCACTTCTTCATGTTCTGCTCTTCACTATCTGCTTCATCCTTCTCACATGATCAAATTTTGCTTTCCACAGGAAGCAAACACCAGTCTAAGTTTTTGGTCAAGCCAATCTGTGCCAGCCTAGCTGAGGTGATGGTTTCATCCAGGAGGTGCTAGTTGTCTTAAATGATGTAAAGGATTTGTTTGCCTCTGGCTAGCTCCTGGGAAATGACATCTTTCTGGCAATTTTCAGAACCTGAAACAGGAAACCTTCCTTCCCTGAGTTAAAACAATGTCTTCAAGGCCCTGTGTGCCTTGATATTGTAGCAGAGTGTCATGGTTTCAATGCTCAGAGCTGGATATACTGCATTTTATTTTGCCATGTAAAGTAATAATATTGCTTTATTTATAACATGAATCCCTACCTCTGCAGCCCCAAACTGCACTGCAGGTCTTGACAGCACAGGGAATTACAAATTCTGTCTAATTTTTTTCCTCAGGGAGGAAAAAATAATTTCTGTGTTTACACATTTAGCACTTGCCCAGAGATGTGGGGGAAAGGTTTAGGAAGCATCACTCATCTTCCAGCATCAACTTTCCCTTGACATAATCCAGTTTTCTTCCTCCCTCCTTCTGAGAGCTTTAGAAACCGATATCTTCACTAGTCACTGTTCAAATGTCTCACTCAGATTTAATTTACTCTAATAGGCTGGTTGTTGCATGTTTAATTAAATACCAAGTAATTATTAAAAGCATTTTTGAGCTTTCATGGCTGTATATTAGATATGGCAATATGTGTGTACAGGAGGATGCTGGCAGCACAGGCTGTGAGGCAGGAAGGAGAGGAAAGGGGAGCAGAGAGGTGGGATTCAGGCACTTCAGTGTGGAAGGCAGTGGGGGAGAGGGCTGGGTTAGTGCAGGTCAGCAGAGGAAGGTGAAGATGGCCTTGGAAAGCACCAGATTTTTCTGTGGTGGGTCAACATAATCTGTTTTAAATCACCAAGCACTTCACACCAAAAAGCATCTTGAAATAAAAGCAAGTTCTTGGATTCCCTTTCCCAGCTCTGCGATGCCTGGTTATCATTCTTTAGGACTCCACACAAACAGGGCATTAATGTTTGTGTGTCCCACACTGTGGGCATGGGTGGCCTTGTGCATGCCTGGGGAGAGCTTGAGGCAGTTAACAAAAGGGGCTTAGGTAAGATTTTGCCTTAAGTAAATATGGTAAGGGAGAAAAGGGACTTGGGAAGGCTTGGAGCAGCCATTTGGAGACATCTGATGCTCTAGCAAAACATAAATGTGAGTTCCCTAGCAGTTCCCAGCCCATCTAGGATTGGAAAATTGCGTAACAGCCTCCCTTTCTGCGCCCAGAATGGCCAAATTCATGTAGTGCCTTTCCCAAAATGTATGTATGGCTTTGCTTCTCTGCCCTTAGGTGGGTGTCTGGCCAAAGTGTGCCCTTCTGTGCTGGTTTGCCACGGCACGCTGCAGGAAACAAAATGTGTCCCCATTAAGTGACTGCTCTCTGGAAAAGGCAATTTCTCAGGCTGTGGTGGGGTTTGAGAGCAATCCAGCTGGTGGTGCAGAAAAGGACAGTTGAGGGCAGGAAGGGCTCTGGGCTGGCCTGGCTGCTGGTCCTTGGGGGGCAGAGGGAGGAGAGCAGACCTCAGGAATGGTGTGCACCAGCTCCCAGATTTCACAGCTCAGGGTGGAAAGTGCCTGGTGGTGTTTCCAAAGCCTGAGGATGATGTGCTGCAGGTGGTGAGTTTGGGATTGCTGCCTGTAACTGTGAGCAAGGCTGCTGTTCTGCCTGTGCCCACAGAGCAGGTGATGCTCATCCCTGTGCCCATCAGTTCTGCCTCTTTCCCCTTGATCTCTGCTCCCAGCAGGACTGGGGCAGCTCAGCAGGTGCTGCCTCCTGCTCAGACAGGGCTCTGAGGTGCAGGCTCAGGACTCTGAAGGCCTTGTCACAGCAGGTCCCTTTGGGCCAGGACCCAGCTATGTCCTCTAGCTGACACCTGCAGGGCCAGCACCATCCCAGGTGCTGCAGGGACAGGGCCAGGCAGGAGAGAAATAGGGCAACAAAGCCACACTTTCCCTGCACACCCTGGGATGTTGAGGATATTGCAGACACCTGTCCCAGTTTCTGGTCATGCATTCAGCAATTAAACACATGCAAATTACTACAAAAGTAGATCAGATTAGTGAGGGGAACATATCTATGCAAAGTACTTCTCAGGTCTTGAAGAAAATGAGTTCAAGAGCACACAGACCTGCAGCACAGAAGGGCATAGAGTATATCCTAGAAGCCAGCCCCTCCTTGCACTGCTGGAAGAGTGCTCTCCCTGATTGCCAAGTCAGTGCTGACATCTGGCTATTCAGAAAGAAGGAAGGTGGGAAAGGAGTTGTGTCTTTCCCACCTGCTGGGCTGGAGTGTAGGGAGAAGGGCAATATCTGAAATATTTGTCACTTTATGTACAACAACTGTCATGCAGAACTTCAGACTTGTAAGCTGGGCACTGGCACTTGCACCAGAACAGAAATTAAAAGCAGCATTTTGGCAGGATGCTCCCCCCATGAAAAGTACAGTAAGTACAAGATAGCTGCTGCCTCCTGCCTCAAGCAAAGGTGAGAGTCTGAGCAGCCTCTGTGCTGTCTCAGGCTGGAGAGGCTGCTGGCAGGTATTTACTGATGGCAGGTTAACTGCTGCTCATTGAGGTCTGGGGTGCCTTCATTTATCTGCTTGGAGATGGACAAACCCCTCTGTGATGAGCTTGCAGAAGAAGGGCTGTGCTCAGTGTTTCCTGTGCATTCCTGTAGATTCCTGTAAATCCCTGTACATTCCTGTACATTCCTATATATTCCTGTACATTCCTGTACATTCCTGTAAATTCCTGTACATTCCTGTACATTCCTGTACATTCCTATATATTCCTGTACATTCCTGTACATTCCTGTACATTCCAGTACATTCCTGTATATTCCTGTACATTCCTGTACCTTCCTGTATACTCCTATATATTCCTTTACATTCCTATATACTCCTGTACATTCCTGTACATTCATTCCTATATACTCATGTACATTCCTGTACATTCCTCTACATTCCTGTACATTCCTATACATTCCTGTACATTCCTCTACGTTTTACACCGTTCCAATTCCTTGCAGCTGACTGCAGGCAGATCCTGTCTTCTCCCCTTCAAAACAATTCCCCTTCTTTCTCCTATCCCCTCCTTCAAATGAAACATACTTGAGGACTACTTTGTCCTTTAATTTCTTTCCCAAGAATGACGGGAACAGGAGCTGGTGTTTAATCATCAAAGAAGTTGAAGCCAGCAAACTGTTCATTAGTCTCTGGCAGTGGCAGCTTGGTTTTTACTAAGTCAGATGTTCCATTTTTCTCCCTCTTTCTGGAGCATCTTGGCTTTCCTAATGTTCTTTTGTGATCTTGGACAAGGAGACCATATGTCATTTGCTTATATAGGGAAGGACTTTTATTTGGTTGCTTCTCCAAAAGGAGGTTCTTTATCAAAGTCGGGGTGGGGGGAAAAGTCAAGTGGTACAGCCAGAGCTAGAGGTGAGTTGCAAAACCTCCTATCCCTCATGTCCAGAGCTCTGCAGCAGCAGAAGAGCAGTGCACTTTCTCCCCCTGCAGAAAGTTATTGTTCCCAGTACCTTACAAGTGCTTGGTGAAAGAGCCTCCAGTAGCAGCCTGGAACAGTCACCTTCACTTCCAAAGCCCCACTGAAAGGTATCCAACTCATTTGTCATCCACAAAAATGGACCAGGCACAAGGCAATATCTGTGTTGCCAGAATTGCTGTATTCTGAGCAAATATTTGACTTCTCCACACACATTATTCTTTCAATTTCTGGTCCTGGTGCCTGGGTCTAGTGGAGCCCCTAATGAGCCTGCACACTTCTGCCCCTGGACTAGCTCAGTGCTGAGGGTTCTCTAGGTCACAGCACGAAGGAAAATGGTCTGACCCAGCCTGCCCACGAGGTGTGTCCCTCAGGAGCTGTGCTGGGGATCTGGGGAGCAGCTGCTGGGAGTTCTGTTCAAACATGGAAGCAGTTGGAAGATGGAGCCTTGCAGCAGCAGGCTCAGCATCCTTGAGCTATCCTTTCCATAACAACTTGAATTTATTTTCCATATTAATGCTTAGACCTTCCAAAATACTCTTATGCTCCTGACTTCATGCTTTTGTAACATCTAATTGCACAGGCTCTGTGGAAAGTTATTTCCATTACCTTGCCTTCAGTCTATTCTTGTGCAACAACCCATTGCTGAACATCAGACTCTGCCTGAGCTCTGCTCTCTGCTTAACCCCTGCAACAGTTCTCCCTGCCTTGCTGTCTCCTGCCTCTATCAGAGCCTCTCAGCTAGTTCTGAGAGTGTTTGTGGTTATTCGTGCTCTGATGAGTAACCCTGAATTGTCTAAAAGGAGGTGGGACACTGTGAGCCTGAGAGCACAAGGTTGTGGTTGTTTACCAGCTCAATACGTGCACTACAGGGAGTTGGAAAAGAGAAAACCTGACTTGTACCTGTTTAAAGTGATGTGCAAACAGTGAAGGACTCACAGCCACAAGACTGCAGAGGCCAAAGGTTGAATATTTTGAGAAATAAGATAAGCTCTCATAAGAGAAACTGAGTGTCTTCAATTAAGCAGGTACCAGCTCTGACTGAGGAGATCCTTAAGTCCAAATAGCTGCAGAATTAAGTATCACAACAAAGACCCTTTTAAACTTCTATTCCCCCCTGCCATTCTCTTTGCTGTCACTGAAGACAGGCTATGAACTTTTGGGCTGACACATACACCTGTGTCTCCAAAACCAGCACAAACACATTGGTAAGAACTGCACCTGTGTTCAGAGCATGTTTGTGTCCTGCAGACTGACACAGGACTGCAGGAGAAGAGGGGCTCCTCGATTTTGTATCCCTCCTGTCACTGCAGTGACAGAAAGGGACACGATGCCCTGTGGTGCCTTCACTGCTCCTGCCCACCCCTTGCTGTTCCTTGATCCATGGACAAGGAGGCTCAGGCTCCCAGTCTGAGCTGACTCTCTGAATTGCTGTGTCCCTTGGTGGTTTGGGCACATCCCTGCACACATTTAACAGCCATGGCTGGCCCACCAGCAGCTGTTCTGTGTCCTCACTGAGTTATGGTGGCTTCAGATGATATCTGCTACCTCCATCTTCAGCCTCCTGCTGCCTCCCAGGGTGTGAGTGCTCCAGCAGCACCCAGCCCGTGCTCCCCATGGCAGGAGTGGCTCCTCTCCTGCATTAGTCCCCTCCCCTGGTTCTCAAGTCCTCTCACTGCCTTGTTGCCCCCAAAGTGTGCCTTTCTCTGCACAAGCATGTTTGTTCCTGTGCTCAGATCTGACATCTTAGCCTGGGACACTTCTCCAGGAGGCAGCTTTGGTGTCAGTGGGTTCATTGCTGCTCCCGGGCTGCACAGAGCCAGCACCACAGGG
Organism: Geospiza fortis; assembly: GCF_000277835.1. Lineage (NCBI taxonomy): Eukaryota > Metazoa > Chordata > Aves > Passeriformes > Thraupidae > Geospiza > Geospiza fortis. Next base: position 8,708,669 of record NW_005054314.1, read on the forward strand.
AGGGGTCCAGGGCCAGGGCCAGGTTTGCTTCCCAAGGAGCATTTCACTCCCAAAAGGGGCTCTGTGAGATGGAGGAGGAGAAGCAGCTTATAGGATAGATGTTAATAAAGGTGTTTGGAAAATGAGCCAGTGGAAATTCATTCTTGAATTCACACCAATAGTGCCAGCTTATTTCCCTTCTTGCTGTGACTCAGCTGCTGTTCCCTCAGACTTCTCTGCCCTGTCCTCTGAGAGTCTGGGGAATCCCTGTGCATGCTTGGCTGAGTTTGTTGCCTCTGGGGTTCTGCAGGAAACACCTCCATTCATGCCCCTGCCGTGTCAACACTCCAGCCTCTCACAGTGTACACCATCTTTGGTTTGGGGGCTCAGCTGAGCTTCAGGACAGGCTGTAATTATCAATATCCTCTCATCTGGAGACGGATTTTAGCATTCCTGTCCTCAGCAGCTGGTAGGACAGCCCATCATCCCAACACGCGGGGCCCCCAGGTAATCTCCTTTTCCTTCTGCAGTGTTTTTTGTGAGCTCTGCTCACAGGGGAGCACCTCAGCACCACGAGTGTCTGCCAGCTCTCACCTCTGCCTTGTGTGCCTCCCAGAGCAGGAAGGGGAGAGGAAAAAGCCTTTGGAAAGGCCTTGGAACCCTTGGGAGTGGGGGCGTCAGGGGCTGGCGCCGGCAGCTGGCACAGAGCTGCTCAGCAGAGCCAGGCATGTGCAGGGATCCCTCAGGGACAGCCACTCCCCAGCTTTCCAGCAGCTCAGGTGCCATCTGAGCTGCAGGAGGGGAGCTGTGGTGCCCAGAGCCATCCCACACACAGCTGGGACGGGAGGGCAGCTCAGGGGTGCTGCTGCTGCTGCTGCAGGGAGTTGAAGCTTTTTACAGGAAGGGTGATGAAGTTCTGGAATGGCTGCCCAGGGTAAACACATCCCTGGGTGTGTTTAACAAAGCCTGGATGTGGCACTGGGTGCCAGGGTTTGGTTGAGGTGTTGGGGTTGGGTAGGACTCAATGATCTCGAAGATCTCTTCCAACCCGGTGATTCTGTGATTCTGTGATTCTGTGAAAGTCCTGGGAGTGCTGCTGGAGCTGGGAGCTGCTGGGTATCAGACCCTGGGGACAAACTGAGGGATCTGGCCACTGCTGGGCTGGCAGAGAGGGAGGAGAGGCTTCTTCTGAAGCACACAAGCCCTTTTAACAAAGAGGAACCTGCTTTTTAGGTCAGTGAGCCTCAGCAGGGCTGAAACAGCTTCCCCCTGGCCAGAGCTGGTGATTCTGGCGTTTCAGCTCCCACAGTGGGGTGCTGGGCAGGGCAGGGCAGCCTGACATGGCCAGCTCAGCTCTGGTAGCAAAGCCCAGCTGGGCAGAGTTTGCAGGTGTCTTTGCAAAGCTTGCTTTTCCTTGGGATGGGAAAAGGGAGAACAAGGGGAGGCATGCAACTTCTGGTCATATGTGGGAACTCTGCACATCACTTCGGATGTGAGGAGTCTCCCAAAACCACGTCGAGAGCCGAAACCCTGTCAGGGGGCTCGGAGATCTTGGCATGATGCCTGGAACACTTGGTGGCTGGATTTTGATCCTGCAAATGAATTGCCAGTTTGGTATGAGGGCTGGAAGGTCACACAGGTTTAAAGGGTGTTTTTATAAGGTGTACACAGGGTGAAAATATAAGTTTTAAAAATTTTGGTATAAGGGTAATGGGGACAAGATGGAGGGAACAGGGCGTGTCTCATCTTTCTTCTTTCTTCTTCTTGTTCTCCATCTTCTGGGTGATGTTGGCACTTGGGGATCGGTTTAGAGTAGAGGTGCACTGTCCAACATGGGTGATAGAGACCTCTGTCTGGCAGGGAGAAAATTTTGTAGATAAGATTTAATAAACAATCCGAAGACCGAACACCAGAGAGTCCAGTCTCATTCTTCAGAGCCTGGGGTCGCTCCCTGGACCACCCAACTCACCTCGGGGGCAGAGAACAAGGAGCCGACCCCGAGAGTCATATCCACCCTTCAAAACTCCCTTTGTCCTGTCCCAGCCTTTGTTTTTTAAACAATGAATTCCAGGGTCATGGTGAACCCTTTCCAAAGTGCAGTTCCTGGTGCAGGGAGTTTCTGGTGAGGAGTGGTATCTCGCTGCTTCCAGCCTCATCTCTCCTCCCCCAGCAGGCACCAGATGAAGCAGGAGCTTGCACAGGGTGGCCTGGCACATGTGTGCCCCTTCCAGTGTGGGTCCTGCCTTCTATCCCAGTGCAGATCACCTTGGCAGGGCCAGCTGGGAGCTCCCCACAAAGCTCTGCCACCCTTGCCCCAGCTGTGATGGCCATGGCCAGACTCTGGCCCTGCCTGAGCATTTTATGGTCCTCCACAAAGACCAGTGGGATCCATCATTTGGAAGCATTTTTGCTGCTGCTGGAGCTGCTTTGGTGCAGAGTGGAGAGGGTCTGGACTGCCAGTTTAGAGGCAAGGGAGAAGTCAGATTTCCTGCACCTCTCTCATTTAGAGACAAGGGGAAAGTCAGATTTTCCTTCACCTCTCATTTAGAGACAAGGGAAAAGTCAGATTTTCCTGCACTTCTCTCATTTAGAGACAAGAGAAAAGTCAGATTTTCCTGCACCTCTCTTGTTTAGAGACAAGGGGAAAGTCAGATTTTCCTGCACCTATCTCATTTAGAGACAAGAGAAAAGTCAGATTTTCCTGCACCTCTCATTTAGAGACAAGGGAGAAGTTGTCACCCTGGTTTTTTAAGATTTTCTAAGCCTTCTGATGTTGACATTCTTGTAGTGAACTTATCACACACTTTCTGTAAATAACTCATTGTTTTGCATTCCTTTATGGAGGAGGAGAGAGTTGATGGGCTGCTGGTTTGTCCAGTGTCATTGGAGAGGTGGCACTGTCACCCTCCAATCCACTGTCACTTTTGGAAAACTATAAATATTAGAGTCAGAAATTACACTTCCCTTTTTTCCTTCGCCTTGAGAACGGTGGTGTGCTTGTGTTCTTTCGTGTCCTATTAGTGACAAGAAGTCAGATTTTTCTGCACCTCTTGTTTGCTCCTCCAGCAGCACCAGTGGAGAGCTCTGCTTGCTGGGTGTGTGTGCAGAGGGAAAACCCCTCACTTACCCCTGCACAGGCAGCAGGGACATCCTCTGTGCTGTCCCACCAAGGTGCCTCAGTGGTGAGGTGGAAGGAAGAGCTGGAGGGGTGTGAGAGCTCCAGGTGTGTTTAACTCAAAGTTCTTCGCTGAACCTGGTAAATTGGCCAACTGCTGCCAGCTGGTGACTCTGGGAAACCCAGCTGGTGTCATATCTGTGGCATCAGCAGGCTGGTGAGTGTCATGGATCAGTGGGAGGTTTGGGAAAGCCTCATATTAGCCCAGTGACAGATAAAACCCCACAACAAAGGCCTCGTCATCCAAGGCTTGGAGGGAAATCAGGCTCATTACTTGATTCCTGAACCTATGAACCCCTGCATGCCTTGGCTCCATCTGGCCATTCTGCTGCTGCAGAGCAGTGTCACCCTTGTGTGCCTCTGCAAGGAAGGCTGTGATTAAAGTCCCAGCAGCTCTGGAGCCTGGCCAGGGTGTGATGTTAGGGTGGCACATGGGTGCTCCATGACTGCCTGGCCAGGAAATGGGGCATGAAGGGGAAGCTCACTGCTTCCTCTCCTGCATTCTGCCCCTCTCACCTGCTGGAGGGGCCCTGCCAGTGCTGCCTCCAGCCCCAGCTGTGCCTGCCCTGTCCCTCTTCCCCATGGCTTGGTTCTGTCCATGCCATGTCAGTGCCCTTCATCCCTCTTAGAAGGGCTGACCACTGTGGGGTGGGCACCTGCCCTGCTCTTCCTTCTGCCCAGAAATCCTGCCTGCTGTTCAGCAATGTGATGAGAGCAGCAGAGCAAGAAGTGGAGCACAGGAATCAGCAGAGAGAGAGGCTGAGGGAAACCTGAGGCCCTGCATGAGCCATGATTATCAAGTTCTCACCTCCACAGTGCTTCCCAGAGAAATCTGTTGTGCCAAGGAACCCAGAAAGGCTGGAGAGTGGAGCTGAGCCCTGGGCTGGGCTGGCTGCTCTTCCCCAGGAAGAACATCCTCTAGCTGATGGCTGGGGTGTAGGCTTTTCTGTCAGCACCCCTCTGAGCCTGTTCCATCAGCCCTGGGAACACAGAGGATGTGTTTTAGAAGGTGCATTGTTCACTTTGTAAGCAGCTTGCCCTTTTTGTCTTCTGGAGATCAGTGCCACCTCTTGCCTGCTGCTGCTTGAAGGCTGGCAGGAGCCTGCAGTGACAGCAGGGTGGCCTGGTTAGGGGTGAGGTGTGGCAGGGCTCTGTCAAGGATTAGGGAAATGCAGGTCAGTGAAGGAGCTTGCCAAGATGTGTGGGTGGAGTTCTCAAAGGGGGAATGGAAAGGATGCCTCCATAGCCAAGTGTCCCACAGGCAGGGGATGAGTCTGTTACCAACAGGAGCCAGAGGATTCAGGAATTTGGATGCTCTGCTCCTCTGTGCTCTCACTGCAGTGCAGCCCCAAGCACCCTGGTAGAGATTCTGGGGACAATACCTTCCTTTACAGGGTCCTGACCAAAATGAGAATATTTGTGCCTCAGAGAGATGGACTGTGAGGTTCTGAGGCAGGAGTTTAGAGTCCTTTAAGAAGCAGAGCAAAACAGCTCCTTGGCCAGCAAGCTGTCGCTGCATCTTTGCTCTTTTCAAACAGCCCAGCAAGTGACAGATATAGCTCTGTATTGGGTGTGCTCCACAGATTTACACCCTGACCTTTCGGATGTGCATGTGGGTCTGGATTTCTGAATCATAGTTAGGTACCCAAAAGCTGGCATTATCCGTGATGTGGGATTATTTGAGCTTGTTTTCAGAGGTGTTAATCAAACCTGGCTTTGAATGAAGGCTGTGGGAGAAGACAGGCAGGCAGATGCCTCAGTGCTCAGCCCAGATGTTGGTGCATGAGCAAGCTCCTCACCAGCTCCTCACTGGGATTTGCAGAGCAGAAAGGCTCATCCTGCAAATTCATGTGGTCAAGGGGATTCCTGTGGCACTGCAGGGACTGCTTGAGAAGAGACCATGTGTCTGTGGTCCCACCTGTTCTAGATCATTTGCAAAAATTTGGGTCTATTTGAGTTAAGTCTCATAAACTCTTGGAGATTATTTCATACCCAAGATAGCTCAGCTGCCTCAGAAGGCTTAAAATCAACAGGATGGCTTCTGTGGTAGTGTTAAAAACAAAAAGGTTTTAATAAAAGACAAAATAACAAAACTCTTTACAGAGAAAAAACGAGCCAGGTGCAAAAGGTCTTTGCCCCTAGTAAAACACCTCACAAAAGCCATTAGTTTCTTTGTTATCTTCTTTAAGTAAATTGCTTAGGCAAGATTTTTTAGCTTCTGTCCAGTTAGCTATCCTCAAGTTTGAGGTGAAGTCTCCTAAGTCCTATGAGATGTCTTTTCATCTAATTGAGGAGAGAAATTTCTAGACTTATTTCCTTTTTAAGGGGACAAAAGACAGTCTTATCACTCTGTCAACAAGAAGCACACTCCTATAGCTTTTTATTTAAGGACTTGGGGAAAAAATCTCTACCTTCTGTGAGGTCACTGTCAGCAGGACTTGTGCCCACTTCCTAATCAAGCCATAGATTTTAATGCCATCTGGTTTACCCCACAAATCTTGTCTCCCAGCCTATTTAAGACCTGTTGTGAGAATGTTTCCTGAGAATGTTTCCTGTTGTTGGTGTGTACAAGACTCCTTCCTGTACTGCTTGTTTACCTGAGAAGAAGAAGCTGTTCTATTATGTGGCACCACGCTGTGCCTCTGAACAGGCTGATCCAAGGCCTCTCGATGTGCCCAGCAATGGGTTTGGTTTCTGCAGAGCAACAGCCACCAGCAGCTCACCCTCCCTTCTGTAAAATTCTTGTGTTAGCAACAGTTTTGAGTGTCAGCTTTTCTCCGTTGGACGGGAGGGGAGCAGGAGGTTTGTATGGCATTGTGCTAGCTGGGGATGGTTGGGAATCACAGAATTATTTAGGCTGGAAAAGATCTCTAAGATTGAGTTCCACCTGTGGCTGACTGACCCCAGCCTTGTCAGCCAGACCATGGCCCTGAGTGCCACGTCCAGTTGTTCCTTGGACACCTCCAGGGATGGACACTGCACCACCTCCCTAGGCACTCCATTCTGATGTTTAACAACCCTTTCCATGAATAAATTCCTCCTGCTGTCCAAATTTATGGGGAATTTTTCAGGGAACTGCCCCTTTACCAGTGGCTCATGCTCCACTGATGACAGATTTCCTTCCCATATATCTCTTCCTGAGAACCACCACAAACTCCAAACTCAGCTCCCACAGTGAGGCAAGTGCTCAGAGCTTGTCACAGCTGGCCTGGCCCAACCTTCAAACCTTGGCCTCGAGGTGAGGCTCTCCCTGTGCCCTTTGGAACAGCCTCAGCTTCTGCTGAAACCAAAACTGGCTTTTACCAACTAATGAGCAGTGCCTGGACATGGGTGGATTTCATTTATGTGACCTTTGTGTGAGGGAAGTGGGGAACAACCCTGGAAGTCTTTGCTGGGTAGCCACTGTTGGCTAAAATTTATTCCCCATAAATTTGAGCACCCTTTGCTGCTCCCATGGCCTGAACTGCTGCTGGTAGTGCAGACAAGCTCTCAGCAGGCTGGGACAGCAGGAGGGGGATGCAGTTTTGCTTGATTGGAAACATAAATGCCAAGGACAGGGGAAACAGGAGACAAAACATAATGTTGTTTTGTCCCTTGTAAAACATGGGCTTGCTCCCATTTTCACAGAACAAATCGCAGCACATGCCCCTCCAAAACAAAGAGAAAAAGAAAGAGAAAAAAACAAAAACAAAACAAAACAAAAAAACAACAACCAAAAAAAAAACCCCCAAAAAATAAAAAAAAACAAAACTAAAAAAAGAAACCTAAAACAAAACAAAACAAAAAACAAACAAAAAAAACCCATCAAAACCCCCCCCAAAAAACCCCAAACCAAACCAAACCAAAAACAAACAAAAAAAACAAAAACCCCTTAAAAAAACCTTTTGGTGGTGTGGACCCACACATTTGTGTGCTGAGGAACTGGGGGAGGTGTTGGCAGTGGTTGGTGAGGGGCTGAAGCTGCAGTGGCCCCAGGCTGACGTGTGCCCGTTTCTCTGCCAGGATTACACCATCACCATGTACTTCCAGCAGAGCTGGCGGGACAAACGCCTGGCCTACAACGACCTTCCTCTCAACCTGACCCTGGACAACAGGGTGGCCGACCAGCTGTGGCTGCCTGACACCTACTTCCTGAACGACAAGAAGTCCTTTCTGCACGGGGTGACGGTGAAGAACCGCATGATCCGGCTCCACCCCGATGGCACCGTCCTCTACGGCCTCAGGTGAGTCCCAGGGTTTGCTGGAATGGTTCCTGTCCCTTGGGGAGGATGAAAGTTCGACAAGAAAGTCTCGCAGATATTATACTTGGCAGGAAGGTTTTTGAATGTTGAATCTGAAGAAGAAATAGAGATGGAAGCAAGTTTTGATATAGAAGAAAAGAATTGCTGAGCTAGTCTTACTGGCTAACCAAGGATATGTTAGTTAGAAGGGGTTTTTATGGCTTAGAGCAAAGGATAAACCCACCCCAAACAAGAAGATGTTTTTACCAAGCAGAAAGATTGCACAGGCAAACAAGTCAGCAAAGTTGCAAGCAGAAAAAAGGTCTCAGAATTTTCCACTGCAAGGAAACTGAAAAACAACTTCTAGCTTAACCTGTAACGTACTAACTTTTAGTGATGGGAGAACAGTAACGTGAGTATGGTAACTATAGCGGTTATGATAGGCTATAGGTAAAAGTTAAGGTATAGATTGGTTCTACTCTATGAAGATGCCAAGCAAAGAAAAGTCTATAATGCATTGTAACCAAAACCAAAGGGTCTCCAGGCCTGCCTGCAGCTGGAGTTGACAGCTGTAGGCACAGCTCTGTCACCCACAACCCTGGACCACTGTAACTCTTGGATGGAATAAACTGCATTTTGAAGAGCTGCCTGGAGTCCCACATCCCTCATTCAGGCTCTTACTCCTGTCGAAAACCACACCTCATTTGAACTTCTCTTGTCTCTAAAAATATTCTGGCAAGGCAAGGGCCCAAAAGATGCTCCAGCGCTACGCAGTTTTGTGTCTCTGTTCTTTCTCCAAGCTGGAAATGGCTATTTCTTTCAGGCCTCCAACATTTCCTGTGCTGCTATAGATGGATGTTGGAGAGGGGAATAGTCTGCTCTGGGCGTTTCAGGTCACTGTCATTCATGTTGCATAACACTTCCATTTGAAACACTAATTTTCAGTTGCTTATAATTTTCTGCAAGTTTGGGCCATGGAGATGAGCCTTTGTTACTGTGGTATCCAAGACTAAATGTAGCTTTTTAGTCAAACCACTTCAGTCATATTTTGTGGTCAAGATAGGTTTGTGTAAGTTTAAGGAAAACATCTGTTTATTAGAACAATTCTGAGGATGGAGGCTTGAAAATTGATATCTGGTAGGAGAATTGTCCTCAGTGAGGAGATTTTTGGTGGTGTCTGGAACATAGGCAAGTCCAAGGCCTTTGAAATTGCTGTGCTTGTGTGAAGTGCAGGGAGAAAAGGTTGGTCTTACCCTTTTATCTGGATATGTGAAGGGCCAGGGTATGTAATACAGTTGAATGGAAAAGCAGAGGGCAAAAAAGCAAATTTGCAGCTGCAGGATGCTGCAGCTGAAATCTGGGAAATTATTTTTCCAATCCTGTATTTGTTTGCTTTAGTCTCAGGGTTTTGGGTTTTATTTGTTTGGGTTTTTTGTCGTTGTTGTTGGGTTTGTTTGGTGAGGGTTTTTTATTTTTGTCATGTTTTATTTTTTTCCTTTTCAATTACCAAAATTCACAGTTGCCTCTTTTGACCTGCTCCACAAATATTTGTGATAACATCTCTGGTCTTTTGTCCCAGAGATGGAGGGAAGGGGGGAGGAAAGACCTTTCCCCTTCAGAGAGGGTACACCCACCTTTCCCATTTACAGTATCAGCTCTTGTGCTCTGTCGTGTTCTGTGGCAAAGTGTGACTTGTAGGATTATTTTACACTTCTCTGAGTGGCAGGGCTGTTTTGGGGAGGGTAGGGCATGGCAAAGCAAGAGGCTGCCCAGAACATCGTCCTGCCAGAGGCGGTTGTGCCCTGTGCTCTCCCTGCAGCAGAGCCCAGGGAAGCCAAAGGAGCAGCAGCACTGCTGGTGCTGAGGGGCACCCTGGGCTCCCTGGGGTCATGTCTGGGCTGGTTTTGCCTTTCAATTAATGGAAGCCTTCTGCTCCATGCCCAGAGACAGCAAAAGGTGCAACAAGCCCAGCTCTGTGAGCCTGTCCCTGCTGTGCCTCTCCCTCTCAGGACAGGTACATCATCTCTCCCCATTGCCAGTGATGCTGTTTGGCTGAACCTGTCACAGAGCCCCGAGCTGGCTTTGCTGACCCACCAGAGAGACTGCAGCAGTCCCACAGCAGACTCCCCCCTATCTTCTCATTGTATCCCAACAGGAGTGAAGGGCAGGCAGGAAGATGCTTTGACTTGGAAGCAGGTAGGAGTATAAATTCAGGAAGGAGGGGGCAAAGAATGCTGCTGAGCTCAGGCTGCTCTTTGCTGCTGATCAGCCCACCTGAGCACAGAGCTGCCTCCCCCAGGCTGGTGGGCAATCTCTGCACACACCTGCACAGCACAAGTACAAGAGCTGGTGTATTTTTATCAGCTGCTATTTAGCTTGAAGAACGAGCAGTGTGAACCCAGGCAGTGCAAGTCCTTGGAGGGTTTGCACTTGAGCTGGGCCACTGTGCCAGCTCCTCATGTACTGTCCCTTCCCTTCCCTTCCCTTCCCCTCCCATTCCAGCTCCCTGGAATGCCCTGTGCAAATGGAAGAGAAGAGGAAAATTGCACCCAGGCCAAATGAAAGAAAATGACAGCAGTTTGCCCGCTATTTCCAGGCCTCAGTAAGAGCTGCCTGTGTTGGTTTAACTTTTGGCTGGTTTTCCTGGAAGCTGCTCCCTTGCCCCTGGAGAAAATGACAATTGCAGAAGTGAACTCTGAGCAGTGGCAGCTCCTGCTCCCCAGCTGTATCTCAGGTCAGGGTGGCTTGCTGGAAGCACTGGGAGTACAAGCCAGGTGTCCTGAATGCTTGAAGTCCCTCTAGCTTTGCTCACAGTGGTAGGAAAAGGATTTCTTTAGGGCTGCTTTCTATACTGACTCCCGGACCTGCAATTTTGCTGAAAACAGGACTACTAGGTCCAGTTTTTTCCAGGTGCAGACAAAAGTGATCCTACTCAAAAAGACACAGCAGGTGTAAGCAAGCAAGCAAACAGTCCCTGAATATTCACCTGAGCTCCCCCCTCTCTGTAAATGTGCAGCCAGGCTTGCCCTGCCAACAGGCAGAGAGGGGCAGGTGCACCCTGTGCTCTGGATCCTGCTCTTGTCCTGCATTTTGTGGAGGAGTTTATGAAATGGAGTCACCCTGATGGCAGAGGGCCAAAGGAGGCAATACCTGTTTCTTTTCCTTTGTTTGCCAGTTTCCCCCTGAGCGGATCCCACATCTCCTGCTCCTCTCCCTCCTCGCCAGTCGCTTCCCCCTCCTCTGAGCTGATCCTGTAGCAAAGTGACTCAATCATGCTATTTGTGGCACAACAGTCATTTTTTTTCCAGCAGGCTCTGATGTCAGAGAGCAGGGAAGGATGACATCCTGGCAGGCCCTTGCCTTCAGCAAGTGTTCCAGGGACCAGCAGGACCAGGCTCAATCCCTGGACCAGACCCCAGGGCCCAAGTGAAGGCACACCCAAGTCATGAGGAGCTCCTGACCACTGTGAGAACAAGAGCAGGCTCCAGATAAATTGTTTGCACGAGTAAATGAAGCCCTGTAATCCATTCTGAGGGCTGGGTGTCAGAAAAGCACATTCTTCTTGGTTTTGGTGGAATTAACAAATTAATGGTTGAAGGAAGTGCAACCCAGCTCCATCTCAGGGAAGCATTCCATACAAAAGCTTACTCCAAAATTAATTCCCACCAGGCTCACATTAATAGCTGGTTGCCAGGTCTCCAACAAAAGGAATGAATAAACAGCAGCAGTGAGGCTGGGATGCAGGATTGGTGTTTCCTACCCCCTTCCCCAAGCAGATACCAGATGGCACAAACCCCAGAAAGCCAAAGAGAGCCCCGAGGCAGCCCAGGGGGCAGCCCCAGCTCTGCAGGCACGGTGGCATGGGAGGATGCAGGAGGTGTGACCTGGCACTGGGACGGGAGGATGCAGGAGGTGTGACCTGGCACTCACCTGGCCCCTGAACACCTTGCTGGAGTGAGAAGTGCCTGTGGAGCACAGGAGGGCTGTTCACCCACGGTGTGAAACTGGGGAGTGCTAAAATGATGTGGAATTCCTGCACCAGAAAGGGAGGCTTGAAGGTGCTACCCACAAAGACAAAGCTGCTGGGTGGTGGAGGGAGGTGGATAAAACAGTGAGGAAAATCTGCATAGCACTGGCTGAATTTCATATATTTTTCCACCTAATGGAAAAATAGATTAATTTTTTTTGGTCAGAAATTGCATCCGTTCCATCAAATTTTAAATAAAAAATAGAATTTTTTCATTTGAGAAAAACCATGTCATTGCATGTTGATATTTCACTTAGGTCAATATTTCCCTCACTCTTACAAGCTGCTTTACAACCACCATTGATGTTTGAGTAACAGAATTACCAAGGCTTCCTCTGGACCTCCAGACACTGTCTGGAGCCCTGCCCCAATATTCAATAAGCTTTACATTATCACACATTCAAGCTCTACATTGGTCTGGGATTTTTATTTCCTTGCCCAGACCATGCAGCATCCATTTGGTAGTGAAACAAGTCGACACTTGTCAAGTGCTGATGTCACCAGCATTTCGCTGTCTGTTTTCAGAGACCTAAAAATAGCAACCACTGTAACAATGCTGAAATTCTCATGTGGTAATTGGGGAATCATATTTGAAACCAGCTTTAAAACATCCTTCAGGGAAATCTTGAAGCCGTTTGGTGTCGTTCTAATTAGAGGGTTTTTGACAAAACAGGTGATGTGAGGAGGCCAGGCTGTCTCCATGGGCTGGGGGGGAATCTGGGATGTTGGGAAGCAGGAATCCCTCCCTGGAATCTGGGATGTTGGGGAGCAGGAATTCTTCCCTGGAATCTGGGATGTTGGGGAGCAGGAATCCCTGCCTGGAATCTGGGATGTTGGGGAGCAGGAATTCTTCCCTGGAATCTGGGATGTTGGGAAGCAGGAATTCTTCCCTGGAATCTGGGATGCTGGGGAGCAGGCAGGGAGCAGCGTGGACCGTGCCTGGCTGGCGAGGAGCCCAGGCAGTGTAAACTGAGCAACTGGAGAAGTGCAGAGGAATTTGGTGGTGGTGGAGGCTAAATCCTGTGTGGAGGGAAGGAGGGATCTCCTCCTGCGAAGCTGGGGGTGGTGCTGGGGAACGTGTGCATGTGTGAGGTGGGGGTTTTTATTCCTGGCCCTGGTGATGTAACGAGGTGTGCTCGAGGGATGAGTCAGCTCAGGAGCACGCAGAGGTGCCAAGGCAGCACCGTGGGGCTCCGAGCCCCAGGAATGCTCTCCTGGGGAGGCAGAACCCTCTCATCAGTGTAAAAAATCCCTTAAAGCAAGAGCGAGAGAATTGCCATGCTTCAGACACCTCAAAATGTTTTAAGCTGAGAGATGCTGGGTCTATCTGCTTTGGCAGCGCCTCATTTCTGCTTTCTGTGGTGACTTCTCACCAGTCAGCTGCTCCTGGGGCCACCAGCTCTCTCACTTCTGACCCTTGCTGGGCACAGCAGCAGCCGGGACATCCCTCTGGCTCACCTGGCACTGTGGAGCAGCACAGGGTGATGGCGAACATCCCACCTGCTGGCCCATTCAGCCCTGGGGACACTGTCACACTGCCACAGCCCCCTGTGGCACAGCAGAGCCTGCCCTGCCTGCTCCCCGTGGCTGGGGCTCCTCCTGGGGGCTTCTCCAGAGCCCCCATCCCCAACCTGCCCCTTGATCAGGCTCCGGCCCTGGCAGGGCTGCATTCCCCAGGTCCTAGCCTGGGGCTACTTAGCTCTCCAGCCAGTAGAAAGGTTTCTTCTGCTCCTGTCTCACTTGGAGATGCTGTCTGCAGCCATGTCCTTGTTTTCTCCATGGGTATTTGTTGATTTTCTGCAAGAATCTGGCCTGATGGGTTAAGACAGGAGTTTTTAACACAGAGGAGTTTTTTTCTGTGCTGAGACCACTGAGCAATTTTCTTCTCCCATCTCACAGGCCAGCAGGGAAGAAATCTACTATTTTTGCTTCCCTTTCCCTCCCTGAGAGAGTTTTCTCTGGAAATGTGAGAGATGATTCAGGCTCGACCCTGCCTATGGGAGCTCTGCCTGCTCCCTCTGCAGGCTAGGCAAAGGCAGCAGAAATCTCCCCTGTGGCAGCTGGGGTGCAAAAAGTTGGACTCATATCCATCCATCCATCCATCCATCCATCCATCCATCCATCCATCCATCCATCCATCCATCCATCCCCTCGGAGCTGGTCCTGGAGCCTTGTCCTGCTCCCACCCCCAAGCCCTGCCTTGGGCCAGCTCCTTAGCACAAAGATGTGGAGGTTGAAGAAAAATTCATTAGGTAGGTGAGGGTGTTTAATTAAGGGCTCAGCTCCCCAGATTCTCTCCTGCATTTTTGTCTCCTATGGTTGGGATGATGGATTTAACAGGAAACACTTAAAGAAAGTTTAATAGTATGGAATTTCTCAATAATCTTAGAAGCTGTGGAAGAAATTGGAGCTTACTAAAACAGGACAAAGCAGCAAAGCCAAAGCAGCTCCTCCATCCTTAACATCCTTGCATCTTTGCAAGAACAAAGGCAAGCACATCCTGGCTGGAGTTGCTGCCTGTGCTCCATCTCCTATGAGTCTGAGTTGTTTATTAGCAGAAACAGAGGTCAGGCAGCATCCACTGTCTCCTGAGGCAGCTGGTGTGCCCTGAGCCTCCAGCTCACCCTGGCAGCACCTCTTCATCTTCCTAAATATCCTGTCCCAGCCACCACTCTTAAGCCTGTCCCTGGGCTTTGCCTGTTCTTTGCCACCTCCCATAGGTTTGTTTTGCTGTTTTATTAATGCAACTTGTGCCAGCCTGATGCTCTTGGAGGGAGATACCTCTGTTAAGTGCAAGTCACTGATATCTGAAACTCAAGTGTAGGAAAAGAACCTTTTTAAGGTGTCCACCAGTCTCCTGTCCCCCAGTTCAGCTGGCAGCTGGCCAAATGCATGGTGCATTTGGGATGGAATAAAGGGGCAGAAAAACAAAACCTTGCAGTTTTCCACTCTCCCAGGGTGGAAGAATGGTTGGTTAAGAGGAGTGGTACCCTGAGCACTAGTTTAGAAAACCTTCCTTTTCCTCTCCCATCTGAGTGCAGTGCACACTGTTATTCATCAAAGGATGCCTATGCAAGCACAGATGCTTTTGGAAACAGAGTGACCTTAGCAGCATTGTGCCAAGGCTTGTGGAGTCAGTTTTAGGCAAACAGACACGAGAGGAAAATATTCCATATCCTTGCCTTGCTCTTGGTTCAGTCATGACCTCCAGGAGTTTGCAAAGATCAGGCTGTGTTAAAAGAATGGCAAAATTCACCATGGGTTTATAAATCCCTCCAGGCCCTTGGAAGTTTGTGCTTACTGCCAGGCAGAAGGTGACTTTTGCCAGCATGTTTTTTATGACTGTCTTTGAGAACGTACAGAGTAAGAACTCGGTTTTGGTTTTATTCCCATGTTTAGCAAAACAGTAATTTTGCCTCTCTTTCTTCTCTTAGTCACCAGAATTCCCGTAGGAGTCTAACTTGCCCCATGGGGCGAGCCTGAATAAGTCCTGCAGAACCTGAGCTTCCATCCCTTCTCCTTATTGCTGCAAACTGCTGGGAGCTTTGGGAGTCTGCTTCCCAAGGGGATGGGAGCATCTTTAGCTTCTCAGGAGATCTGGAATCCAGAAAGTTGTAACCAGCAACTTAAATGTTTGTCTTTGGCTGTGAAGGTGTTTGTGTTAGTCCCAGCATCATGGCACTTCATCCATAACAGGGAAATAGGGTGAGGTGCTTGCTGACTGTGTCTCCTCTGGAATTAGAAAGGCAGTGGTGGGGGATTTGTGCTGTTCCCCTCCTCTTCTCAGCCATACTGAGTTTTAGTCAGCGTCTTTTCCAAGCCAAAGGTGTTGGGGAATATTCCTGGACACTGAACATCAGTGTCCTCCACAGTCAGTTTGTTTCCTGGCTTTGCTCTGTGTCCAAAACAGTCCCTTGGGCATCCCCAGTTAGAGCCCAGCAGAGGCTGGTGACCATTCCCAACAGGCTTCCTGCAGCCAGATCCTTTTCTGTGGGGTAGAAATTGAAGTGTAGACCAAGACTGTTCCATGCCAGTTGACACTGACCTCAGAAACCAGTGCCAGGCATTTTTAATTTGCTGGGATAGACACAGTCATGATGCAGAAGGATTTTATGAGGATGAGCTTTAAGGGGAAAGCCCCTCACTCAGTTTAGCAATGCCTCAAAGGTAATGGTTTTCTGTCTTCCACTCAATGCTCCTTAGAAAGCCTGGACTTGCTCCTTCTGCAACCAGGCCACATTTTTGGGAAGTAATCCTTTACCCCTCACACTTGTGGCTGGTGAGCTCAGTTCTCCCAACACACTGGAGATGATGCTGGGATTAATGGGTGGCCAAGGGCCCTCAGAGCCTGCAGCAGAGGGAGATGTGGCTGGAGCAGGAGGTGAATGTGCAGCTCCCCTGAAGGAACCCAGCACCAGGGTAGGGAGGAGGTGGAAGGCAGACCCTGGACTGCAGCAGGGTTTAATGGCAGCTTGGAGCTCTATGCCTGTGCACTTATATAATCATTCTAAATAAGACAGAAGAAGCCATTAATAAGTAAACAGTGATGAGGAGGATCAGAGGGGGAATGAAATGGCTGGTGGTGTTCATGTCAGAGAACTGAAATATTTGTGGAGAACTGATAGTTTGCAGCAACCTGAGCGCTCCCTTTTATGCTGCAGCTGTGCTGGGGCCATGCTCTGCTGCTGCCAGGCTCGGTGCAGAGCAGCAGTCGAGGCTGCACCACCCTCCCCATGCCAGCATCTGCTCTGGCCATACCAGCTTCAATAGGGCAGAGCTTTCCTCACTGTAACAATCAGACACTCAGAACTAGCCCTGTGTGACTTAGAGCTCCATGGATGTTTTTCTAGAGGTCGTTTCTACCTCTCTTGGGTACGAGGGCACTCTCCAGAGTGAGGTATCCATGTTGCTTTGCCTTCTGCTTGATCCACTTGGTGCAGGCAGAGAAGGGGATCTCCATCAGCCTGTCCGAGCTGCTCAACATCTCATCCATGTCCCTTTTCTCCTTTTTCTTCTTTTTATTTTTCTGTGAGCTGCACGGTGCTTTCTCCACAGCAGTGTCTCCCCAGATGACCCATGTTTGCCTGCCAGCTGTGCACTGGAGTAGCAGGGCAGTCAGGCCTTGGCTGCTTGGATGGCACAACCGCCTACAGACCTCAGGAGAAACAATTAGAGCCAAGGGCATGGATGTCTTTTTTTTTGTGAGGAAGGAGCTGTAAATGTTGTGAGGGGCTGACCCCGAGGCCTGTGGGGTGGGCAGGGGCTGGGGCAGGGCAGGGGAGCTGCAGGGTGCCCTGGTGGTGGCCGGGCTCGGTGTGGAAGGCGCTGGACGCTTCGCTGAGCGCGCGGCGCGGGAGAGCCGCTCCCTCCACGGGCAGTGTCTCCGTGAATCGCCGTCAAAGCAGATGAAATTTCACACCACAGAAATTTCTGAATTTAAAAGGGGAGGGAGGTGGGTAGAGAAGCAGGAGAGGAGGAGGGGGAGGGAGAAGATGCGGGCTGGCCGGGCGCCAGCGCCTCATGCTAGCGCCACGGGGAAGGTGGCATCCTTCCCCGGCGTTCCCTCTGGTCCCCGCGCTCCCTGCTCCCTTTCACTGTGCTCACGTCTTCTGGAGGCTGTGTGCTCTGTCTAGAGCTGTTTACAGGATGATGGTTTGTTCCCTGTCTCCTCATCTCCCTGCTCACTGAGTGAGTATCCTCTCCTCTGCTTTCCCTCCTTTAACCTCTCCTTCTCCTCCAGCTCTTCCTCTCCAGGCTGCTTTACCCCGTGCATTCCCTGATCCTCCTCCTCTCTTTCCTTACCCTGCTGCTCTGTCCTGTGCTCTCTGCTCTCCTCTCTGTCATCTCCACTCCTGCCTTTCCTAGCTGTGCTCATGCCATTCTCTCTCCTCATTTTTCCACCTCTTATTTTCCTTCCACCTTAATTTTCTCTTAAGCCTATTGAGACAAGAGTTCCTGAATGTCACCCCCTCATCCATCCCCCTATCCCATACTCCCCATGCAGTCTCCCACGTGCCAAGCAAACCCATCTTTTCACACAACAGCTCAGAGTCTATCAAGGTAATACATTTATACCCATGAAAGAATGAGGCAAATGTTGGTCCTGTGCCCTTCTGCACCAGAGGTAGCATGTGCTGTGACCCCAAAATGTCACTGGGGTGACTGAGATTTGCTCATGCTCCCCTTTGACTGCGAGAGGTGCATGAAGCCTCTCATCCCTCCATGAGTCCCACCTGCCCTGGGTACACAGCCACCAAAGGAGCTGGACAAAGCTCTCCTTGGCCCCTCTAGGAGCAGGTGAAAGTTGACTCTTCAAGCAGGGACTACCAAAGGGAAGTTGGTGTCCAGGATGCTTCGTAAGACCTGAAGTCTAAAGAGTCAAACACCTCCATCTCTCTGGGATACACACTTGCTTTACCCCAAGCTGGGTTGGTTTATCAGGGTTTAGGAAGCCCAGAGGCAGGACCTGAGCTGGATCTGGTGCCCCAGACCAGCTGCCTCTTGGATCTTGTTCCACTCAGGCCCCCACACCTGGTGGTCCTGCAGTGCTGGTGTCCCCAGGCCGGGCAGGCACTGCAGGTGAAACTCTCTGGATGAGCAGGTGGCTACAGCCTGGCACAGCTGGGGATGGCTGTGCCACCTCTGCTCAAAAACCACAGCAAAGCCTGACATGGTTCCCATTTTACCTGCCCAAGCAGCTTTACACGGGCAGATCACCTGGAGTTTGGGACCTGCATCTAACTGGGGTATCTCTGGAGGATGCTGAGCCATACAGTGTGGATATACCTGCCCTTTCATTGCAAAGAAAGAAATTATCTGGCTTTTTGAGGACAAATGTCCTCTTAATCTTGTTTTTCTCCTTTCTGTCCTACCTGTCCCTTCCTTTTGAATCAACAGGGCTAAATTCTGCCCTGATGTAAATCTCTGCTGATACAAATTGGTGTGATCTTGCAGAAATCATTGGCGTGGCTGTGGATTTATGCCAGCTGCCAGTGTGAGCAGGGTTTGGTGCATGGAGTGTAGCAGCCATATCTCACTGTGTCACGCTCTGCATTTCCAACCAGCACTGCAGGTGATAAGCAAATCCTGGCGAGAAGGTCCCTGTGTGAGCAGAGCAGGCTGCATGTCCTTTCTGCAGCCAAGCCAGCCAGCCAGGCTGCGATTTTGGGATGGACACTGTGCAAAGGTTTTTTAGCCCGCGGGGCTCCACAAATGGGGTGGAAAATTTTCATTTAATGCATTTTTTGCATCTCACACTTTAGGGAAAACAGAAAAGCGCGTTTGTGGCCACGATTTCCCAGGGGTGCAGCATAATCCAGGGAGTGGATGCTGTGTGCAGCACTGGGGGATGACTCATCCCACTCCTTGGTCCCTGCGCCGGCCACCGTGGACTCTGCGCCTCCCACCTTGGGCTTTCCTGCCAAGGTTGCAGCTCCCCCTTTTTGTTTCCCCCCAGCACCCCAATGCCCAGCTACCCCAGCAGAGCAGCAGGATTAGGGTGGGACAGGCATTGCGTTCCCAGCTGCCCTCCTGGAGCTGCCCAGCTGGGAGGATGTGAAAGCAATCCACGCAAGGGCAAGGCTGCGGTGGTAATTTTTTAAGTGGTTCCTGTCCTGTTGTCCTTCTCCCCCCTCAGAGGTTTCTCCTCCACCCCAAATGCATTACAGATGAAAGGGTTAAGAGCTCGCCTGGGCCCCCTGCTCGGAGAGAGGGCAGTTGCAGTGTTGTATCTAGACCCAGTGAGGATATATATAAATTCCCTTCGTCTCTTCGGATCTATTTATAGCACGGCAGGCAGTGGCAAAGGCTCTCCTCAAGGCTTCATCTCCTACAAACAGACTTCACAGACAGCAGAGAAGATAAATTTAGCACACGAGATTTCTTAAAGAGCCAGCAGCTCTGCGGGGCTGCCAGCCTGCCCTGCCACAGCCCCTGCCCCGATACCCCCACCGGGGCAGCCCTCTTCCCCCTTCTATCCTCCCACATTCTTCCCCCCTCCTCCCCATTTCCAATTTTATGCTCAGCTTCTCCCATATTCTCCCCCTTTCTGGTCTCTTTTTCTGCCATTGATGTTTTTTTCTTTTTTTTTCGTTCTCTTTCACTGGTTCGCCATCTCATCCTCCCTGCTTTCTTGTTTTGTTTTTTTTTCTTTTTTCCCTCTTTTTTCTCTCTCCCAGGCCACAGGGCTCAGAAGATAAAGCTTTCTAGTTAACAGTTCACTGGTTATGCCTACATAGTAAAAAATGTGTAGCTTGATTAATGCCTTCCAGATGGTTAATTGAAAAAATAGGGGGAGAATGCAGCAATCTCCCCCCCCCTCCAGCACTCTGCACACATCCATTGCACGGGAAGAAGACTGCATCAGAGGGTGAGGGGAGCAATAGATCTATAGATCTGAGAAACAGGGGCAGCCTGTAAACTCCAGGGCGCTGTTGCCATGCTGGGGAGTTAACTCTGTCCCTGCCTCTCATGCCCTCATCTATGCCAGCCCAAAACCCCCCACCCCAGAGATGTACAATATTCCTTCCTGTACAACACACACACACACACCCTGCTGGCATCCTCAGCTGAACCTCCTTACCCTGTGTCCTCCCCACGCTCCCAAAGCAACACCCACCCTCATCCTCTCTCCATATTTATTTTTTGGGGGGATGCACACACCCCCACACACATCCCCCAAGTGTCTTTGATGACCACACCATGATTTGTGCACAGATGCCTCCGTTAGCGGGGCTGTGGAGCAGGAGGGCTCTGCCAGAGCCCTCTGGGGTTTTGGGTTTTGGGTTTGGCAGTGCCAAAGTGGGCACGATGGGGATGGGGGGCTGCAATAAGGGGGTTTGGGGCAGCCTGTGAGGGAAGGGGGTGATGATGTGGTCAGCAATAGGTCACTGCTGGGCGGTGGAGCCAGTCCATCCCCAGCCCCACACACACGTGCCTGCTGTCTCCCTGTTCCGCTGGCAGCCTCTCCTCTCCCCCAGCCGGGGCTGTGCCTCCTCCCGGGTTCTTTGTGTCTCTCCAGGGAGGGGCAGAGCGGGCACACGGGTCCCTCCCCACCCCGTTAATGGAGATGCTGCCTGCTGACGTGAATCGGGAGGGTTTGTGCCGTGCCATTGGGGGTGAGCAGCAGCAGCCCCCCGCCCTGCACACCTCCCACCCCGGATCTCCCTGGTTTCCAGGGAAACAGCGGCCCCAAATGCTGCCTGACTTTCACTTCTGCCTTTCATTTCTCCTTTTATTCCTTTTTCTTTTTGTTAAG
>NW_005054314.1:8729404-8741570 GCF_000277835.1 Geospiza fortis
GCCACACGGTGCCACCTGATGCCACCCGCTCCTGGGGGTGCCCCCCGGGGCTGCCACAGCACCGGGCTCCTCACCCATGGGGGAAATTCCCGGGAAAACAGAGCTCTAGCAGCAGGCTGGGCATTAAAATCAGTCAGGGAGGGTGGGGAAACCTCCCTTAGCCTAAAGGAAGCTGTCATTGCTCATGGCTGGCTCCATTCCGTGTGGGAAGTGGCACCCAAGCCCTCATCCCTGCCTGGATGTTCCCTGGGTGCCCATGGAAATCCTCTTCCAGCTGTGCTGGCAGAGCAGGTCCAGCTCTCCCTGATAAAAATGCACAGCAGGTTCCCTCCAGGGCTGTCCAGGGCAGCAGAGCTCCCTGTGCAGCCTCGGGGGGATTGTCTGGGAACTGCTCCTTCCATCAGGGAACGATCTGGGAGCTGCTCCTTCCAGCAGGGAGGGATCTGGGAGCTGCTCCTTCCATCAGAGAATGATCTGGGAACTGCTGCTTCCATCAGGGAATGATCTGGGAGCTGCTCCTTCCATCAGGGAATGATCTGGGAGCTGCTCCTTCCATCAGGGAGGGATCTGGGAGCTGCTCCTTCCAGCAGGGAGGGATGTGGGGAACTGCTCCTTCCATCAAAGTGGGATCTGGGAGCTGCTCCTTCCATCAGAGAATGATCTGGGAACTGCTGCTTCCATCAGAGAATGATCTGGGAGCTGCTCCTTCCAGCAGGGAGGGATCTGGGAGCTGCTCCTTCCATCAGAGAATGATCTGGGAACTGCTGCTTCCATCAGGGAATGATCTGGGAGCTGCTCCTTCCATCAGGGGATGATCTGGGAGCTGCTCCTTCCATCAGGGAGGGATCTGGGAGCTGCTCCTTCCAGCAGGGAGGGATGTGGGGAACTGCTCCTTCCATCAAAGTGGGATCTGGGAGCTGCTCCTTCCATCAGAGAATGATCTGGGAACTGCTGCTTCCATCAGGGTGAGATCTGGGAACTGCTCCTTCCATCAAAGTGGGGTCTGGGAGCTGCTCCTTCCATCAGGGAACGATCTGGGAGCTGCTCCTTCCATCAGGGAATGATCTGGGAATTGCTCTTTTCATCAGGGAGGGATGTGGGAGCTGCTCCTTCCATCAGGGAACGATCTGGGAACTGCTCCTTCCAGCAGGGAGCTCCCACATCACCTTGGCTGGGAGCTGCCCTCCCCATCCCACCCATGCAGGGTCAGGGGATGGAAATGAGGTCCTGCTGCAGGCACCAGTGCCAGAATGCCATTTCTGCCACTCCTCAGCAGTTTGGGAGCAGTTTACAGTAGAACCAAGCAAACAGAAGGCAGGGAATTACCCACAGTTCCCCGTGTTGTGATTTTGTTCTTAATGGGTCATGTCAAGGCAATTTGCTCATCAAAGCTACATTTCCTCACAGTATTCCTGAGACCCAGGCCGAGATGAGGAGATCCAATTGTTTCCTCCCTCAGAGCTTTTGTCTTTTACACACTTGCACATTCTCAACTGCAGGGCTCCATTTTCTTTGCTTCCACTTGACTCTGGAACATCAGTCCTTTCAGGGCTGGATTATAAAACCAATGTATTTTGATAAACAAAACCAACCCAAACCTCAGAGAAAAAGCCCTTTTCTGATGCAGGGGTGCTGGGTTTGGGAAGCACCTGGGGGCTCTTACCTGTAGGAGATAAGCACTGCCTGTTGATCCCATCCCTCCACCCCAAAAATAGCCCTCACCACGTACACCCTGCCTAACTGTGTGCCAGGATCCAACAAAAACCTGATGAGGCAGGCTGCAAACAGACTGCTAATCTGACATTTTAAGACGTCACATCAATACTTTTCGATATTTCAGATGGAAATGACTTGTCTTTGTGAAAGTTCGTTTACTTTTTAGAAGTAAAATGGAAATTTGGTTTTCTCTTTAAAGCTAGAAATCAAAGTGAAGCATTTATTTTTAGACCAAGCAACCTTTCCCTTTAGAAACACTTTTTAAAAATGGCTTCATGAAAAACATGCTCGATTTCATATTGCATAATGCCATAATACAAAAAATTAAAATACAAAAAATTGGTACCCAACACCAGCAGGTCATAGAACAAATGGAATAGAGCTAGTTAACTGTGAGATCTCCTAAAATTAGTTACTGCAATTTGACATTTTCATTGCTGATCAGGAAGTAAATTTGAAGTCACTGCTGTTAAATTTGTGGATGATGAAGATAGCGGCGTGCGGGGCTCCGCTGGCTGCGCATTTGAATCCTCCCCAATGGGAATCCATCCGGAAGGAGCTCAGTTCTGTGAGCTCCGGGCTGTGTGCAGGGCTGCAGGGCCATCCCCGGGGGCTGCAGCCACACGGGGAGCTCCGGGAGGCTCTGTGGCTCTGGCAGGAAGGGCTGGAGCGAGCCCTGTTATATAAAGCAGGGGAGCCGTGAGTCAGAGCTCGGCATTGATTGGCCTCTAAACATGTCACTGGGATGGGGAAACGGGCTCTGGCTGTGTTTGGGTGCCAAAATTTAGGGAGGAAGCTGAGAAATCCGAAGAGGTTGAGGGAAGATGCTGAAAAGTGGTTCAAGGGCTGGAGCAGATGTTGTGCAGTGAGTGAGAAATGTCAATAGCTCGGTGTGGTTTGTTTACTGCAAAGGAGGTGCAGAGGTGAATTGTTCCCAGGCTGGGCTCACCTCTGCAGAGGGGGAAAGGGCTTGGGAACCTCCTGGAGAAATTGGGAACAAGCATGGGAGCCTGAGGGTCTGAGCCAGCTGAGTTCCCATGTGAAATCACACACAGTGCTCCTGAGCTGGAGCTGCTGGAATCAGCAGGGCTGGGGGGGACCTGGGTGTTCCTGCTGGTTCCAGCCTGGGGCTGAGTGATGCAAACACAGGTGCTGTGCCCAGAGCTGTGTGTGAGGAGGATAACCAAGGGTCCTGAAACCCTGTGGGCTCCAAGGTGTGAGGGTTCACCCCTCTGGGAGCAGGAACATGCCAGCTGGGGCAGGAGGAGGGGCCCTGGCTTAGCTGATTTCCATCAGAAGCAGATGTGGCATGGCATTTGGAAGATTGGGTTTGTATTTTGGCACCCATGAATAAGTGCAGCAATGAGTGAGAGCGCAGGATGTGGGCTTGGAGACTGCACAGTCATCAAATAATTCTGTTTGGGAGCACACCTCGAGGTGTCTCAGCCTGCAGCTCAAAGCAGGGTCAGCTGTGAGATCAGAGCAGACTGCTAAGCCCTGGGTCCACTCAGCAGCTTCAGGTGACTCTGTCCTCGAAGGCTTACCTCTGATCTGGGGTAACCCTTAGCCACAAGGAAGAATTTCTCCTCAGCATTCAACAGCTCCTCACTGCCCTGGTGCCCAGTGCTGGGTGTGGTGGCACTCTGCTGAGTGGCTGTGAGCTGGCATGGCCTGTGTGCCAGGCTGGGTGGCAGAGGCAGGCTGCTGTGCTGCAGTGCAGGTGTGAACACGAGCTGGCTGTGGGCAGCTCATGCTCACAAGGCAGCCTTGCCCCGAGCTGCACCAAAGCCTGGCCATTTCTTACTGCTCCCAGGAAGTTTTACTGAGAATCTGAGGCCACCTTGTGCAGCTACAGCCAAAGGGCTTCAAAACATACAAGTGATTTTCAAGTTGTGATGAATCCGTGTCCCAAGGACAGGCAGGGCTGTGGACATGGCACTGCTGGGTGAGGAGTTTCATGGTTTATCCCCTGGGCCTCATTCCCCACGAGTCCAGAGCACTTGGGGGTCACATTTCCAGCCCATGCAGCCCTGTCTGCTGTGTATATTTTGGGGTTAAAGCAAGAAGCTTGGCTGAGTTAGCAAACCCATGGTCCTGAAATGTAAGGGATGAATATTTGAGTCTGGCTCCCCTTCCTCTCTTCTCTCATTACTGCTCTTCTCAGCCAGCACTTGGTAAAACAGCCCCCAGCCTCAGAGACTCTGCTCGCTTCTTGGATCTGAATTTTGACTGAGAGGACTTAGAAAAGGGAGGTGCTCTGATCTTCAAACTTCTTTTCAACTGCTGCTGCAGATCTTCTCCTCTCTGGGAATTTTTAATACTGAGCTGTCCTGTTTCCCCAGTCCCACCAGTCTGTACTGTGTGGTCTCCCCCTCCTGGTAAAAGGAGGCAGTTTTTAAAAAGCAAAATGCTGTGTTTGGTGCATTTATCAGAGGCTCCTGGTGCACAAGTCAGCCAGGGAGATTACATTGTGCAAGTCCAGGCTGGATGGGCCACACTTCACCTTTGGTCTGAATTCTAGCCAGAAGTGGGAGTCCTGGCCAATTTTAACTCTTCTCCTGGGGACTGTATTGCCAAGCTCAGCTGAAGAAGGAAAATACATCAGCAGGGAGAGGCTAGGCTTGGTGTGGGCTTTCTTTTGGATCCTTTTCCAAATCACCTTAGTGCAAATGGAGGTGTCCTCTGGTCCAGCCTGTCAGCTCAGCTCTCCCTGTGTGCTCCTTCCTCCCTGCAGATGGTTACACCGTGGATGACATTGTCTTCTTCTGGCAAGGGAATGACTCTGCTGTCACAGGGATGGAGGTGCTGGAGCTGCCCCAGTTCACCATCATTGAGCAGAGGCTGGTCAGCAGGGAAGTTGTCTTCACCACTGGTGAGTCTCTGGGCAAGGGATGCATGGAATGGGCAAAGCTGCTGCTGATCAACTGGGCTGAATCCCTCTGACTCAGATGCTGGGGCATTAACTTAGGATCTAGGCTTCACCTTGGGGTTCCTCTAAAAAAAGTGTCTTCTGCACCCACCAGCTTTGCTTTTTTCTTTTCTTTTTTTTTTTCTTCTTTTTTTTTTTTTCTTTTTTGTCTGCTTCTTTTCAAAGATTTCCAGGGTCATTTTCCCCACTGCGATTTTTCCACTTTCTTAGTCAAAATAATGAGTGAGTTCAGAACCTCTTCAGAAGGTTCTCAGCCTTCATCTGATTTTTTATGTGGTTTACATCTGGGTCTCAAAGCTAATGTAGGTGCAAAGTAAGGAGAAAATATATCCATTGAGAAGCAAGTGGGCTATGAAATGATGCAAACCCATCTGTACATGGCAATAAAAAGGTTTGGAGAGAATACCTGGGATGATTCAGATGCTGCCAGCTGGAAAGTTGGAGGGGGTTGGATTTTGGTTGCTGGTCTGGGGTGGAGTTCACTGCCAAGACAGCACAGCACACACCTGTCTCTAAAAGACTAGTGAAATATTGTGTTCAAGCCATACAAGTGGCACATGGTGGTGAGAGAACAATAACTCCTTTTTCCCAGTTTGCATCCTTGATGGTTTAAAACTGCTGTTTTCTTGTTACTTTAGCTGCCAGCCAGGATTACACCCATATTTCAGGCTCCTGTGTTGCCTGAGGGACAGAGGTGGGCAGGAGAAATTACTTGGACTTTGTCTCACAGCAATGAAAGAGGCACTGCTTCCTCCCTGTCAAAATTAGCCTGCTCCAGTGGAAGGACTGTAAAAAGTACTTATTGTCCTCACTATCCTCATTAGGTTTGCTAAAAGATTAGGAGGAAGTTGCAACAACTTGAAAATAATAAAAAAGAGACCTTCAGATTAACTAACAGTACTCTATTTGCATGTGAATTTGCCCAGTCTGACCATAACCCATTTTTAGAACAGCATGGGAAAAATATGATTCAGATCTTCATTGCTGTTTGGAGGCAGAGCTGGCACATGAAACATTGAAAAATCATCTTGTAGCACCCAAATATAGGGTTAAAGTCTCCTGTGTAAGCCTCCATCATATTGGCTGGCACCATAACAGCAATTCCAGCACTGAACAGCCGTTCTCCCATGATGGCTGATATAATATAATAATGTCACTTATGTAGAATTTCCTTTCTTCTTAATACTCTGGGGCAACTGAGCAGATTCTGAAGGGACCCTTTGCAAAAGCTGACCAGTTTGCAAAACCAGCTGCAGAAACCAGCAGATTTCTCATTATTCCTGCCTCTTGAGAACTTTTTCCAAATAAAATTTCAATTCCTAACCTCAGTTCTTAGCACAAACCCAGCCTTGCCCTCCTCTCACACCACATCCTCCTCTGATGTCTCACTGGCAGGTTCGTATCTGCGCTTATCCCTGAGTTTCAGGATTAAGAGGAACATTGGTTACTTCATCCTGCAGACCTACATGCCCTCCATCCTCATCACCATCCTGTCCTGGGTGTCCTTCTGGATCAACTATGATGCTTCTGCTGCACGAGTGGCACTGGGTATGGACCTTTTCATTGTATTTTGGAGGTCAGCTGTAAAAAAGAAAATCCCTTTTCTTTGTGAGGTAGCAATTAAGCAAGTCTGTCAAAGTTGTCATCCCAAATGGACATAATTTTTTTTTTTCT
Organism: Geospiza fortis; assembly: GCF_000277835.1. Taxonomy (NCBI): domain Eukaryota; kingdom Metazoa; phylum Chordata; class Aves; order Passeriformes; family Thraupidae; genus Geospiza; species Geospiza fortis. The sequence goes on from NW_005054314.1 coordinate 8,735,724, forward strand.
GAGAAAAACTTTAAATTTTCAGTCAGAAGAGTTACTTGTTCTGTTTTGTTTTTGTTTATTAATACTTCCCAAACTGGAGTTTGTTTTATTTGAATCAGTAAAAGTCCTACCAAAAATGTCCTGGGTATGAATTTAAACTCTCTAAACAAAAATGCAGATGGTCACTGATTCTCAGGAACGTGGGACCCTGACATGCCCTGAGTTCCTTCACTCTGGTTTGCACTGGTCTTCTTAAGAAGAGAAATCTGGGCCTCTCTTTGTCAACAGACGTGCCAGGAGTGGCCAGTTCCATGATTAATGCTGAGGCTGGGTGGCCAAAAAGTTGTATGGCAATGGTTAAAAGATGAAAGAAATAAAGGAAGGGGCATTACACGTTTTTCTGATAGCTCAGAGCCCATACAGACACTGCAGAAAAGGCTTGGCCCCCTTCAAGGCCAAGGCAAATGTGGGGCAGCAGTTAAAGTCCAAGTTCTTCTTTGGCACATGCTCCCCTAAATAGGAATGTTTTCCTATAAGAGGGGGAAAAATGAGATCTTTTAAGCAACAGAAGGGAAGTGGAGGTGGATGGCAGATGAGGGTTTGGAAGGAGGAACAGAAGAAAGGGGGGATGGCTGGCATATGAGAATGGGGCTGTGCAACATGAGGGGAAGTTCCAGGGCAATAGGAGAGGCAAGGAGGAGCAGGGTTGGACCTGTGAGTGGGACAAGGCTCAGAGAGGCAGCTCAGGAACAGGCTGGGTCTTACAGCAAAGCTTGGGGGCTTCAAGCAGCTCTAGGAGAATGAGTTTGAGAAGGCTCAGAGGAGGGGTGGGTTGTACAAAGGTATAAAAGAGGTGATTTGGCTTTGCCTGCTTGGAGAGGCTGGAGCAGGAGGGAAGAAGAACTTGGTAAATTAAAAGAGTAAGTTGCATTGACAGGAGTGTAATCAGAGAGAAGAAAAAGAGACCATGGCAGACATTGTGGAAGCACAAGCAAGAGGGCGGAGGTGAGATGCACAGCTGTTGAGTTTCTGCTGACATCTGGACTCAAAGGAGAAGACAGGAAAAGAACACTGTAGATCAGAACTGCAACAGCTCTCCCTAAACTATTCCTGACAGTTCTCGACCCAACTTATCCATAAAAAGCTCCAAAAAAAGAAACTCTACAGCCTCCTCTGGTCAATTTATCTCCAGATTTACCTGCTTGCACAGTCAAAGAGCTCCTCTTTGCCCTAAGTCTCCATTGCAATTTGTCCACTTCTTAATGGAGACATGGAGAACATTCTATTCTCCCTTTCCTTGCCTCAGATTTCTGTATATTTAGACTATTGCCTAAATATAGACCATATTGTGTGTGTATATAAATATATCTCCCTTCTGTTTACCCAACTGAAGGCTAATAGTTCTTTCAGTCTTTTATCAGGAATGACACCAAAGCACAGCGAGGGTGAAGGGGAAATAGGACAAGCAGAGGTCCAGGGTGCACAGAGAGCCATCACTGTAGAGGTGGGGCTGAAACCACAGGAGCAAATTAAGGTCATGGAGAGTATTAGAGCTGCCAAAAGAGAGATGAGGAGGAAAAAAGGAGAAAGGAAGATCAGCAAGGTAGTAAGAACCTCTAGAGAAGCAGAGGAAGACTAGGTTGAAGGAGAAGAGTTACCACCCCCAAAAGAAGTGTGAAGGCTCATTGCCATGTTTTTGGAGCTGGCAGAACACTGTCAAAGAAGCAGGTCTGAGGCCACTCTGACAGTCCAGAGAAGGGAAGAGTCTGAGAAGAAGCTGAAGAAGAGGACTGAAGCTGTGAGAGAGTAATCATAGTGAATCAGGCTTTTCAAACTGAGTAGATGGGGACAAAAGTGTTCACAAAATGCTTATTTAAGATGCAAGAAATGTGAGGAGGCCTAAAAAGGAGAGTGTGAGAACCATGGGAGGAATGTGTCCAAGTGATAATTGATGTAATGAATGGTAAAGCTGGTGAGAGGAAGGTGGGAACTGATGGGGTCAAGGACAGAAGCCTACGAGGCAGGCAATAAAAAGAGAATGCCATGAAGAGGAAATCACTCTTTCTCCAATTCATGGCATTGGAAAGACACAGTAGTTTATAAACTCATGATGCCAAGGATGCTGAGGCATTCAGTAGCACACAGTGAAGCCTGATGAGTTCATGAAGGAGAAAAAAAAGGAGGAGAAGAGGGTAAAAAGAGCAAAACTGAATGTTTCCTACCACACTGAGAGAAAGAGGGAAGATCAGGGGGACTTAAAGAAACAGGGATGCTGATCCCCATCATGCTGATGATGCTCAGCTTTGACACTTTCTCCAACTGTTTGCTGCTGGATCATTTTCTGCAGCAATTTGTGGTGGGCATGTGGGCTTAGAATAACAACAGTTGCACTGCTCCCTTCCCTCCTGAGGCTGTCCAGCTGGAAGGAGGGATGTGGGAGCTGAGGATGGCATTCCAGGAGACCATCCCACGTGGGTAACAGAGCACCTGCCCTCTCCTCACAGGGGTCACCACGGTGCTTACCATGACAACCATCAACACCCACCTGCGGGAGACTCTCCCCAAGATCCCCTACGTCAAGGCTATTGATGTTTATCTCATGGGCTGCTTTGTCTTCGTGTTCCTGGCCCTCCTGGAGTACGCTTTTGTCAATTACATCTTCTTCGGGCGAGGGCCGCGGCAGCAGAAGAAGCAGAGCGAGCGCGTCAGCAAGGCCAACAACGAGCGCCACCGCTACGAGGAGAAGAGGGTGAGAGAGCAGGTTTGTCCTCTCCTTTCATTGTGGCAGGAGAATTCAGGCTCTCCACTGGGTCAGCTGCTGTCTCAGTGTGGAAAGACAGGAGTCTTCTAAGGAAGGCAGGAGCCTCCCCTGAAATGGAGAATGTAAACCCTCCCCACCCCTCTGAATTGCTATAAATTTTAAATTAAGGGGCTCTCAGGCAAAAAAATATGGGAGCAGGAAATAACAGTTCTTTAGTAGGGAAGAAAAAGTAAAAGGATAAAATAAAAAATGCAGTACACTAGAACACCACTGCCAGAGTCAGAACCCAACCTGACACCCTGTGGGTCAGGGTGCTGGCAGCAGTCCCATTGGAATTGTGGCTGCAGCCCTCCTGCAGTGTCAGGGGTCGTTCTGCTGGAGCAAGGGGGTCCTGTAGAAAAGGATGTATTCTTCCTTCAAAGATCCAGGGCTCACATCTCCCAATGGGATGCTGTAGTTCTTATCAGCCATGCAGTGACATTCAATGGCTGTTATCAGCAGATGTCCCCTCCCAAGGGAGGTGTGAATGTGGTCACTCAGAGAGAGAGATAAGGCAAACTGCCCACTTGACAAAAGACAACTGCCATACAGATGGTAATAGAAAACATCTTGCCTTGCAATCTGGAACAGCTGCAGAGCAGTCTTTGTGCTCATCACGAGAGATAATCCCTAGTTTCCCTTCTCTGGTGATTACTGGGAATTTTTCCACCTTGATCATCCTCACCCAGTCACATCAGAACCCTCCTCTTGCATGGGGCAGGTGTAGCCAAAAGTGCCTCTGTGTCTTTTGGTCCTCCTGTGTTGGCAGAATCACACTTCCCCTGCTAAAAATTTTGCTGCAAGCACAGGTGGCTGCTCCTTCTACCCCAGCAGCAGAGGACAATCCTCAATGCAGCATGTTCAGAGCTCACAAATGACCCCATCAGGGGTATAGTCACCAAATCCTGGGGAAGAAAAAGAACTCCCCAACACTATCTTTTAAGTATTAATGAGTCAGGCATTACTTTATTTTGGCCAGGATGTGCAGTGGAAATCATTCCAACCACATGTGATTCTTTACCAGAATTTTCATATATTTAAAAAAAAATCTCATTCTTTGGTTCTGCATTACACAATTCTTAGTATTTGATCTCCTATTGGCTATTGATTTCTTCAACGCTATTTTTTGTCCTTGTTTTTTGGCTCCCTTATCAATCTTTTCCCAGACTGGGAACCTGTCAGGGGTTTAATATCTGTTAATGTCTCTCTATCTCCTGTGTGTCTTCTGGCTACTTCTACCCTGTAGATATTAAGCTCTCAGAATCTAGGAATCTTTTTGTTGATTGAGTCCTCACCCAATGAGACTCAAATCCTCAGCGAACAGAATCTTTTGAAGAGAAACCTCAATTTCCACCCCTCTTTGGCAAAGACAAACCAACCCATGACTAAAGTAAATTTTTTTGTAAGTTATATCATTTTCAACAGTATTGCTCTGAACAGAAATCTGTTCAGAATCACCCCTAATGGCACACAGGACACTCAGGATTGTATTTGCTGGGAAATGTCCCGACGAAGGCAGGAATGATGAATCTGACTCCATGTTCTCAGAAGGCTATTTACTACTTTATAATACTATATTATATTAAAGAATACTATACTAAAGAATACAGAAAGGATACTTACAGAATGCTAAAAAGATACTAATGAAAACTCGGGACTCTTTCCAGAGTCCTGACACAGCTTGGCCCTGATTGGCCAAAGAGTCAAAATAACTCACAGCAGAATCCAATTATTAGGAAAAGTAATCCACAAACACCAGAGGTTTATGTCCAAAAAGGAGACAGAGGAGTCCTTTTTTGGCTTTTTTCAAATAAAGGGAAAAGCCATGGGGATTCCCCTGGGGTCTCTCGAATTTTTGGAGGACGCAGCCTCCTTTTTATCCCAATTTCTTGGCTGCATTTCCCTTCTCCCTTTCCCCATTGGCTGAGGTTCTTGAGAGGTACAAACTTCCCAGAACTCCTGATACCAAAGATTTCCCTCTAATGTACAATCCTCCCTTTTAATTTTTAATTCTTATGGAATTTAGGGGTTTTTCTTCCTCATTGTTTCTTCAATCTTTCAATATCTCATTTCATTTATCAGCAAACCTAAAGTTTATTTGTAAAAGCAAATATCTTTTTCCATTCATCAATCAGTGGAATCCTTCCCATTGTTTCTTTTATCTCCCAGTGCTGGTTTTATCTACCAGCAGACCCACAGCTTGTTTGGAAAGACAAATCCATTATTCCTCTCACAATGAAACAATCACCTGTGGGTAAACAATCTCCAAACACATTCCAACGGTGCAAAACACAGGAGAAGAAAATGAGATAATTATTGTTTTCCTTTTCTCTGAGGCTTCTCAGCTTCCCAGGAGAAAAATCCTGGGCAAAGGGATTTTTTCAGGGAATGTGAACGCCACAACCCAGTACCTCTGTGTCTGTGTTCCCTGTCCCAGGTTGACCCTTACGGTAACATCCTCCTCAGCACGCTGGAGATGAACAACGAGCTGCTGGCCACGGACATGATGAGCAGCGTGGGCGACTCTCGAAACTCTGTCATGTCCTTCGAAGGCTCAGGAATCCAGTTCCGCAAGCCGCTGGCCTCTCGGGATGGCTTTGGCCACCACCCCACCCTGGACCGCCACGTCCCGCTGAGCCACCACGCCGCCGCCCGCAACCGCGCCAACTGCCGCCTGCGCCGGCGGTCGTCCAAGCTGAAGCTCAAAATCCCAGACCTGACAGACGTCAGCACCATTGACAAGTGGTCAAGGATCATTTTTCCAATCACTTTTGGATTCTTCAACCTTGTTTACTGGTTGTACTATGTAAATTGATGCCTGCGGCCTCCGAGAGAGATAATAGGGACAGACACTCAGACAATGACAACACAGGAGTGTTGTGGTCTTTTGGGTTTGGGTTTTACTCTTTACTATCATTGTCATTTATTCCTATGGTTCATTAGATTTATTCTAAGCTTACTCTTCTCTTTTCAGCACATGTAGAACCACGGAGTGTGGGGTGGGGTAAAGGGAGAGAAAGGTACGGGAGGGGGTTTGGTTTTGGGGAGGGATGTGTTTGACTTGATTT
>NW_005054314.1:8741626-8743176 GCF_000277835.1 Geospiza fortis
CCTGCTGAAGGACTTATACCATTGTACAAAAAAAAAGCAAAATCCAAACCAACAAAAACAACAAAAACCAAAAAAAAAAAAAAGGAAAGAAAGAAAAAAAGAAAAAAAAGACAGAAAAAAAAAGAAAAAACACACAAAAAAACCCCAAAACCAAGAAAATTAAAAAAAAAAGAGGGGGGAGATTTAAAGAAATTGAGTCAAAAACTGGTGGGGGCGATAGGTTATCTTTGGCTGTGCTCACTAATGCTCTATCCTCACTTCCATTTCACTACTGAATTTCATCTTTCACTTTTCAGTCTTATTATATATTTTCTAATCTTTCTTCTATCACTGTTCTTAACCCCTTCATGTTAATTCTTTCATGGATTCATGAGATGATGGGGTTTCATTCTCACACTATGAGATTTTTCTTTTCTTTTTCTCTCTCTCCCTCTCTCTTGCTTACAAGCCTAAAAGAGTCTTTTAAACCAACAAATAAAAAGAATATTTATTTTGGAAGAGCTGGGAAGGGAGGGGAAGACGAGGCAATTATTTGGGAGGGAAGGGGAAACGTGGGGTTTATGGGAGGGGGGGAGGAGGGAACTTATCAAAACCAAGGCACATTTGCAAGATGCCTTTTTCCACCTTCAGGAGTTTGCAAGCTGTTTTTCCTGTGTGAATGTGTGTGTGTGGAGCATTGGTGTGTGTGTGGGTGTGTGTGTGTGTGGGCACGTGTGTCCATGGATGTGTGTGTGCAAGCATGTTTTCTGGGGAGGGGGGCTGGGGAGGGGGGGGTTTTGTAATATCTTTTGTAGAAAGAGAACACAGATGACATTTAACTGGCAGTGTGTTTGGGGGAGGGAGGGAATAGCAGGGCTTTGTTTGCTCATTGCAGCTTCACCAGGTTGGAGGTCGGGATCCCAGCTCCAGAGGCAGAGCTGGGGAGGCAGAGTGTGCAAATTGCCACTTGCTGAGGGAAGAGAGGGATTTGGGGATCAGCAATAGGGCAGTGCTGCTGTTCACTGCTGGCATCTGATCTCGAGGAGACTAAGCTGATTCAGTCCTCAGAGGAGGGGTTGTTCTTAGTTATCCCTACCCTGCATCTTCCTTACTGAGCCTGGAGAGAAAAGCAGTTGCAGGACTCTAAAAATTCAACCCTTTCCCCCTCTCCCTGTTCCTTATTCCAGACAGTGGATCCACATTCCAGCCCTCTGAGTGACCATAGCCTGCATCAAGGCACGGAAAAGGCTGGATATCATTTAACTTTGTTATGTTTCAGGATGAAAAAAATAGGGAAATGATAATGATCCCCTTTCCTAGGAAGTTCAGGAGCGAATGGTGGGCTGGCAGCCTCTGATTTGTGCTGCTGCTACCAGGCCTCCCTTTATGTCTGTTAAGATGTACAGAGTATAGAAAAAAGCATCCCGTGCCCTTCCTTGCAGATGATGAAGCTGAGGATGAGGTGGGGTTCCATGGAGCATCATCCTGCTGGAAGGTGATGGTCTCCAAAGGCTGGGCAGGGGGAAGGTTGCAGTGAAAATGCTGAGCTTGGTGCTTGTGGAAGCCCCTGG
>NW_005054314.1:8743186-8746584 GCF_000277835.1 Geospiza fortis
ACAAGAAGGGAACTTGGCCTTGGACAGCAAGGTCTGACTTTCCCAAAGGAGCCAGTGACTTTCAGGAAAATCACTGAATTATTGGCCACTTTGGCAATCACTAATGATTGATAATCTCCCTGATAATATTAATAAAAGCCATGAAAATGTTAAATTCACAAGTGCAAAACTTTAACCCTAGGGTCATTCTGCCATTCCTAGAGTAATGATGAGAACCTTATTCCTACCTGATTGAGTTTTTTCGTGTCAGACCCACAGACACTCACATTGCCCTTTAGTCAACCATCTTTTTATTTTCCTGCTAGCGTTGTCCTCCCTTTTCCTTGATTCCCAGTGCTTGGGAGAGCAGAGTGATCCTCTGAGACCAGGGAAACTCCTGTTTTTCAGATGACCCTGATGCACGTTTCATTCACTGATTTATGTCTGTACAATACTATGAAAATGCAAATCTCTCCAGGCCTGACCCAGTAACTCTGAAGTCAGGGAAAGTTTTGCCTGGACTTGGCTGAAGCAGGATCAGGCCTCATCAGAGTAATTATTGTTATTTTTATATCAGTAATGTGTCTTATGCAGAATCTGAAGCATAAGAGCAGAGCATCCCCCCTTCCCCACATGTCTGTCCCTGTCTCATGTTCATGCATGCACGTTTGGTCCAGGCCTGCCTGGACTCACCAAGGTTTTAGCACAATTGTTAAATCAGACTTAGATTCTCCCCTGCCCTGCAGAACAGTCTCCTGCTGGTTTCCCCATCCATGAGCAGTGCTGTTGGGGATGGGTTTACCCCAAATTGCTGCAGTTCATGGTCTGTATGGGTCTGTATAGGAATAGGAGTCTGGAGGATCAGGTAGTTCTGTCTACCTGATATGCAGGAATTTAAAGCTTGGCCAGTGGAGAAAGTTACACTTCTTAGTGTGATTCTATTTAGAAATATCTTTTAAATGCTTTAATGGAAGTCATAAAGTTTTGCTTTATGACAGCAGCAGTAGAATGTCAGTGGATATCAGCATGGCATGGCTGCAGCTCCCACTAGGAGACTGCTTATCAGCAGGTCCAGTTTGCAAGGGGAGCCTAACCAGGTGATTGATGATTCAATAAAATATCAAAAAATTTACCCTTTATATATGTGATTGCAATGTAAAGGGTGCTCAGAATGATAGAAGTGGGGAGAAAAAGAGGCAGTTATAAAAAGCCTATTAAGACTGGAGGGAAAACAAATGGACGTGGGGTAAGAAATTCTGAAGCTGAGGAAAATGACTCAGGAACTTCAGGAATCTGACAGTTATAGTAAAAGCCTGACAAATGTGTGGTATGAGTTAGGCACCTGAGAGCTGTCTGAGCTGGCCCCAAAGGCTGGCAGGGCCAGCAGCACACAGATGATGCAAACCCCAGGGATGCTCTGTGCTTCTCAGAGCTGAGCCCCACATGGGGTGGGGTCCTGAGGGATCAGTGCCCTGCAAGTACAGCCTCCAGAAACTGGAGATCAGGCATGGGGAGGCTGTGTTTAATGTTTGAGGCTTCAATCCAGGGTTGAGCCCAGTGACAATCCAAAAGCTTTCCAGGGAAAAAAAGCTCTGCTTAGCAGATTTCTTCTCCTGCTGGGACTGGGAGCCAGACTCCTGTGCTGTGGCCTCTGTTCTCTGTTGGCTGGGCTCTCTTTCTTGTCAGGAGCCATCCTAGTTTCTCTCTTTGAATGTTTCTAACTTGGTATTACCAGGTCAGTGTTACTCACAGAGTCAGTACATCCAGACTCCAGGACTTTTGGGTCCAACTCAATGATCTTTGCCAAAGAGTGTGTGTTCAGGACTGGTGACAGTTCAGGAGCTGCCTTACACTTGCTGGTGATGGGGCAGAGTGCTGGAGAACAACAGAGAGTCCTGGGAGTGGGATGAGGAATAGGAAATGGGAGGGAAGGCTGCTGAAGGCCTTTAGGAATGCTCCGCTCACAAAGTGAGGTGGCACCTCTGTGTCCCCCTCCACAGCTGCCTGCTCCACCCCTAAGGAAGGCAACAAACCCCTGTCTTGTTTTGAGGCCCAGCAACACAGAAAGGACATAGAGAAGGAGAACCAAGGCATTTTACTGATGCTCAAGGCTCAGAGATTTCAAGCCATCACAAGCATGAATGTTACCAGAAAGGTGGAGGGATTTCCATGCTGCATCTGGCATGCCCACTGCTGCCCTCCTCTTCTTCACAGAGGGGAAAGGGGGAAAAAGGGTTTGTGAGTGCTTTTCCAGAGTGGAGCTGCTTCTGGCTTTTGCTGCAGAGGTGCAGGAGGCAATGCTCAGGGCCTGGTTTGTTGGCAGGACTGCTGCTTGCTGGGTTGTGCTTTTTAGCACTTGAACATGAGGGGCGTTCTGGGCTGCCTGAGGAGGCCGGGCTGGGGGAGAATGTTTTGCACCTTTTCCATGTGTAACAGCCTAGGGAAGGCATGTGGAAGAGAAGAAGGAGGAGCAGAAATAGAAATGAAATCTCTCTCAGGACATACATGGCCAACACAACTCTATTGCTTCATTTTCTGATACTGTATAGTGCTGTCACTCAGGGACCTTTCGTGACTGGGACCTTGGGACTGTAATTCTGCCTGTCCCCTTCCTATCCCCCCTTCGCCTTGAGTGTTGAGAGATGAAAAGACAATGAAAGGAAGTGTAGAAGAGGGAAACGAGCCCTGCTAGCAAACCCCTGCTATTCCATGGGTAACAGAAAAGCTTTGGTTACTGAGGTAAAAGGAAAATGTAAACCTTTATATTCATGGCTTTGAGCATAAACCAGCCACTAGTGTATATAGGATAAGTTGACAGTGCATGAAACAAACAGGACTGTAGGTTTTAAATGGCATCCAACTTTCTTGCATGCACATCTGACACCACGCCAGCAGCTTATGTCTTGCAAATAAGTAGGGAACCTGCCAAGGCTTGGCACTTCCTCTGTCCAATGGACAGCACATCCACTTCCCAGAAACAGAGCCAGGAAGGGAACTGATCTGGCCAGTCTGTTTGACCAGATCTGCTCCAGAGGGTCTGGCAGGAGGAGATATGGGGTGGGGAAGGGAGCTGGTTTTGTTCTCTTTGTTGTGGGGAGGAGGAAGGGGTTTAAATCTCTGAGCTGTTTTCAGACAGAAGAGAAGCCTCTGGAGCTGCAGACCAAAGGACAGTGGCTTTAGGGAAGGCGGTTACTGGAATCCTGATGGAGAGGATGGCTTGAGGAAAAGGTGCTTGGTGGGAGAGAGCTGTAACTTCAGAAGCAGAGCAAATAGGAGAGAGCTTTTGAAAATATATGTGCAATACAACAGGTTTGCAGGGACTGGAGCACTGGGGACAGCCCTGAGTCAGACAGGCTGGGTCCAGCTGCAGGCAGCACTCCAGGAAGCCCAGCCATGGCAGCAGTCCCTGGTGTTCACAG
>NW_005054314.1:8746635-8752855 GCF_000277835.1 Geospiza fortis
GGGCAGGGACAATCAGATGCATCCAGACAAAGTTGCAGGAGCTGGGCTGAGATGTGCAGGGGGGTGACCGCTGTGCCAGGCTGGGGCATGGCTGAGCCCTGCCCTGGGGTCACACCAGAGACAACGAGGCAAGAAATGTCCTGCTGGTTACCAAATGCTTTCTGGGAGAGGAAACTGGCCTTACCAAGCAGGGCAGGATGTCTTTACAGTAGATGTGAAAGTTGGGATGGGGCACGGTTTGGGTGAGAGATGCGAAACCAATGTGTTGGAAGCAGGACCTAACGCAGATGCTGGGAGGGAGGGAGGGAGGGTGGAAAGGTGGGAGGGAAGGGAGCAGAGACTGGGGAAGAGAAGATGTATATAGTGTTGGGTTTTATTTTTCATTTCCTTTTGTTCCTTTTTTTTTTTTAAGAAAAAAAAAGTTGTTTGATTTCTAATGTCTTGATGTAAACCAAATAAAAATGGTTCTGTACATTCGGAAGTAAAGAACAGCTGAAAGGTGACAAGTACAATAAAGAAGCACTGACCTTCAGGCTACTATAACCATTTCCCCAGACTTTTCCCACAGGATTGGAGGGCAGACCTGTGCCTGTGCCTGCACAGAGGTGCTGGGATGGTGACCTTGGGGCTGGCTCCCTGATCCACCTGTGAGTGCAGCACAGAAGAGGTGGGCAGTAGAGGTGGAAGTGATGGTATGTAAGTAACTTTTCAGTGTTTGATCCCACCACCCCTGAGGCCAGCAGGAGGAGGCTGTGTGCTAAATCCCAGTCTCTTGTGCACAGGGTCTCTTCCCAGAGCCAGCCTGCCTCATGCCTTACTGTGGTTGGAGATGTAGTGAGGAGGGGAGGATGGGATCAGCTGTCCCTTGGATAAATGGGGTAATGCAGATGGAGTAAAGGCAGTGGGAGCCTGAACTGGAATTGCCTGTCTTGTGTTTAGTGCTTTGGAAAAGCAGAGGACAGTTTTGCCTCCATGGGGCAGAAAGTGTGCCTCCTCTGCAGTGGGGCCAATAAATGTCCTGTTGTTTGTGTTATTGCAGCAAGACCAAAAGGAAAAAAACAAAGCAAACCAACACTTGATGTGCAAGGCAGACCTAAGGGGAGTCTCAATCCTCTTAGGAAAGGCCATTCTTCAGCAGAAAGGCTGGAGTCCATGGGACAGCCCCAGAGCCTCGCTCAGCCCTTTCTGCTGCTGACCAGGCCACCAGCACTGGTGGGGGACCAAGGGCAGGTGCTTTGCTGAGACAAAACCATGGGGACTTGTGTGAGCTCCTGCACTGCTCTGTGCTCTGCCATAAAGGGCAGCCCCTTGCTACCAGAATCTGAGGGTGTCACCTCAGAGACAATGAACCCACAGCATCCCAAAGCTCCCCAATGAACCCACAGAATCCCAAAACTCCCCAATGGACCCACAGCACCCCAAAACTCCCCAAAGGATCCACAGCATCCCAAAGCTCCCCAATGGACCCACAGCATCCCAAACCTCCCCAAAGGACCCACAGAATCCCAAAACTCCCCAAAGGACCCACAGCATCCCAAAGCTCCCCTCCCCAGCCCCATGCCATGGGCTGTCTGTTCCCATCTAAGATAGCCACAACTTGCCAGTGCCAGGGGCAGAAAGCACTCAGTGAATAATACTGAATATGTGTGTGACAAAGTGAGGAGAGGAGATGTGATAGACCCGTTTATGATCCAGGGATGCACGTTTTATCATTTGCACAGGCTGAGCTTGGCATTTATGCTGGCAGACTTTTCCCCCAGAAAGGATGAAACAGTATAGCAGTGAGTAACATTATTTTTGTGAAGGGGATGATAATTTCTCTTCCAGTATGTGTTTTAAACAGTGTTGGTTTGCCTTCTTTGAAGCCTAATGCCTCCCAGCTCTCAGTGCTCTGATGTGGGGAAGCACCAGAGTTGTTTCACTTAATTAGATGCTGGGTCCCTGTTTTTTGGGAGCCTTGCTGGGTGTCTGATGGGCAGTGTCCAGGCATGAAGACCAAAGATCCTTTCCTTGGCTCTCCCAACCCTCTGGATGAGGCTTGCCCAGCGTGTGCTTTGCTGGATGTGCCATCACACGGCTCATGGTGCCCAACCCCGGTGCTGATGAGCCTGTATTGAGGGTCCGGGGATGCATGGGCTGGGAGAAGCCAGACCAGCAAGGAAGGAAACTCTGCTTACCTTTGTTGTGATGCTGATGGCCCCTGGGGCTGCAGGGCAGGGCAGTGGCTGGGTTTCCAGCAGCAGGAGCAGCCTGTCTCAGGTTAGCAGGGTTTCCAGCAGTAGGAGCAGCCTGTCTCAGGCTAGCAGGGTTTCCAGCAGCAGGAGCAGCCTGTCTCAGGCTAGCAGAGGCTTTTCTCTCTGTGGCTGCTCTCCTGCCTGCAGAGAAGGGAGCTGGCACTGCCCCTGCACTGACAGATGCTCTGTTCCACGCTGGGATGAACTCGCTTGTCTTGGCTCTGGCCATAAGGGAGTCCTCCCGTTTCACCTGTAGGGGATGGTGCCTCTGGCTGGGCTTTTCTCCCTCACCACCATCCCCTAGCTGGGTTGGAGCCCTGCAATGGCCACTCCCAGTGAGGCCAGAGGGTCTCAGCGCTGGGGCACACAGGTAACTCCTGGTGCACAATACTGGGACAGGTCAGCTGGGAGCCCAAGGTGCACCCCGTGAGAGAGCTGGTGCTGCCACAGCTGGTGGTGCTTTAACCTCTTTTCCCCAGAAACAGAGTCCTACAGAACCTGACAGCCTGGGGACCACTGTGCTACCTGCCTCAGGGACAGCTGGGGACCCACGGGGGCTGTTTTGGACAGGAATAGCTCTTCTGCCAGTGCAGCTTTCAGGTTTTTGTCAGAGATCCTGTCACCCTTGTGGCCCTTGAGTTTTGACGCAGACAGGAGGAAGATGTGTCCCAGAGCCTCCCACAAGCAGAGACTGGGCACAAATCCCTGAATTTCAGCCCCTGCCAAGGCTAGCAAGGTTAGCAAGGGAGTTGGCAACCTTTCCCTCTCCCATTTCACTTGCACTGAAGCAAGAAAGGGATGGGCAAAGCAGAGATTAAACCCACCCAGTCCCAGCCCAGCAAAGCCCCATGTCTTGCTCAAGTCTGAGCACAGGAGCAGAACTGACAACTGCACATCTCCTTGAAATCCTGCCTGGATCTGACAGCTTCACTGGGTTGGATGTGCTTGGCAGGCCAAAGGGAAGGTTCTGAGGGAGCAAACCCCTAGAAAGGCTCAGCAGTTGTCACACAGAAGGTTTCTGTTACCTGGGAGGATGAGCAGCTAGGAGCTGGAGGAAAAAATGGAAAAACTGAGGATAAAGGAAAGCCTCAGGAATCACCCAGAAATATCCCAGCCTCTGGCAAACATACATGACCCTGGTGGCAGGGCTGTGGTGGGGTCTGTGGGGTGGGGTGTTTTACTTTTATTTCCTTTTTCTGCTGCCTGGCACATCATAACATTGTGCCTTTGTGTGAAATCACATCCCCTGCCAAAAGAGAGCCCAGCTCCTGGAGGGCAAGCACCCTCTCCCAGTGTGCTCACCACAGGGATGGTGCACCAAAAAAGAAACAAAAACAAGGCTGGGGCATCTTCCCAGGAAAATCTGTTCCATTTCTGGCTCATCCTCTCCAGCTGCACCCACCCATCTCCCTCCCAAAGATGAAGAAGCTGCAGTGTCTTCTCTGGCTGGGGACAATTGCTGGGGCCTGAAATCCAAACAGCTGGACAAGAGGGCAGGAGGATCAATGTCAGTGTCAAAGTGTGCTGTCAAAGGGACTGCTGTGAACCATCTTAATATACTCTGAGTGGCTGCATTGCATCCTGTACAGCGTTATTAAAAAACAAAAGGAAAAAAAAAAAAAAGAAAGAAAAAAAAAGAAAAAAAAACCAACCCAGAACAAACCACCCATTTTTATGATCTTTAATTTGCATTTTCTGCATGAAATAAGACCTTGATCCTTGTCTTTTTTCACAAAAGCAGATTCTGCTTTAACTAATGTAAAAAAAAAAAGGGGGGGAAAGGAAAGAAAAATAATGTTTCTAGCAAAGTGATTTAGATGTAGAAATTTTTGTAAAAAAAAAAGAAAACAATGAAAAAAAAAAGGGAAAAAACCAACAAAGAAATAAAATAAAATGACCTAAAGAGCCATCTTTGTCTACTCTAGAGGTGGGAAGGTGTGACTGGTGGGTGGCACTTTCTGCTGTGTCTGTGGGAGCCCAGGGCAGCCAGGAGGGCTCTGGGAAGGACGTGGTCACCAATTGCTGCCAGGTGCTTTCAAAAACTGTCCCTTCAGCTTCTTCCAGGGACAGTGCGCAGGAGGGCAGGGGGAAGGGTGGAGAGGGGCAGGGAGAGCTGCCTTGATTCTCTTTTGGGGTTTGGCTTGGGGTGTTTCTGTTCCTGTAGTGACAGTTTTTGAAAGGTGACGATGAACAAAAGTGAAAAAAAAAACCAACAAACTTGAAAAGAGTTTACAATTTTGTACAAACATGATAAATACTAACAGCAAATGTTTTTAAAAATGGTCCATACCAGTGCCAAAATAGTGTAATATGTACATTAATTTATTACATTAATTTATTCTCTCTCTTCTTTTTTTTCTTTTCTTTTTTTTTTTTGAAAAAAAGGTGTTAAAACACACAAAAAAATTTCTTTTTTAACAAATGCTGTATGTGGACATAAATGTACTTGAACACTGTTGGTTATTAACTGGTTAGGAAACTTTCTTGGCCTTTTGGGTTTGTGCTTTTTTTTCCTACCCAGAACAAAAGTAACACTTATAAAATACAGCCTTTGAAGGTGAAACAATCAACTCCTCTCTGCTGGTCTGAGTGTTCTCCCTGTTTCCATTTTCAAGGCACTGTCTTTAGGCCTTGCCATAGAGAGGACTCCAACTTGTCCTGAGCTTTAAACACAGCTGTGGTAATGCCACCTGAAAGGTGTCCCGAGGACTTTGCTAAAACCTAAACAAAATTTTCTGCATTTCCAAGTGTTCTGCTGGCTTGAACCAAGAGCTGGAATGTGCTCAAGCTCCATGACACTGCCTGGAGCAGAGGGGAAAATCAGAATAAATTCCCACTCTTGTTTTTCCACCACAAGGTGAGTGACTTACCCTAACTCTGAGGAACGAAGATCAGGAATTCTTCATTTTTGAGGGCTCTTCACTCCTATTTCCAAAAGCAAGTGAAATATTCAAGCTCTTTCAGGCTTTGCCATGCTGAAAAAAAGGGAACCAGTCAGGACCTTTTTTAGAAATGACTGATGCACTTCCAGCTAGATATGGAGGTATTTAATGACCAGACTTAAGCTCCCAAGTTCGTGTTTGGAAGTTCAAAAGGCCATCCAGAGGTCTTAGGATGTTCAAGTCATGCTGCCTGTCCAGCCAGGAGGGTGGGGGACTCTGTTGTCATCGAGGGAGGGACTGTGGGGACATGGGGGGGGCTGGCAGGGGTGGGACTGTGGTCAGTGATGATGGCAGCAAAAGGAGGGAGCTGGCCTTCAATCCCCACTTCCCTGGGCTGCAAAGGGATGTTACCAGCCAAAATCCATTCCCCACCCAGGCTCTGTTCTCCACACCTCTGTGGTGTGAGCAGAAATGTAAGGTCAGAAACACAAAACCAACCATGGCAGGGATGCTGCTGGGAGTGTGCAGCCCCTGACAGGGCCATCCGTGCACCCCTGAAGCAGAGAGTGCTGCTCCCCCCTGCTCAGGCAGGAAAACAGGAATATTTACAGTGCCTGAAGTGCTCTAGCTGGGCATCCTGGTGTCCAGAGCTCTTCCCAGCTTGGACCTACAGCCAGTGGGATCAGTGTGGCTGCTGGATGGAAAGTCAGGGATAAAAATCATGCTAGGAACTGCATTCAGCAGCCAGCATGTGAAATCCAGCCCTAGTTGCCCTCCCCAACACTGGCTGAAGTCACCACCTGCTCAGCAAAAAAACTCTGATATTTCACAGGTAATGGGGATGAAGGTTTCCTTTTTTTTTGTCTTTGGACTTTATTTTCTTTCACTGAAGTCTATATATAACACAAAACCATTTTCTTCTTTTCTTCAAATCTACCAATTCAACTTTCCTCTCTCCTCACCAGCCATTAGGACAGTTCTTGTCTCTAAAAGCCCTGAAGCCCTGCTGAGCTCAGAGGCTGCAGCTGCAGCCCCAGCAGTGGGGAAGCCTTGGGAGCATCACTGCCCTCTCTTCTTGCCTCTTTCTTCCCTGAAAAACCTCAG
>NW_005054314.1:8752870-8768266 GCF_000277835.1 Geospiza fortis
AGCAGGAAGCACAGGCTCCCTGCTTGCTGAAAGGTGAAATTATTTGAAACCTGACATGGGAGTTGGACATCTGCTCCTCAGGCTTGTGTGTCCACACTCTTGAGGGTCTCATCCTCCCCAAAAGCACAGATGGAAGCTAAAGAGACTGTGCTCCTCAACAAAAGGCAATTATTAATGACCATTAATGGTGCTAGGAAACTTATAGATTCAAACAGTGATTTTTACAGGTTCTGAAGTAATTAAATCATCTAGGTTCCTCTGGCTTTTCAATGGCTTGGGCATTTAATTTGCACAATAATAATATCCAAAGTGACATGCAGAATTTGTAAAGACATTGAAGCATATTCAGACTGGTTTATCCTGGAAATTCTCTTGAGGCTGGAATGAAGAAATCCTCAAGATCACTTTGTATAACAGCATGGAAGAATGTCAGTCCAAGCTCTGCTAACTCCATTTGCAGGAAATGCCTCTGCAGATCAACCTCCAAGAGTTTGGAAGGGAGCAACAAGGCAGAGTTTAGTGCATTGCTCTGCCATGCATTAAAGCAAATATAAAGTCTCTTCAACATGGGAGAGGCTAAGATTCTAAAAAGAAAGGAAGAGTTATTTGGAAATTTAAAAGTGATGTCTTTAATGCATGTGAAATCTTTGATGTCAAAAGGATTTTATTTTTGTTGGTGTGTCTTTGGAGCATTTTGTCTTCAAGAATAAATTATGTTTTTATCGGTATCAGCACCATTTTCATTGTCTAATTTCAGACAAGCAAAGGCAGAAGAATGGAAATTCATGGAGAGACAAATTCAGAGCAGAGTTGATACTGAAACTTAAATGAAATAAAGTCTGTTATTTCAATGCAGCTGAAGAGCATTTCATTTGAATCACTGCAACTTGACATTTTTTTACAGTTTTTTGACAAAATGCAGATTTTTGAAGGGAAAAAAAAAGAACAGCAAACATTATCCAGCCAGTTGTCTTGTAAAATGTCATCTGACAGATTCTGTGCTGCTAAGTCCTTGCAAGCCACCCTCAGCCTGGAGAACAGAAATCACCAACTCAACCCAGCTGCAGCCCCAGTGCGTGCTTTGGGGCAGCCTGGGCATTCTGTGCTGGCAGCTTGCTTTGGATCCTGCAGCTTTCCCCCAGAAAAGAGGTTTCTCCAAAGGATGGTGGTGCTGAAGCTGCTGCCTCCACCAGGCACTGTGTCAACAATTTAAATATCAACACAGTTCCACATGCTCCTGCCACCCAGGGAAAATGCAGGATCAGCCAGAGGATTTCACCTCCAACACCACTCGTGGATTTTCCCCCCAGACAGAGCTGTGCAGTCAGAAACAGCCTAGAGAGAGCCCACATTGCTGTCCAAAAGCCAGCTCTGATATTCCAATTCTCACACCAAATGGCTGTGTGGGAAGACAGGGCTTTTCCACAGCTCCAGGGTCACTTGGGCAGGCGGCTCCAGACACACTCAGCATCCCAGGCTGTGTCTGCTGAAGGGAGGAAGGCTCCTTCTCCATCAAACTGAAGAACTAATACCTCCAAAATGTGGCCAAAATCCCCCCAAAACCCTGTGTCAAACAAAGCTGATGTGCTCAGGGACAAACAACCCTGCAACAGACATTGCTGACTGTTCATGCATCCTGTCAGGGTCTTCATCAGCCTTGGAAAATGGGTTTGCTTTAGTCTTGGCACCACACTGGGCACAGTGAAGGAGTCTGGCCTTGCAACAATGAAGGAACAAATTACAAAAGCAAAATCTGTAGCTCTTAAAAAGAGTCTTCAGAGAAGTTTCTGGTTAAAAATGTGATTTATGTCAGTGGTTTTGTGTGGTCATCTCAGCTCTAGGATCAAAACTTCACCTTGTGGCCTATATGTGAAACACTACTCTCATTTGTGTGTTTACAGGGCAGGTCCTAGACCAGGATTTAGAAGAGCTCCCTAAAGCTCATTCTACCTTGCTGCTCCTAGTGTTTTGCACATGTGTTAAGAAGATTGTTTACCTGAAAGAATTTAGTAATTGGATTCTAGTAGAGATTGTTTATGTTAATTCATCTATCAAGTCCAAGATGTGTGGACTGTTGGTCTGCAGACAGTCGGGAGTTTTTCAGTTAGTAGCAAGTATGACTTAGTATAGTATCTCTCTTTAATATAGTTGTTAGGAAAATTAATCCACAAACACCAGAGGTTTATGTCCAAAAAGGAGACAGAGGAGTCCTTTTACTTTATTCAAATGAAGGGAGAGGCCATGGAGCATTTCCCTGGGATTTCTCAAATTTTTGGATGACGCAGCCTCCTTTTTATCCCAATTTCCCTTCTCTCTTTCCCCATTGGCTGAGGTACTTGAGAAGTTCAGACTTCCCAGAACGCCTGATACTGAAGATTTCCCTCTAATGTATAACCCTCCCTTTTAATTTTTAATTCTTACAAAATATAGGGGTTTTCTTCCCCTCCCCATTGTTTCTTTCATCTTTCAATGTCTAATTTCATTTAACAGCAAACCTAAAGTTTATTTGTAAAAGCAAATATCTTTTTCCATTCATCAATCAGCAGAATCCTTCCCATTGTTTCTTTTACCTCCCAGTGCTGGTTTTATCTACCAGCAGACCCACAGATTGTTTGGAAAGACAAATCTAGTATTCTTCTCATAGCTGCAATGTAATATAGTATAGAATAATAAAGTGAGTGTTCAGCATTGCAAAGCCTTGCAGTCAGATACCAATCACTCCCTGGTTGGGGGCACTCTGTTTTTTAAAAGCACGAGACTGTTCTTCATCCACCACATCCAAAACCTGTGCAGCACCAGCACTGAGGGAAGAGCTCAGTGCTGCAGCAAACCCAGCAATTCTTTGCTGAGATCCAGAGCTTGGAAAGGGCCCAGGCACCCATCCCTGGTGCCACGGGGCAGATCCTCACCCGCCCACAGGCTCCCGCTGTGCACACTCTCACTCTGTGATTTCTGGGCAAGGATGAGCACATTTCAGCTGCAATCCTCTCCCTGTTGCCATGGGGAGACTGAGGAACCCTCCCCGGGGCTGCAGCGGTACAGAGGGAGCTGCTGCTGCTGCTGCTGGCCTTGGCCAGGTGCAGGTCTGCAGGCTGTGCTGCAGGTGCAGTTTGATTGCAGCGTATCAGTATCCCTGGGTCTGGATTGAAGGCATTTGAGATGGTGGTGTCCTGGTTTAGGGCAAATTTGGGAGAAAAGCTCCAAAAGGCGCCCCCTCCAGAAAGCAAACCCACATGGCTCCCCCCAACCGGTTCGGGAAGGATTCCTCAGAGAGAAGGGGAAAGAACCTGTTCATTTAACAGGCACAGCACCCCCCAGCACACAAAATGAACAATACCGGGTGACACCACTCTTTTACTGCTCTGAAAAAGGTGACAAATTCAGAAAGTCTCTCTTGGGGGTGCTCACGCTGTTATCAGTCCCTCTGGCACTGGGAAAGGCTGCTGCCCAGAGTAGGCCCCAGTAGGCCACAGGGTGCAAACTCTCGGTGCTCCCCAGGTCCCAGTCCGGAGCAGGCTCAAGAGGTTCCAAGAAAAGGATAGAAAAACAGCCCAGGGAAAATTCAGACTGCCTAGCTAAACTAACTAACAAGCAAAAAGCAAAAGCAGCGCTATGTACTGCCCTGTCTGTGTCCCTCCGACTGTGGGGGAGTGAGTAGGCCAATAACAAAATAAAACTTTGCTTTTCAGAGCCAGTCTTGAAGGCACAGAACATAATATCCAGCATAAACAGAACACAACTGGGGAAACAAGCATCATTATGTCACCCTAGGACAGGTAGTTCATGTCGGGACTCAGGTGTTTATTATTTCTTATCAGTAAAACAGTCTCACTACTGTGAGTTAGCAGCAAGGCACAAAATGGCCAACAATCTCATGTTACAAGGTCTTTTAAGACTAAACTATCCAATTAAGAGCTGACACCTGGATTATTTTCCCTTTTAACCCAATAAGTGATCCCACAGAGCCCACAGTGCAGACTTTCCTGCCCAATTACAAAATGCCACCCAAACCCAAGAAGAAGGAGGAAGAAGAAGCATGAAGAAGAAACCCAGGACGACACCCTGTGCCCTCCATCTTGCTTCCATCCACAACATACTAAAAATTCCAAAACCTCAATATCTCACCAAGTGATACACCTGCACTACTCTCTATAATCTATTTCACACTTTTGTGGATTTTAGTCTATCTTGATGTCTAGGAAACTTTCTCCATGGATGAGGGTCAAAGTCAGTGCTGCCCTGGGGGTCAGGGCACCCCAGAGCAGACAGAGAAATATTCCCTGTGCCCTGGGATTCCTATAGCAGGGCAGGGCAGGAGCTTAGCACTGTGCTCAGCAGCACTGACCACGCTCCTGCTGGGGCAGGAACTACTGCGGCATCTCAGCTCTGCACCTGGACACCACGTGGGCTGGCAAAGGCATCCCTCACCTGCTGTGCACCTGCTGGCAAGGTGCTGCTTCTGCTTAACACTGGAGGACACACACTATTATTATTTCATATTTTTATTCTTTCCCCCAAGGCAAAATTTGTCTTCTTTTTTTTCCTAAACTTTGAGCAAAATCCATTCTGCCATTTTGAAGTCAGATGGGTGAAAATGAGCCAACTTTAAATCAGAGTTGCCAACTGGTTTAATTTAATTTGGTGAATTAATCATGAGCCTAGTTCTAAGTCCTTCTTCGAAAAAAAAAATCACAACAACATGTTCTTAGATTCATGGGAATAAATCCAGGGCTGTGTTTGCATTTAAAAACAAAAAGTAAGTTTCTGTCATGGAGACAAACTCTCATAAATTGACTGCTGGAGCCTTCTACCAGAAGATAAATTAAAAGAATCTGTCATTAAATGACTATTACTGAGGCAATAGGTTTCAAGTCAAAACCAAGATTTTGGAGAAGCAGAAAGGCAAATAACTCATGATTACTGAATATTTGTGTCTAACAGATTTCTGTACCCAGTCCAAAACCTCCTGGTTTGAAGGAGGTTTCTTTGCAACATAAATGTAAATGTCCACCCCCAAATCCCCACAGGAGACTATGACTGTCTCCTCCTGGACTCTCCCAGCACAGCATTTGTGACCAGCTTTGGTGGACAGAGATAAAAATGTAATTAATGCAGTACAAGCCAGGGTGGCACAGGAGCACAGGGCTGCTCATGGTTACATTTTTGTTGGATGAAGTTTCCACCTGGCTTCACGTTACGAAACAGCAAAGATGATTCACATTCCTGGAGC
This sequence comes from Geospiza fortis, assembly GCF_000277835.1. Classification (NCBI taxonomy): domain Eukaryota; kingdom Metazoa; phylum Chordata; class Aves; order Passeriformes; family Thraupidae; genus Geospiza; species Geospiza fortis. The sequence goes on from NW_005054314.1 coordinate 8,758,101, forward strand.
ACGTGGGTGCCTCAGGACAGAGCAAGAGTGACCACTCAAGGATGATATAAACAGAAAAACCAGAATTGTAGAGCTCAGGCCTGCAGTCCCTGTGGTGCAGATCCCATTCCACTGGAGCATGGCAGAGTCAGAGCATTGTGGTCTTGGTGGGAGAGGCACCCAGATTCCAGCTGGAAGGAAGAGTTTACTCCTGCTCTGGTAACGGTTCAAAAAGAGGAGATAGGATTGTCATCCCAATGAGACAACATTATTTATTGTCCACATGGAGCTCCTTGGATTCCTTGGAGGCAGGAGAAGGTCTCTGCTGGGCATGTTAGGGAGGAACTCCTATAACCCATGGTGACAATGTGAGTGCTCCACTGGCAGAAGCTGTTGTGCACCTTAGGTCACCCTAATTGAATGAAAAGGATGTCCATAGCAGGGTGTCAAGAAGGATAAGGGATTTAAATTTAAACTTTTGGAAATTCTCCCCTGTGAGGGTGGGCAGCCTCTGGCACAGGGTGCCCAGAGCAGCTGTGGCTGCCCCTGGATCCCTGGAAGTGTCCAAGGCCAGGTTGGATGGGGCTTGGAGCAGCCTGGGACAGTGGAAGGGAGTGGAACAAGATAGTTCCTTCCAACATAAATCATCCTGGGATTTGATGATCAAACAGAAGAGGATGTTTCACCACACCTGACCTCCCTATATTTGGACGCACATTGTCCTACTTGCCACTACACAAAGTTCCCAGCTCATGTTGAGGTGCTGGGACAGTGAAAAACATCTTGGCAGACCTTAGAGGTGAGTAGACTGTGTCTTACAGAAGAGGATTAGGAAATGAGATCAGCACTTCATCATCATTCCTCATGGCAGGGAGGGGAAGATGAAATTCTCACCACTGAGGGAGTATTTTGCAATTTCCCCTCAAACCTATGTCTGGTACCTTTTCTTAAAGAAGGTCATTCACAAGAAAATCCCCTTCCATATGCAGCTCCCTCCAGAGCTTAGATGTTCTTGTACGGTTTATAAATCATAGAGGCAGCTGTTCCCATCAGCATTTTTCTTCTCTCTTGAAGTACTAACAGCCCCAGCAGCTGCTGAGTCTGAAGGTAATTTCACAAATTAACCTGAGAGCAGCCCACAGTCCCAGGACAGCAAGCCCACCTGCTCCATGCATCTTCCTGAGAGGGACAGAGCTTGCAGCCTCAGCACTTCTGTAAGCTTTCCAGGAGGATGGGAAAGTCTTAGGAGAGGGAAACCTCAGCTGGAAGTGTTTCAGCCAGAAGGCAAACAGAGAAGACAGGATGGATGCATAGTACAAAGGCAAAGTACAGAGCAGAAATAAAAATGAGAAGGGAAAAAGGCTCCTAAGAGGATGGATGGAATGAAGGACATGCAGAGTAGTTAGAAAATAAATAAATAGGAGTAAGACTGGAGCTAGAAGGACTTGGTACCAGTGGCAGCCAGCCAGGTCACAGGAGCCAGGGTCCTTGGTGGGTTGAACACCTTTGTTTTTTTTAATGTTCTGTCAAATTTTTCAATACCAAGTTGTGCTCACCCCCAAACTTGCCCATGGAGATTTGTCTCTGCTCTTTTGTGTCCCTGGGGTGTGAAAGCTTCTTGTGAAGTCAGCCCCAGCTCTGCCCATTTCATCTGCAGGGGCTGAGCCATGAGCTCACTGCAGGGCTGCTCAGGTGAGGAAAACATGCCCTGTGGTACCCAGGACTTCAGGGCTCAGGTTTGCACAGGGGAATGGGGAAATGGGAGAGCTCTGCTGCCTTCTGGCTCAGGAGTTGGTGGAAAATGGGACTTTATTAAATGCCCCAAACAACTCCTGCAGGCACTGAAGCTGGGGACAGGGCCTGCAATGGCAGGCAGAGGCATTTGCTAGTGGAGATGAATGAATGGGGACCTCCAGTAATGGGTTTGGGTTTCTGTCCCTAGAAATCCATTGCCTACGCTGGGGTTTCTATTTCCCCTTTCAGGCTGATTAAGGAAATGATTTATTGCTGTAAATACAGAGCAAGAGATGAGGAAGGGACTGAAACAAGCAGAGTTGGTTCCCTTCAGGGGCCACAGGATGCCTGATTTCCTCACCCCAGCTGTGCCCAGGGCACTCCTGTCCTCCTGCCTGATCAGCAGCTGCAGATCAATACTGCCCAGTCTGGGTGTCAGCTCTTTGAAGATAATAGCTCTTCCTGGGGACCTTGGCAGAGAGGCTTGAGGAGCTGTCCCCGGGTGTGGTGACCTTGTAGAGCACATAGTGAAAGTGTGCATGACTGCATGAGCTGTGCTGCTCTGGGGAGGGAGAAATCTGAGCAGACTGGGGCCTTTCCCTGAGTATCCTGTGAGAGGAGAGCTGTGCAGGTGCTCTCCTTTCCTTCTCAATCAGCAGGTTCCCTTGGCCAGCACCTTTTCCATAAGGTGCATGGTGCTGTCTCACGATGTTCCCACAGGTCAGGAATTTCCCTGAACATGGCAAAAAAAGCCCTAAAGGCAGCCAGTGGAACAGCAGAGGGGGTATGGAGCCTGTCTGCCTCCTACCACTTCCCAGTCCTTTCCTAGGCACAGGGTCAAATCCACTACCCACCAGCTGCTGGAGAACTTGCTCTGGGGTTGCAGCCCTGCCTCCTGTGACTCATGGAAACTGGAGAGTCATGGAAATGGGAGGGATGGAGCACCCTACCCACCCCAGAGATGTGGGACCTGCTGCTCCCAACCCCTTGGGGCAGAGGAGGGAGCTGAGTGTGGCTAAATGCAGAGCCTGTGGTGGGATCAGGATTTTTCCTTCCACCCCAGTTCTCTGAGACTACTTAGTTTCTTCATTTCTTTTCTTCCTATGGGGCTAAAAAAAGAATTAAGCCTTCTGTATGAAATATCTGATTCAGTGTAAATCCATACACTCCTCATCTCCCACCCTTCTGTGAGAATTGCTTCTTCACTTTGACTAACAAAAAATAGAGTGTTTGCGTGAGCACAGCCCTACTTACAGGAGGAAATGAAAGTTCAGCACTGCCCACAATTTGGGGCTTTGATATCCTCAAACACATTGTCCTGAACCAAAAGAGTTCCAGATATCCCACATCCAGAAATGGGACGTGTTTGAAGTGTGTGCCAGGCCTATTCCTGAGGAACACCTGCAGGATGGGAAGTGGCAGCCTTGAGGTGACATTGGGCATCTCTTGTCCTCCTGAGGAGCACAGAGCAGGAATCTGCTCCTCCCTCAGCTGCAGCACCAGACAGGGATGTGTGCTAGGGGAGAGCACAGCTCTCACACCCACTTGTACTTTTGCTTCCAAGAATTGTTCTTTGGTAAGGAGCACTTTGATTAAAGGAACTAATTTACAAAGCAACAGTAAGCAAAGAAAATCCTTGTGTGAACTCTCTACAGCAGCCACGGCACCTTGTTGCTTCTAAGCTCTAAAGACCATCTTGACATTTCATTCCAGCTCCTGTGAGGAAGCAGCAGGGACAATGGGCACCAGAGAGGTCATCAAACCCTCACTCTCTGCCTCCTTCAGCAGCCAGCTCCTCCTCTGCAGGCTCATGATTGCCCCAAAGCACCATTTTGGGGTCCCAGGCACTCTGCCCCTCAGATTCCACTTCAGGAGGAATTTCCTGTGTAATGTCACATCACACTGACACCTTCTGCCTGCTTCTCTGCTGTTTCATTTAATAAGCATGTTCCAGGGCTCTGTGCCGGCCTCACACATTTTTCACAGCTCTTTTTCCTCCCAGAGTCTGTCCCAGCTTTCTCAGTCAGGACCTTCAAAAGCAAGTGCCAGCCTCGCAATCAGAGGTTCACACCTTGATTCTGCTCTTAGATGCGATGTCCCCTGTTGGCCTGTTGGCCAGGGAAGTTGTGGATGCCTGGAAGTGCTCACAGCCAGGCTGGATGGGGCTCTGAGCAGTCTGATCTGGTGGAAGAGTCACTGTTTTTGTGGGGGTTTAAAGGTTTTTTACAGAAGGTTTAAAGGCATTATATTGTGCAGGGGATGGGAAGAGTGGACTGAGCATCTCAGAAAATCCAACACTGAAGTGTCCGCACTGAATACTGGAAAGAGAAGCTTTCCCCTCTTTTGGGGACAGCTGCTTCTTGAGAATCTTCTCTCTTGGTGCGCTCTCTCCCCACATCTGGAACTGCAGCTCATTTCCCAGGAAGTTTGGTTTTGTGGCTTGGTTTGGGTCTGTTCTGCTCCAAGCTGAGGCTCTGCAGTGTGTCCTGCTTTTCACAAAGGACTGGGAGCTCTTCTTGGATCCATGGAGTTTCTTTCTCATTTAATTTGTTCCTAATTAATTGTCACAGTAAGGGGATGGGAGGCAGAATTGCAACAGAAAAAGTTCTATTAGAGAAAAGGAAAAAATTTCCATAGCAAAGGCAGTCAGCCAGCAAATCACAGGCCCAGGTCGGCAGTGGGATCTCTCTAATTGGAGATACTCATTATTTGACAAAACAGACCTGAAAACCCAAGTTAACTTCAAAGATGGTCAGAGCTTCAGTGCTGGGGATGCCCCTGGCACCCAAGCCTGTGGTCCAGAGCAGGGGAAAGAGCTCAGATGTGGCTCTGTTAAAGGATTCAGTGAAGCAAACTGATTTGGGTGGAGGAAAGTAAAAATAAAGCACTGCCTTTATCAGTGGGGCTGTGTCCAGAGGCCAGGAATTAAACCAGAAACACACACAAGCATTGGGATGGGGAGTTATTTAATCAGCTGGAATTAGCTGTGGGGTTTGTCACTTCAGTTTTTTGTGTTTGGACTGATTACAATTAAAATGCAAAGTTCTGACTGTTTAAGCACTCCGTGCTAATTGGGGGATCAGTGGGCTGTCTTTTCCCTTTCTCTTCCAATTTCTTTTATGGCTTTGTTTCCAGCACAGAAGGTGTGGCAATCCCAGGGATTTGAAATGAAGGAGAGAGGTGGAAAACACCAAATAAAACCTGTGTGGGCAATTCCTCCAAAGCTGGAGAGGGAGGGGAGCAGGGGTCTTTCCTGCATGGGGAGCAAACCTTTGCAAAGGGATGTGATCATCCTGCTTTCCTCTCCCCTGGCTACTTTTGGTCCAACAGCTGTGGGGATTAATTGAATGAGGTGGTTGCTCAGGAGTTTGCTTGTTTTTGCAGCTTGTTTTTGTGTGGTGAAAGAATTGTGACTCAGAGCAGCCCTTTTCTTCACCAGTGGGTGCTTTTCCAGGGAGGGGCCAGGTTTTTGGAGAGGGCAGCTGCAGGAATATCACAGCAGCCTCCTCCACAGCCCCATCCCAGCCACTGCATGGTTTGCAGTCCTGAGGCAGATGTGGGCAGCAATTATCACACCCACGAGGCTGCCCCCATCAGCAGGATGCTTCTTGTGCCTGGAAAGGGAAAATCCCACTTGGATTTCTTGAGTGAACATTGAAAGGGAACAATCTAAGGCCTGCAAAACATCAGGATGGAGATTTGTTCAGGCACAAATAGTGTTTGGAGAAGAGTCTTGAACATGGTGATGGGGCCAGGCTGCAGTTCCAGCCAGAGGATTCCTGCTCCTGGTGCCAGCTGTACTTTGTCAGCACCCAGCAGGGAGCAGCTCAGTGCTGGGGTCAGGATTCAGGGGCAACGAGGCAACAGCACCACAAAAAGAAAGGCACTGACTGCCACGATGAGCAAATGTTGGTGTTCCCACCCAAAATGTACACTGTCAGCTCTGCTTCCCAGAGAGCTGTGGTCAGCAGTGATGGGCAGCTGGGCACAATCACTTCTATCTGCTGAAATCATCTTTTAAGCAGCTGAATGCTCCTTGTGCTTGTGCCAAGGTGATGTGTTACCCCTTCCTTTCTGATGGAGAACTCAGGCCCAGAGCTGGAATCCACCCAGCTGCTGCCAGCAGGGAGCAGAGCTGGCAGAAACCTGGATAATCCTGTCAGAGGGGCTTGCAGAGCACAGGGATAACCAGAGGAGTGGCGGCCAAGGGTGCAGAGAGACACAGGAGGACCTGGGCAGCCCCTCAGAGGGAAGTGGGACAGCAATTCCTGCAAACTCCACGGCAGGAGCCAGAGGAGGGCAGGCATTGCACAGTGCCTCACCTCAATTCCACAAAAACTCAGGCTGCCCATCCTGAATGCCCCTTCCAGGACAGACTGCCAGGCTGCTGCAGGGCTGGGGTGGCTGACAGGGAGGTGTGCACCTCCATCTGGGGAGCAGGGATGGCTCTGGAAGGGTTGAGAGGAGGTGAAGCCCTGCCCAGACACACAGAGGGGAGGGAGTGAAGGGTGAGCTGCCTCCACCATGGCCAGGCCTGCAGGAGGCCTCTAATGAACCTTCCATGCCCAGCCAAGCACGTCAGCAGAGCAGCCCCATCCCCAGGGAAGGGCAGGAGGGGTCCCAGGGGCTCTGCACCCCGTGATGCAGCTCCTGCTCTCGCTCCAGTGCTCTCCAGAGATGGGCAGCTGGGTGTGAAATGTGCTCAACTTTTCTGTGGGTTTTTTCATGAATTCAGTGAGATTTACTGACAGAAATGAGACAGGAAAATAGCTTCTGATCCTAGTGGGGAGTGCAGGGACGTGGAGTTGAGGTGGGAGAGGGGACAGGGGGCAATGAGAGAGCCTGCAGGTGTTGGAGCAGAGGTACTGGGAATGCCCTGCCTGTTGTTGGCATGGTTTATCTTCCCATTGCCTTCTCCCAGCTGCCCCACAGGCAGAGCTTCTCTCACAGTGGGACACAGGAGCTCATCCCAGTCACTGTAGGACACAAAACAACACAAGCGCACACCATTGCTCTCAAGGTGAAAAAAGGGAAGTTTCTTTTCTGACTCCAACATTTATAGATTTCCAAAAGTGACAGTGGATTGGAGGGTGACAGTGCCACCTCCCCAGTGATACTGGACAAACCAACAGTCCATCAAATTTCTCCTCCTCCATAAAAGAATGCAAAACAATAAGTTATTTACAGAAAGCACATGAGGAAGTTCATTACAAGAATGTAAACATCAGAAGGCTTAGAAAATATTAAAAAATCAGGGCCACACATTCCCCAAGCCCTGAGGCCAGAGGGAGCTGTGGCAGGGGGTGGCTGCCCTGGGAGAGCACCAGGACCATTTCCAGAGGCAGGTCCAGGTGTGTCTCTCCCCTTTCCCCCTCCTTGGCTGGGCTCTGTCTGTCAGCACAGCCCATGTGAGCTGGGGACAGGAGTGGCTGTCCATGATACCTCAGGATTTTAGCTTGTATGTTTTCTTATATTTGTAACCCTGCAGTTCTTTAGTGTATAACTCTAAACTCCACACACAGTGTGAGCTGCTGCTTTCCCATTTTGGGCAGACACAACAATTCCTCTCCAGGCCTGGCAAACAAGCACACCTCACTGACACAGACCCTGAGAGATGGAAACAAAAGCGAGTTGGGGGGAGCAAACTGGGGGTAAATGACTTCATTACCTGAAGCTGTAATTGGAAGATTAACCCCCAATATGCCAATGGACCAAACTTATTAAACTCTGAAAACTCATGACCTGTCATCCATTTTGGGTGCAGCCCCAGGTGGGCTTTGTCTGTCCTGAATGTACCTGAAGGCCCTTCAATAAATAGAACTGCTCTTTATTCTCCTAATTTTGTCTGGCCTCTGTTTTTGGGTAGCCCCATAAAGGCATCATCCATGTACCTCACAGTGAGCGCAGTCCCAGCTCTCCACCCAGCAGACCCCAATTCAGGCCGGGCACAGGCTGGGCCGAGCCTGAGGTTCCTCTTGCTACACAAGCTTCCCAAAGAGCTGGAATCTGGCTTGAAACAAGAGCCAGAGTTTGATATCTGAGTCCTTGAAGCACTTTTCCCTCGCTGAGAGGCCCAAAAGCCCCTCCTGTGCTGTGCAGGTGTGCCCTGAGCTGCAGGCTTGGTCCCCAGGCGCTCTGAGGACAGCTGCCCCGTCCCACAGGCGTGTGAGCAGCAATTGTGAGCAGCAATTTCCACTGGGGTGGGTGTCTCAGCTGGGGCCTGGCTCCCTTTGGGGGTGCAGATGTGTTCAAGATGTTGCTGCCAAAAAAGCTGTGGGAAGAACTGGAGCAAGCAAGAAACCACATTCAGTGTGGTGTGGGGGAGAGATTGAGGTACACACAGCTCTCCCTTTCCTATATTCTCCAGGGCAGGGAGAGATATTTAATGGAAAGGTGCTTGGGCTGGCAGGGAGGGGATTTTTTGGCAGCACCTCAATTCAAAGTGCTGTAAAACGAGGTGTTGCTGAGGCAAACTCCAAACTAAAGGGCGTGAGGGTTTCCAACCTGTCTTCCTGAAGGAAAACTCAGAGGCAGAGAGAAGCAAACTGTGCTTGCCTAAAAGCCCTGGATTTTTATTTTTCCCCACTTCAAGCAGCCAAATGCAAGCGCAGAAGGAAAGGTTAGCAGCATTATCAGCTCACCTGCTTGAAAACAGCTGTGGGTGGCAAAGGGACTTTCCAGAAATCACAGGGAGACTAGGGACCAAACCCAGCGTAGGATCACCCCAGGTTCTGTGGGAATTCTGTGTGTTTAATGTGGGAAGGCAGGAGGATAGAGCTGGGATGAGGAGGAGACACTGGGGGCACTCTCATGCTCTAGAGCAATGTACAGCTGGGCTGCTTGCCTGAATGTGCCCAAGCTCTGCAGCACCAAGCACCTAAATGTGCTTGTGAGGGAAAACCTGATGTGCCAGTCTAACAAAGATCCCAGCTTGCACAAAAGCAGAGAAAGTTGCATTCAGAGATGACACTTTTTGCCAAGTAGGAAGGACCATTTATGGCTGTTTTCCTAAGTGAGGGAAGGAAAAAAGAGAAGGAGCCACTGGCCCCAAAAAGAAGCTGAAACTGGAACTCAGAGACTCAGAGACTTAGATGCAGAGACTACCTTCTGACCACAGCAAGCTGATGAGACTTCTCCTTGTGTAGGATGGTCCTTACCCCAAAATAATTGGGGCAGAAGGATGGGGTTGGCCTCTTTGATCTCACTGCTGTCCAGTGAAACCTTCAAACTGAGCCAGCAGCACTGGTTTGTGCTTGGAAAGAATTTAGGATCATCCCCAGGAGCCAAACAGTGCCTCTGTTGTGAGCCTTGGCCTCTGTTATTGCTGGCACCGAGATGTTTCTGCAGCCAGGAGGTAAAAGAGCTGCTCAGAGCAAAGGTTTGGCTCTTGTTCTCCTGACAAAGGCGTTTAAATGGCAGCAGAGCTCAGAGCAGAGCTGATAACAGCTGAGCTATTTTCATCCCTCCGTGTCTCCCTCGCTCGCAGCAGTGCCGACGTCAGAGGCAGGAAAGACCCTGCAAGGGCTCTGGAAGCTGGCAGTGCCACAGGAGGATGGCAGTGCCATGGGAGGAATCACAGAATCACAGAATGATGAGGTTGGAAGAGACCTCTAAGGTCATCGAGTTCAGCCTATGCCCTAACACCTCAACCAGATTATAGCGCCAAGTGCCATGTCCAGTCTTTTTTTAAACACATCCAGAGATGGTGATTCTATCACCTCCCTGGGAAGAGCATTCCAGTGCTTTATTATTCTTTTGGTGAAAATTTTTTTCCTGATATCCAACCTGTACCTTCCCTGACGTAGCTTGAGACTGTGTCCTCTGGTTCTGTCAGAGACCAACCCCACCTGTCTGCAACCTCCCTTCAGGAAGGTGTAGAGAGCAATAAGGTCACCTCTAAGCCTCCTCTTGTCCAGGCTAAACAGCCCCAGGCTCCTTCAAACGTTTCTCAGATGGCAGTGCCACAGAATGGGACAGCCTGCCACCTCTCTGTCCCCTTGGATGGGCATCGAGGCCTCCCCAGCCCAGCATAAGCCATGGGCAGGAAGGCTCCTCCTGCAGGAACAAATCCCAAATCCACAGAAGCCTTGATAAATAAATCAAGAGGGTTCCATGCTCCACTCCCAGATGCTGCTGTGGAAATCCAGAATAAGTTCAGTGGATGAATTCCAAATGGACTCGTGTCAGGGAGAGCCGGATTTAGCCTGAATGGCAGAGCAGGGAAATGAGATGCTTTTTGCTCACTGCATTGAAGCATAAACATAATTTCCCTTGTGGAGTTTTCCAGCCATCCTCTGGAATGTAGCAAAAGGGAGCTGTGGCTGCTCAGCATCACTGCATTCTTCAGCTGCCCTTTGCTTGTTGGCCCAGCAGCAGCATCACCTGTGTGTCTGAGGGGCACAGGAGCACACCTGTGGCATTGCTGGAGCCCAGCCTGTCCCAGGTGGGCTCTC
>NW_005054314.1:8768276-8785971 GCF_000277835.1 Geospiza fortis
GAATTCCTGTCATGGAGCAGGAACAGCGAGCTGAGAGACCTACCCTGACCCACTCCCTTCTGCCCAAATCTGAACCCCATCTCTGGATCAACTGGAGCAAAATCTCTTCTTTGCCATGAATTAGGGCAAAGCTCTCCTTGATCTTTGCATGAAGCCCATGAAAATTGTAAGAAAGAGGAGGTAATGGGGTTTTTCTTCTTCAGCTTTTTTTTTTCTTTGTAATGTACCTCATTCTGCTTCCAAGTTGATTTTTTTTGAGCTCAATTATATTTTCCCTTTTCCACCCCAAAATTTAGCAGGAGGTTGTATAAAAGAATAAACAAATAGCCCTATAGGAAAGCCTGCAAGCAACACAAAACAAAACAAAAGCAAAAAAGCAAAAGAGTGCCTTTGTAACCAAATTGATGTCAGCATCTGTGGAAATGAAATATTTAGCCCAGGATTCAGTGCTTATCCTCCTGGTGTCAGCTCTAATCCGAGCTGCCACTTCAGAAAATGAGCAAACAAACAAAAAAATAGCCCAACCTTTCGCTTACGATGCTGGTTTCAAGGCTGTGAATCTGGAGCTGGGAATTCATCCCAGGGAATTTCTGTGCACAGATTGTTGGGGGAGCTCACCCTGTCCCACCAGGGCTCCTGCTGCAGCTTTTCCTCCCCTCCCTCCCTGCCCGCAGCTGCCTCTCCCTGTGCTCATCCTGATCCCAAATGCCAGTGCTGACAGCACCCCAGAGGGACACCAGCATCTCTGGGGGCACTGAGGATTTTAAATTATTTTGGTTTTTTCTCTTGCTGCTGCTCTCCGCTCTGAATCACAGAATCACAGAATCAATTAGGTTGGAAAAGACCTCTGAGATCATCGAGTCCAACCTATGACCAAACACCACCGTGTCCTTAGACCATGGCACCAAGTGCCAGTCTTTCCTTAAACACCTCCAGGGACAGTGACCCCACCACCTCCCTGGGCAGCCCATTCCCATATTTAATCACCCTTTCTGTGAAGAAATTCCTCCAAATATCCAACCTCAACTTTCCTGGGGCAGCTTGAGGCAATTTCCCCTTGTCCTGTCCCTGGTTGCCTGGGAGAAGAGGCCAAGCCCCACCTGGCTCCCCCCTCCTGTCAGGGAGTTGCAGAGAATGAGAAGGTGCCCCCTGAACCTCCTTTTCTCCAGGCTGAGCAACCCCAGCTCCCCCAGCTGTTCCTCACAGGACCTGTGCTCCAGATCCTTCACCAGCTTTGTTCCCCTTTGTTTCTGCTGGGCACTTGTGCCTCTCCAAACCCATGCCAAGCTCCAGGCCAGGCATCCTTAACACAACAATCCACCTTGTAAAAACTCTTTAAACTGACCTTTAAACAACCCCTAAGGAGATTCTGTTTGGGGCTTTGGGTTTGGTTTATTTCTGGAAGCAGGGGCAACAAAAGCTCAAATAATATTTTTAGCCTTGGACACCGCAGGAGCACCAACCAATCCAAAAATATTCCTGAAAAGCAAGACAGCAGGGGTGTGCTTGAACCATAAATGCCACAAAAATAGTAACCCCAGGAGAAGCTCTATTTTTTTTTTCAGTGCTGAAAGCAAATACTTTTCCAGCCAAAATAGAAGTTGATGTAACAGATTTGACCTTTCTTGCTGTCAGCTGTCAACCCAGCACCACCACCATATTCACCGTGTCCTCAAGTGCCACATCCACGTATTTTTTTGAATGTTTCCAAGGGTGGTGACTCCACCACTGCCATGGGCAGCCTGTTACAACCCTTTCAGCTCAAGAATTTTCCCTAATATCCAATCTAAACCTGCCCTGGCACAACCTGAGGCTGTTTTCTCTTGTCCTGTCCTTTGTTTACCTGGGAGAAGAGACTGACACCCCCTCACTGCAACCTCCTCCTGGGAGTTCTAGAGAGCAAGAGTGTGCTTTTCCTCCAGCTGAGGGTCTTGCACTGATTATTTCTCTTTCAGGGACTGATGGTTTGATCTTTCCCTTGTGTCCAGAGTATGCTGCACTCCTTACCTGGATCTGGTCTGGAGTATTCACCTCGATCCAAACAGGCCAATTGTCCCCACGTGAGGAGGACAATATCACAATATCAAAGCTGGGAGCCAGTGCTGTGATGGTTTTTAATGACCACAGCAATGTTCCCAGAGCAGAGCAGCCTGCATGTGTTCAAAGCAGCAAAATTAAGCTCCCCCCAGCCCCCATCCCAGCCAAAAATGAAAAGTACAGCAAGGTTGGAGGGGAGAGGGCCCAGCTGGCTGTCCTGCCTGCCTGCCTGCAGCAGAGCCATGGGCTGGCTGCCTCTCAAGGACTTCCCTCCCCAGTCCTGTCCCTCAGGGATGGGGAAGGAAGGGGAGATGGGGACAAGGGAGACACTGGCAGCAGTTAGTCAATCTTGATCAATCTTTTATCCAAAAATTTATGTCCACTCATAGCTCAAAATACATGGCATTTAAATGATCAGCAGTGAAACAAAACACAAAACTTAGCAGGGCAAGGTTTCAGCAGCTCAAATGTTCTTCTTTGGTCCATTTCAGGACTGATTTTTCCAGTTGAAATTTTCTTCCTCTTTTGGGCTGAAAAGAAATGCACATGAAACATGGAAACCACACCTGAACTGGAGAAATATTTCCCTGTGCTTCTGAATGGCTCCTTTCCCAGGCTGCCAGCTCTTTGCTCAGTCCCTTTGGGCATGAGCAGCTCATTTCTGCATTCCCAGCCCTGCCAAAGGCAGCTGCTGTTCCCACCAAGGCCTGAGCTCACAGTGGGATGCCCCAAGGAGCTCCTTTCTGATAAGGCACTGTTGGCTGCAGGGCAGGAAGGCTCTGCAGAGGATCTGGCCAGGCTGGCTCCATGGGCTGAGGTCAGCCAGGTCCTTTCCTGGGTCACAACAACCCCTGCAGCTCCAGGCTGGGGCAGAGGGGCTGGAAAGGGCCTGGTGGGAAAGGCCCTGGGAATGCTGCTCACCAGCAGCTCAACAGGAGCCAGGTGTGCCCAGGTGGGCAAGAGGCCAATGGCACCTGGCCTGTCCCAGCCATGGTGGGGCCAGCAGGACCAGGACAGTGACTGTCCCCTGCCTGGGCACTGCTGAGGCCACTCCTCCAGTGCTGGGGTCAGTTTGGGGCAAGAAAGACACTGAGGGGCTGGAGCATCACTTTGGCCACCCAGCAGAGCACCAGGAGTGCTTCCCCCGAGGCTGAAAGGAAACAGATGCACTCGGGACCTGTGTCCTGTGACCTGCTGACCAAGGAGTGTGAAACAGAGACACAGAGCAGCCATTCCCTGTCCTGGGCCTGGCTGTGGAGCCCTGACACTGCCAATGCTGTCCCTCAGGAGCAGCAGGAGGAGGTGCTTTAGATGCTGAAAGCTGGCACGAGGGGTGCACCAGAAGAGGCTTTGTGCAGGTGTCTGTCTTGGCTGTAACTCTGTGTTACATAAAAGTGATGCAGTTTTCTGTGCACACAAAGCCTTTTCTGGCTAGGAAGGGCAGATGAGAGATGCAGGTTTGGGAGGGCACCAGGGACAGGAAGGGGAGGGTTGGGATCTCTGACTCAGCCCTCATCACTCTGGGAATTTCAGCAGCTGCAGAAAGCTCCTGAACCTTGTGGAGCAGCGACTTAAAACTCCCCACAGCCACCAGGACAATTCCCAGCTGCAGCTGCAGCAAATGTGCTGCTCTGAGCCCTGGACATCCCTCTGTCCCTTGGGATGTGCTACTCTTAACCCCAACCTCAGCTGCTCCTTGCCACCCCCCCTGAGGAAAACAAACCATTTTGTCACCCCTGCTTTCCTCACAGAGCAGGAGGTGAAGCCCACCTTAGACTGAGCACTGCTCCAACTGGACACCAGGAAGGCAGTCCTGGATGAGCCTATCCCTGCAGACAGCTGCTAACCAGGATTGTGGAAGATTTGGGGCCAGGTGAAACAGCTGAATGGGTCACTGTGGAGGGCAAAGCATCTCCACGTGGCTGCACTGAACTTGCAGCTTATTCATGTGAACAATGCCAGCATGGGTGCTCTCAGTTTGGGTTATGTCTTGTTTGGGAAGCCAGGTGTCTGCTAAGGAAGGCAGGAATCTCCCCTGAAATGGAAAATATAAACCCCCTCCCTCCAAATTGTTATAATTTTGAAATTAAGGGGCTCTCAGGCAAAGGCATGGGAATAGGAATAACAGTTCTTTAGTAAGGAAAAGAAAAGGAGAAAAAATGCAATAATACAAAATAAAAATACAAATAATACAAAATAATACAAAAATACAAAATAATACAATAATACAAACAAATAATACAAATAAATATAAATAATACAAACACAATAACACAAATAAATAGAAATAATACAAATACAGTAACACAAAAAATTACAAAAAGTAATACCAAAAAATAATACAAAAAACCCCACTGCCAGAGTCAGAGCAGGGTGGGTCCGGGAGGTGGCACAGCCCCATCCCATGGGGGCTCAGCCCTCCTGCAGTGCCAGCTGTGCTGCTGCTGGAGCAGGGATCCTGCACAAGGGGGGAGTTTTCCTCTGCAGCTCCAGGGCTGCTGCAGATGGGCCTGGGCTCCCTCTGGCAATGCAGGGCAGCAGAAAGCTGCTCCTCTGGCAATGCAGGGGGCAAAGGCTGCTGTGCTGCTCCAGGCTCAGATTGGATCCAGGTAGGAATGCTTGGCTCCTCCCCTGGGCGCAGCATCTCCCCATGGGATGCTGGAATTGGATCAGCCCTGCAGGGACACTCAGTGGCCATGGACAGCAGAGATCTCCTGGAGGAGATATGTGTCATGGAAGAGATAAATAAAACTGCCCCATGAACAGCAGAGAACTGCTCCAGCTCTGACAGATGGTGATGGAACACACACCCTCAGCCACACCTTGCATTTGTAACCTAGGACAGTTAGGAAGCATTTATTTTGGAGTTATGAGAGTTAATTATGATTTTTTTCCTCAGACTAATTCAACTAGGGAATTACAGCATCCCCGTGGTATTTCCCTATGTCTGATGAAATGCACTTAAAAGCTTGGGTTTAATCACTTGTTGATTTTTGGGGAGCACTGGTTTAATTACATTGGTTTAGAAAACAAGGTCTTCAGCATGTTGCATGCTCCTGTGAAAAAGTTACTCTTTGTCTAGTTATTTCACTAGAATTATGCTGATACAAACACTCCACTGAGAATATAGGAAAAAAGAACAGGAAACAACCAAGAGAAGTAACCTAGACCCAATCAAGCAGTCATCTAGTCAAACTCCTCCAGAATTTATGAATCTATTTTTATTATTTGTAATATTTATATTGTTTGTATGAAGGCATTTGTCCTTCATATGAACAATATAAATAATACAAATTATTTTGTATTATGCAGGCAGGCCCTGGTACAGGGTACCCAGAGCAGCTGTGGCTGCCCCATCCTTGGGAGTGTCCAAGGCCAGGCTGGACAGTGTTGGAGAAACCTGGGACAGTGGAAGGTGTCCCTGCACATGGCAGGTGGTGGAAAAAGGTTGTTTCCAACCCAAAACTCTCTGTGATTGTCTGGTTCTCTGAAGTCAGCCCAAAACAGCACAGGGGCGTCCCAGCTGCATTGGGAAACCACAATGTGATTCCCAGCTGGGGTGCAACCTCCAGAGAACACCATCAGCAGTTCCAGGGGTCTCTTTGGGTCCTGGCTGCAGCACTGACCAAACCTCAGACACCCATGAACATATTAAGCAGTGGCATGTGAAGACAGCAAGTTAATTCAGTTGTATTACAGCTGAGGTAGATTTAGATCTCTACAAAGTCTGGCACTGGTTCCTATTTTTCACCCAAAGTGTTCTCTTCAATCTTAAAAATGGCTTTGATATGTGCTGAGTAGCAGAGAGGCTGTGATCAATTTGTTAGAATGAGTTTATTAAAGAAGAGAGTCCTCAGAAGAAGAAATTGGGAACATGGCACCTGTAATTATCTCTGTCAATTGAGATGGATTCTGAAAACCTGAGCTTCCCCCTCCAGCTTTGCTGCCGCTCTGATCTATCACACACAGGCTGCAGCTCTCAGCTCTGCTCCTTGATCTGCTTCTCTCCCCTGAGCACTGGGGATTCCTTCCTCTCCCCTCCCCAGCATGCCATATATAAAAAACCCAAATATGCCAAATGGATCAAAATTTTCCTTTTTCCAGTTAACCCAACCTCTGTGAAAGTTTGTGTCTAATTTCACAAACAGCTTCAGCCAAACGTATGCAGGATTAGTTTTGACATCAAGCTGATACGTTTTGAAATGGCCTTTTTTAAACTTTCAACACTGAAGCAAATTTTGTTTAGCCTAACATTAAAAACCAGAGTAGATGGTAAAGGACATTCTTCTCTTCCTGTTGAAGCAACCACTTAGGCCTGACTTAGTTTTGCCAACGTGGTTGACCCAAATTCCCTCTGCTTACTTTGTGTTCAGCCACTCACATGAAAAATAGTCTGTTCAGCCAGCTGTAGTTCACTCATCTCTGCTGGTTTCTTGCCTTGTGCCCTGCCTTTCCTCCTGCAAGGTCTGTTGCCTCCTTTCCCCACCTGGTTTGGTGCCAGCCCCCACTAAATCCCCCCTTGTTTTGGGATACAGCCCCTTCTCTCAAGGCTGTTCCTCTGTGGAGGGCCATTTAATTGTTTAGCATAATTCCCTTATTATCCAGCACCACAAATGTATGTTCACATCACAGGGATGAATAATGGATGATAATAATGCACGCTAATAATGCACACTTAATTCCCTATAAGCTACAGTGTCAGCATCAGGAGTGGGAGCAGCACAGGGCACTCCCCATCCCCTCTGGGGCTCCTGGGGAGGGTTTTGGTGAGACCTGAGCACGGTGTGAGCCAAGGAGCCTCCCTCATCACCAGAGAGGGTCTGGGGAAGGAGGAGAGGCTGTCCCTGTGCTCTCAGAGCAGAGCCAGGAGCTGAGGTACTCCCACATGGCACTGTGTGAAACTGGGCGGGGGATCCCTTCCTCCCCTGCCTCCTCCTCATCCTCCCGAGGCAGGACAGGACATCAGATCAGTACCAGCTGTTCTTCAAACTCCTGCTGCTGCCAGGAAGGTCCTGGCTGAGCCTTATCCCTCCTGCTTAATCACATTTGTTCCCCATGTCCCCATCAGTCAGGCTGGCACTCACACATGACAGCTTTGATCTTCCCAGCCCTGCTGAGGGAAGCCTGGCAGGGCCAGGGCTGCCTGCTGGGGACCATTAAAGCCCACTTGTTACTGTACCCGATGGCTGAGGCTCTTTGCTCCGAGTCCAAGAGGCTGGGTTAGCCTTGGGCATGAGCAGGAGTGGCTCCCACAGCCCCCAGGGCCTGTGCTGCCATCCAGGGAGCACCCACCTCCTCCACCTCCTCCCTTTTCCACTGGGCATTAGCAGAGCCACAGATGGACTCTGCCTGGGACCAGCCAGAAGGATGTGAGGGGAAAGGAGTATCCAGAATAAAGCTGCTTCACCTTCCTGAGAGCCCCTGGCTGTGCCCAGGTAACAATTCCTGCCCATGGGAATGGGGGAATTGTCACAGACATCTTTTATGAAAGATCCTTTCCTTAGGATTTTTCCTCCTGAGCAGCTGAGAGGCCTCAGGAGCAAAATGTAAACAATGGTTATCTGCTGCTGTGGAATGCAACAGGTGCATCTGTGATTGGCCCATGTTGGTTGTTTCTAATTAATGGCCGATCACAGTCAGCTGGCTCAGACTCTCTGTCTGAGCCACAAGCTTTTATTATCATTCCTTCTTTTTCTATTCTTAGCTAGCCTTCTGATGAAATCCTTTCTTCTATTCTTTTAGTATAGTTTTAATGTAATATATATCATAAAATAATAAATCAGCCTTCTGAAACATGGAGTCAGATCCTTGTCTCTTCCCTCATCCTCAGACCCCTGTGAACATGGTCACAGGGAATGTCCCTCTGGAGTTCACAGGCTCTGCTGGGGTGCAGAACATGGACCCAACATGTGTCCAGCAGGGCCCTGCTGTGCTCCCTGACTAGCAGGAGAGCCCTGCTCTGTCCCAGCTGGGCTCTAGGCCCGGCTGAGACCCCAATTCCCTGCTCAGCCCTTGCATTTTGTCACATCTGTGAGAACCACAGGGGCAATACAGCACAGATGCTGAGTGTGGCCTGTAAAGGAGCTTGGTCAGGATCTGACCTCAGCACAGGCGCAGGAGAGCCCAGCACTGTCAGAACCCAGGAATTTCCTCTGGCTGCCCTGGAGGACTGGAGACCCTGCCCAGGGGGCTGAGAGACCTTGGCATGGAGCCCAAGACCCCTGTGCCTTTGATTTTGACCCATGGAAAAAAATTACCAATCTTATGTGAGGATTTCAAAGCCACGAAAGTTTAAGTAGAATAATAGTTAGTTTGTCACAGGGTGAAAAATAGATTTTTGGGGTTTTTAGAATGGGGGCTCAGGGTCCCAAGATGGAGGAATTTGGGCATGCCTTGTCCTTTTTCCTTCTTCTTCCTAGCCTCCATGTTCCAGGTGATGCTGGCACTTTTGGGTTGGTTTAGAGTAGAATCTCACTGTCTAACACAGGTGATAGGTATTGGGAAGTTATTGTAAATAATGTACATGTAGTTTTTAGTATAAAAGATAACACTGCCCCAAGGTGGTCAGTGTGCCTCTGTCTGACCTGCTGGACAGACCTTGGCAGGCCAGAGAAAGAATTTTATAGATAAGAAACAATAAACAACCTTGAGAATGAGAATGGAAGAGTTCTGACTCCTTCTTTGAGTGCCAGGCTGGGAAAAGAGGCTTGTACATATCTCAGAGTCACTGTGAGCAGCAGAGATTCTGAGACAGCACCACCAGCTTCTGAAGGCAGCAGTCAGAATCAGCCCCACACCTTGGAAAACGCTGCTCCCACCCCACTTCCCCTGCTGCAGCCAGACTTGTAAGGGTCAGGGACTAATAACAGCTTGAAATATCCTCTGAGCACCAGCAAGTGCTGAGCAGCCAGACAGAGCTGAGCTGTTCAGCAGCTTCTCTGCTCTTGACTTTCCCCTGACCCTGCTTTTCACATGTCCCCATTTCCAGTTTGCCAAAGCTGCCAGGGCACTGCAGTGCTGCTGCTCTCCATTGCTGCTCCTCCTGCTCCTCCTTCACCTTTGGCTCCACACTCCTTCCCTGCTCAGCACTGACAGTGGAGCAGTGCTGTCAGCCAAAGCCTCACTTAAAGGGAGAAAAGTTTAAATTGTGTCACAGACATCTTTTATGAAAAATCCTTCCCTTAGGATTTTTTCCCCCTGAGAAGCTGAGAGGCCTCAGGAACAAAATGTAAACAATGATTATCTGCTGCTGTGGAATGCAACAGGTGCATCTGTGATTGGTCTCATGTGGTTGTTTCTAATTAATGGCCAATCACAGCCCAGCTGGCTCAGACAGAGAGTCTGAGACACAAGCCTTTGTTATCATTCTTTCTTTTTCTATTCTTAGCTAGCCTTCTGATGAAATCCTTTCTTCTATTCTTTTAGTTTAGTTTTAATATAATATATATAATAAAATATTAAAGCAAGCCTTCTGAAACATGGAGTCAGATCCTCGTCTCTTCCCTCATCCTCAGACCCCTGTGAACACGGTTACAACATTGCTCCAAGAGGGACTCTTCTGAAGATGGGCTGAAAGAAAGGGAGTTTTTTAAGCCAAGTCTCCAAACCATGGAGCTCACAGAAGAAATTCCCTGTAAGAGGGACCTGACCCTGAGTTAAGCTGAGATTCCCACACATTTCCTGTGCCAACCTCCAAGCCCCAGAGATGCTCCCACCCTTTCAGAGCTGTCAGGGCTCCCAGCACAGCCCCACCATGGCAAACTGTTCCAGCCTTGGCATGAGCTGCCTGCCCAGCTCCTGCCTCAACATGGTGATGGGACAGCCCCAGCACACCACAGGCCAGCTTTCCATTCTGAGCAATTCCAGGCATTTAAGCTGTATCAAACACAGGAAGAGTTCATGGTTCTGCACCACATAAAAACATGCAGAAACGTGTTTGACAAATCCATCAAGTTACATCAGCAGAGAGCCTGGTGTTTCTGGAGCTCTCCATGCAAAGCAGTAGGAGATTGCCAGAGGCTTTCAGCAGAGCTGAGCTGCACCTTGGAAATGCAGCTCTGCACAAGATCATCCTCTGCTCACAGCCAAGCACAGGAGCTGTGGGCTCTCCATCCTGCTCAAGGGCTGGCCAAGGGTCAGTAGAAACTGTGGTTCATTGTAGTCCCCTCCTGCAAAGGTGACTTGTCTCTTTAATTTCTAGATTTGACTGCTGCAAACTACCAACAGCCTTTGCTGTTTATCCAGTGACAGTCTGGGCACAGGGGCGGGTTTTTCTCCTTTCACCCTCCCTTTCCCATCTTGTCTGCCTGGGAAATCCAGCAGGAGAGGAAAGGCAAAGAAAGGAAAACCAAGCAGGGAATGGAGGGTGACCACAGTGGCAGCACTACCCTGAGCAGCCAGGGTGCAATCTCACCTCATTGGAACAGGCGAGCCTGTGTCATCACCAGGAAAAGGAAGATGTTGCCTGTTAAGTCAGGAATAGTTGAGGACAAAGCTACAAACCATGTCAGAGCTGAAGTGTAGCCCTTAAACTGATGGCTGACATGGGGGGTCCCAGATGAGTCTGATGCAGGCAATTAAAGCCTATTAACAAACACAGAGGCATGGAAAAGCCTTTTAATTTCCCTTTCTGGTGTAGTACGTGTCATTTTTCCTTTATCAGACTGTCTGATCATCACACACATTAGTTGTCCTCCCAAGAGAGATAAATGCTACAAAAAAGACACAGCACCAAGGGAAAAGCAGGGATGCTGCCAGTGCTCCAGGTGGAAAAACCACACAGATATTTGGGTGAAGCAATTCCCACCCCACCCACAAAACACTCCAGGAAGCGCTCAGAAAGGGGAAGGCTGGGAGAAAATCTGGGAATGAGGAGAACTGAGGTGTCAGGGTCAGCCCTGAGCCTGAACATGACCCTTCTGCCAAGGAAGAAAGGGGCCAAAGCCACCAGTGGTCACCTGGCTGCCACCATGGCATTGTCCCCCTCTGCAGGGGGATAGGGCAGCCCAGCCCTGCAGCTCCTGCAGCACTCTCCTTGCTCTGTCAGGGAAATGAAACACAAAGGGTGACAGGCTGGCATGCAAGGACAGACAGACAGCTCTGCAAGGGTCTGCCTGGGGAGAGGGGGATTCCTTCAGACAGCTGGGCTGGTGCAGCCTGGCCTGATACAGGAATATCAGAGTTTATCTTTCAGCTTCCAGGATAAAGTCAGGAGCTGCTCCAAGCAAATATTTAGGGACAGAGCAGCCTAATTTATGGAGCTGAGTGAGAGGATGTCAAGGCCTGACTGGGCATAAAATTAAACCTCAGTGTTTGCTGCTTCTCCTCCCTGCCAGGTGTCCAAATCTCTGCTTGGACAAAACTGGTTGTGCTGCCTGTCCTGAGCTGGCCTGACTGGAAATTCTCCACTGGAGTCTGCCCTGGAGTCATTGAAATTCAGGGTGTGTGGGAATGATGCTTCTCCCTTAGAAAAACCTGTGGCCATCTGGCCACAGAGGATAGCAGGGAATATTTTTATGGGCAGTGTATGCAGGAGGAGGGTCAGTACCAGAACATCTTGATGCCCTTGACAAGAAAACATATTGATTTTCTTCCAAAAAACCACATTGCGTGTGGTTCCCTTGCTTGAATCACTTGGGTGTCACACTGGCTTATATTGTACCCAGATTAATCCACTGCATCTACCAACCCATCTGTTAATGCTGAAGAATTCCCAGAATGTGAAGAATTCCCAGATGAACATGTCTTCAAGTGTTTATTTAAAGTATTTGGCCTTGCTAAAGACTTCATGTGATTGCTCTGGAAATGAGGAGTGCTGCCCTTGGTGCAGCTGTGCTGCTGTTTGTGGAGGGATGTGAGATTTTCTGAGCTGCAGAATTGCAGATTAGGTGGGGGAAATGGAGGCTGGATGGCTCCTTAGGGGTAGGATGGCAGAGAGCTTTGACATCTCGCAAATTAGGAACTGTTGCTGTTGCTAGGACTATGTCCCAGAGCCCACAGGATTTTAATCCTGGGAGCAAGCAGCAGGAGGAGCTTTGGTTTGTATTACCTGCAGATCACAGAATAATCATGGAGCTGTTAAGGTTGGGAAAGATCTTTAAGACCATCAAATCCAGCTTGGCACCACCACCGTGCCCACCACTAAACCAAGCCCCAAAGTGCCACATCCACATGTCCTGTGAACACTCCCAGGGATGGATTCCACCACTTCACTCTTCTGATTTTTGACAATCCTTTCCACTAAGAAATTTTTCCTAATATTTAATCCAGTCCTCCCCTGACATAACTTGAGGCCATTTTCTCTGTCCCTGAACACTTTGTAGAGGAGGATCAAGTCCTGCAGTGCTGCTCTATGAACACTACTTTGTAAACAGGCAGGAACTTCTCCCTGACTTCCTGAAATCTTAAATTTGGAGGAGGAAAAGGAGTGATTTGATTGCTTACCCTCCATTGCTATGGAGGGCCCTACCTCAGAAGAACTGGTGTTCACACACAACAGTGAAGCAGAAGAATTTGGTGTGAAGGGTCTGGAGATGTAGATCTGCTGCTGAAGATTTCCTTGAGACTTTGTTGAGGAGGAGGAGCAAGAAAAATCAGGTAAAAAAAGCCAAAATAATGAGGGACTTCAGAAACAGGAGAGTTGGCTTTGGCTGTGCCTTAGGTCTGGAGCTCTGAGCTTGGGATGGTTTAATTTTCTCCTCTGGTTGCTGAGGGGACACTGAGGTGACACAGGGCAGTTCAGTTCTGCTGCTGCTGCAGTTTGATTTCTCTGATGCTGTGTTGACAGTTAGATCGCTATAATTTTATTTTTAAAAAATAATTTATTTACAAATTTTCTTTCCCATGGAGCTGAAAATAATAGCAAAATCAATCTAAACTACCTAACACTAAGAAAACAACTAGATTCTCCAGATCATCAAATTAAGCTGCTCACAGAACTCGAGGTGGTTCTGCTCAGTTGGAGCTGTGGGACCCCAAAATAATTATTGCCAGCAACCAAATGTGTAATGGGTTGGGTCTTTGTGGGGGGAGAGCTGGGTTTTCAGTGAGGGCTGTGAGGAGGGAATTACAAACACCCCACAGAATGGAAAACGTGAAGGTAACTGCTGGTATCCCATAGGTTTAATAACATTTGGTATTGGCTATTTTTTCCTGCTCAAAAGAAGCACATCGGTAATAGCAGTGATGAGAATCTGCATTTCACCTTGGGAGGAAGCACAGCAAATTCAGTTTGTGAATAAATTTGTCTGGCAATACTGTGGAGAGTCTCTTTTCTTCTGGCTGTATGGGGCAATGGGGAACCTACAGAAACCTAGGAAAAAACCCATCATCCTTTAGGAAGGAAACAAAGGAAAGGTGAGAAAAAGAACCAGAGTTGTTGTGGAGGTGGTGGGGTTGTTTATGTTGTTTGGGGTTTTTTGCTGGCTGTGTCCCTGGTTGTAGCCATGACACAGTCAAGGTGCTGATAGGATTTTCCTAAATATTTCTGCCTTTAATGAGGTATTTCTAGTTTATGGTGTTAAAGCCCTAGCTGAGGTGCAACAGGAGGTTGCAAGCAGCATGGTGGGCAGTGGATTAGCAGGAGAGAGGATCCTAATTCCAGAAAAAAAAATCCCTTTTCTTTGGAGAGTGACATATCTGGCATAGCTGCAGTATTGGACTGTCAGCTGTGCAGGAAGGCTCCTGGAAAGGCAGAAGCAAAGGCAAAGAGAAGGGGGAGAGGGCAGCACAAATGTTCTGAGCAGAGAGCTGCAGACAGAGCAAGAAGCAAGGGTGCAGCCCCAAGGGACTGTGCTGAGCCTGGGCAGAGGAGTTCTGTAGATGTCAACAGCCAAACCCCAGGAGCACGGGCTGTGCTGTCCTACCCAAACACAGCAAAAATCAGCATTTTGTCTTCTGTTTGGTCAGGGGTTTTGGGGTTTTTTTGTTTGTTTTTTGGGTTTTTTTGGGGGAGGGGGGTGTTTTGTTTGTTTGTTTGTTTGTTTTTTTGTTGGTTGGTTTTTTGTGGTTTTTTTGTTTGGTTGATTTTGGTCTTTTTCTGTTTGCTTTGTTTTTTTGGGTTTTTTATTTTTCTTTTTATTTTGGTTTTTGGGAGGTTTTTTGTTTGGTTTTTGGGGGGGGGGTTTGGGGTTGTTTTTTGGATTTTGGGTTGGTTTTTTTGGTTGTTTTTGGGTTTTTTGTTTGGTTTTTTGGGGGGTTTTGTTATTGTTGTTTGGGGCTTTTTTCTTTATCTTTACAAATACCTGCATGACTTTTGGTGAGGTTGTACCTCCCCTGGTCAGTGTGCTCAGTGCAGGCTCAGAGCCAGGTCCCAGGAAATGCTGGGTGCCCATCTCTGCTGTCCAGCAGCAGCTTTGCCAGATGTGCAGGCACAGCCTCCTGCTGGTGGCCTGTCCAGATGTTGGCTGCCTCTGCGCTGCTGAGATGCAGCTGGCTGAAAGTCCACCTCGTGCTGGGGAATGCTCATTTTTTGTGAGCAGTTTGAGATCTCCTGTCAGCCTCAACCCAGCCATGGGGGTCCTTCACGTTGGCAAAACAGCTGGGATTGAATGTGGCAAAAAACCTGGTCCCATTCCACATCTGGGATCACTGCAGGACACTGACAGCACAGGTGATTATGCTACGAGTAGGAGGTTGAAGTTGTGAAGATTTTTTCCTTTTTCAAGGAAAAAATCCATCTAAAGCTGCACAAGGTGAAATATGGAGGCTTTATTTGCTCACCATAAGCTTACAAAACTTTCTCCTCCAGTGAAATCTAAGACACAGCTCTCCTTTCACTGTGGCTCTGTCTAAATCTAATGTGGTCCCACCTATGCTTAATTTGGCTTTTATTACCCATGTCCTTTTTTAAAAAAATAAACAAATACCTAAATTTAGTATCACTGATTTCTTTGTCTAAAGACACAGCCTGGGGAACTGTTGCAAATTTGCTGATAAACTTCAGCTGAGGAAAGGAAAGAAAAAGTTGAAAGGCTTCCCTTGGAAAACAGCAGGTGTGAACACCTGGACACTTCAGTCTGAAGTGGCTTTTTTATTTTTAAATTGGCTTTTTTAAAAAGTGGTTAAGAAACGCAGAGAAAAATTGACTTATCAGATAGGAATACTACCCTGAGTGAGTGCTGATATTGAAAATTACTTGTTCTGATAATGGGAAGCTGCCCAGCTTTCTCCCTTTGTGATGAAGGCAGGTGTCTCCTGCTTTCAATTTTTACAGACTTCACAGTGGAGAGAAAACTGCTTTTGGAAACCATCTGCTCTGTGGCAATGAGGCTCCTGTAGTTTGAGGCTGGGTCTGGTGTTATTCTGTGTAATTAACTGGAGCAAGAGGGGCTTCTGCAAGTGGTGATGCTCCCTCAAAGGTGGAGTGCACTTAAAACAGGATTAGCCATCAAGCTGATTCAGGGGATGGAGCCAGACAATGCAATCCTCCCAAATCTGGCTTTGCATAGGGAAAAGGAGCTGGGGGAAGCAGGGGCTGAGGGCAGACCTGCAGCACCATCCCTGCCCTGCTGCCCCAGCCTCACCTGCAGCAAGAGCACAGGGCTTGGCTGGGGAGGCATCTGTGATCCTGTGGTGAAAGGCAAAAGGTGTTTATCCATAACTCAGCTTATAATTCCAGGAGGCTAGAAGGGAGCAGCACTTGGAAATTAAAATGAGATTTAAAGGAGTAATTAAGGGTTCTGCCACTGAACAACACTGATGAACTGGCTGGGAATAAATCAGATTTCACTTGAAGGAAGTGACCTGGAAATATATTATTTATTGCCTGTCCCTTGGCCAAACTTCCTCACCATGGGGTGTCATTGCATGGAGCTGAGGTCACCCTGGCTGGAGCTGGGGAAGGCTCAGCTGGGGAGTGAAACCTCCTGGGCAGAGCCTTGGGAGCCTCTAAGGTGGCTTTAGTTCCAGACCATGGAAATAGCAGCTCCAAGTAGACCAGCCCTCATTGGTACAATTTTGTCTCTTGAAAATGCACACAAAATCTTTTATTAAAAACCCTGCAGATGAGTTAACAGCTGGGGGAAGCTGGAATATGATTAATGTCTCGTGAATTAGCCCTGGAGGTACTTTATGGAAATAAGATTTACAACACTATTACACGCAGTCCTGAATGTGCTTTACATTTTTAAATGAGGGGAATGAATGTTTCTCTGTGCTCTGCTCCCTTCCCCCTTGGGCTCTGCAGAGGTACAGGAAGATGATCCCAGCTGATCTGGGATGGAAGGCTTTGGTGCTTGGGGAGGTATTGGACTGTGCATTTAATTGAATGATCTTCCTGGCCCCAGTGCTTTATCAAGCAAGGAACCAAAATGTGTCCTGACACGTAGGATGCAATTACAGAGAAATTAGGGATGCCAGGATGGAAGGAAGGGATCCATCAGGCTGGTTTGGCCATCCTCTCTGCCAAAGCAGCATTGCTCCTGACAGCACATGCTTGGGTGCCTCTGGAATAATTGAGCTCCTGACACCTTTGGGGTGCTGTGGTGCTCTGAGCAGTCCTGCTCATTGCAGTGTTCTAAATGTTCTACTTGAGATTCTCCTCCAGAGCACTCAGGCCTTGCTAGAGGGAGGTGGCAATCCCTGAGGAAGAGGAAAGTGTCAGAACCCAGGACATCCCTGTGGCTGCCCTGGGTGGCTCCAGCCCCTGCCAGGGGGCTCAGAGACCTTGGCCCAGAGCCCAAGACCCCTGTGCCTTTGATCTCAGCCCATGGAAAAAATTACTGACCTTATATGAGGATTTACAGGCCACGAAAGGTTAAGTAGAATAATAGTTTGTCACGGGGTGAAAAATCAATTTTTGGGGTTTTTAGAATGGGGGCTCGGGGTCCCAAGATGGAGGAATTTGGGTGTGCTTTGTCCTTCTTTCTTCTTCTTCTTGGCCTCCATGTTCTGGGTGATGTTGGCACTTTTGTATTGGTTTAGAGTAGAAGCTCACTGTCTAACACAGGTGATAGGTATTGGGAAGTTATGGTAAATAATGTACACGGAGTTTTTAGTATAAAAAGATAACACTGCCCCAGGGGAAGGCAGAGTGCCTCTGTCTGACCTTGAGAAGGAGAATGGAAG
Source organism: Geospiza fortis (assembly GCF_000277835.1). Classification (NCBI taxonomy): domain Eukaryota; kingdom Metazoa; phylum Chordata; class Aves; order Passeriformes; family Thraupidae; genus Geospiza; species Geospiza fortis. Next base: position 8,785,380 of record NW_005054314.1, read on the forward strand.
AATCCTGACTCCTTCTTTGACTGCCGGGCTGGGAAAAGAGACTTTCTGACACATCTCGGGGTCAGCCAGGACCACAGAGACCCCAAGAGAAAGGTGGCTGTCCCCTCATGGGAGCCCTCTGCAGCTGGCACCAGGTTACCCTGGCTTTGCCTCACTGCAAGAAATGCTATTAATGATCCTGCTTGGCCACAGGAAAACTTTGCCATTCCTTATGTCTGTCACAGAGGGATTTCCAACCATAACTATTCCATTATCAACCCAGCACCACCCAATATTCACCTCTAAACCATGTCCTCAAGTGCCACATCCACACCTTTGCTGAGAACTCTCAGGGATGGTGACTCCAGCACTTCCCTGGGCAGCTTGGCCCAATGTTTCCAGGCAGGAATTTTTCCTAATAATTCATCTAAATATCACCTGGAAGCTGAGGAGAAGCTGAGGTCCTGGTGAGGGAAAAGGGGGAAGGGAAGGGAAGGGAAGGGAAGGGAAGGGAAGGGAAGGGAAGGGACCCCCATGAGATGAGTTTGAACTAATTTGTGTAACACAGGGTAATTAACCTGGTGAAAAGATCCTTGGAGGGAAAGTGATGAAG
>NW_005054314.1:8786041-8814254 GCF_000277835.1 Geospiza fortis
AAGGGAAGGGAAGGGAAGGGAAGGGAAGGGAAGGGAAGGGAAGGGACCCCCATGAGATGAGTTTGAACTAATTTGTGTAACACAGGGTAATTAACCTGGTGAAAAGATCTTTGGAGGGAAAGTGATGAAGCAGGCACATCCACTTGGTTGTGTCTACTAAAGCACTGGTTTTAGTGGGGCTAGATGATGAAAGGGTAACTCTGAGCTGGCTTTGAGCTCATGCTGGTTTTTATTTGCCCCACATCCAGTACTTTTCCATGAGTCCCTGGTGTTTTTAAAAGCTCCGTTTAGAAGGAGACTGTTCTGCTAGAGCACCCTTGCTATCCATAGGCAACCCTAAGCTTAGCAGTGAGCCTTTCTACTGAAACCCAGGATATCCCAGACCTCAAAATGATGCCAGCCAGACCTTCCTCAATGTCTGATATGGTGTCTGCTCCAGACAAGCTGAAGGCTACAATTATTCTCTGAATTACTCATTATTTTTCAGAAGATTTGAGCAATCTGAGATAAACTGGGATCAGAGAGTGAAGATGGCTTATTTCCCCTTTACCCTAAATGCAGTGGAGGAGTGGGATCTCTGATGGGACACAGAGCTTTTCTGTGACATGTCCAGGAAAAACCTTGTTTTTCTCTCTGAACTGCGCTGAGGGAAGCCCAGCTCTGCTGGGAGCAGGGTGTAGAGCATGGACAGCTCCTGGCAAGGTGGATGCCTGCAAGAATGTGGAGCAGAGATGGCTAAAGCTCCAGTGTGGCTCATAGCCAGGGCCCTGGGGCCCTGCACCTCGGGCTGGCTCTGCCCTGTGCCCAGGCAGCCACAGGTGCCACTGTGCAATGGGCTGAGAGCCAGCTGCTGCTGTGGGCACATCCTGTCATTCTGCTGGGCTTCCAAGGGACCAGGGCCTTTGATGCTTTAGATTTTAGTTTTTATATTTTCATATGTTTGTAATCCTGCAGTTCTTTAGTGCATAACTCTAAACTCCATATACAGTGCTAGCTACTGTCTTCACATTTGGGGCAGACACAACAATTCCTCTCCAGGCCTGGTGTGAAAAATGCCAATCACTTGTTTTTAAAATTTTAAAAGTTTAATGGTAATAAAATGGTTCTAAAAATAGTAATACAATTAGAGTAATAATAATTTGGACAAATTGAATTAGGACAATATGAGACAATAGAAACAAAGAGTTACAGACAGTCTGGGTACCTCTTTCTGGGCAGCACGAGCCTGACAAAGGACCCACGTTAACAGAGGATTAACCCTTAAAAGCAACAGCCTGTTGCATATTCATACACCTCATACATGATGCATAAATTCCATTCAAATACAGGATTCTGTCTGGTCATGACCAACTTCTTCCTTCTAGTCCTAACAGCACCTTCAAGGCAGGAAGAAGTTAGTTTCTTCTGATAAGAGGGCAATAAATTCTCTTTCTCTGAAAGATTCAGGTGTCCTGTGGCTGCTATCTGGTGCAAGTACCTCATTCCTTTCTTTAAAAAATCCCACTAACATAGTTCTTATTTTAACTACAAAAGTTACCTTTTAATTACAAGACTACATTTATCATATTATTAAAATTTTCAGCACTACTAATCAATACATCAAAATACACATGGTAAATATCTGTGTAGAGCCATATAATATGCACTTTTCACACCTGGCAATCAAGGACACCTCACTGCCTCAAGCCCCCAGAGATGGAAACAAAAATGAGTGGGGGGGAGCAAACTGGGGGTAAATGACTTCATTACCTGAAGCTGTAATTGGAAGATTAACCCCCAATATGCAAATGGACCAAACTTACAAAAATATTAAAAACTGTCATCTATTTTGGCTGTAGTCCCTGGGGGCTTTGTCTGTCCTGAATGTACCTGAATGCCCTTCAATAAATAGAACTGCTTTTTATTCTCTAATTTTGTCTGCCCTCTGTTTCAGGTAGCCCCAAAAGGCATCACCTTCCTTCTGGGCTCACGGGTTGAGCCGTGGAGCTGGGAAACTCCTGCAGCTCTGCTTGGCAGCGATGCTAAAGCCAAGCCTCTCTTAACCCTTATTTTGGTTTTTATTCCCATCTAGCGGCAGGCCTGAGGAACTGAGCGTTTAAATCAAAGTGAACGCTGCCCCAAAGGGTGCATGATGTAATCTCATAGCCCCTTGCTCTCCCTTTAATGCTTTGCCCCCACCAGTTTTGTCTTTCAGTTGGGACTGTATTTCAAATTAGCTGGTGCCTTCCCACAAATGCAGCCCTGAATCTCCATGAGAAAATATACTTGTTTTACAGCCCATGGCTCCCTCAGTGTTTGGCTCTCCTGCAAAGTGTGGCTTTAAGGCAGCAAAATCCTGGCAGTGGCAGCAGTTGCACAGGGCACAGGAATGTTCCCTCTTTGTCCCTGTTGAAGGCTCTGTGCTGGTTTGAGAGAAAAGCACGGAGTCTGCAATTAGCAAAAGCAGTAATGAAGTGGAACACATCACTAACTGTACTGAACTTTGGTTTTAACTGATTGCCAATCTGGGTAGTATCTAAGCATCTCTAAGGTGCAAGTCTTCTCTGTTTTCCTACGACTAGCTAAGCCCCCAAAGAAACTCTTTTGGATTAAAATAGTGCTGCCCTCAGATACCAGATGCCTTTGGACAGATCACCTGCAGGCTTGCTATGCTGTCACTAACATGAGGTTCATAAATCTTTAATCTGAAATTGAAATCTTCCAAGAATCCCTATCTGAAACAACATGAAAGTCACCAGGCAGAGACCTGAACTTGTACCACAGAGATAAATAATCCTGGAGCCGTGCTTTCCTAAACTCTGCAGGATCTTCTGCACATCACTGCAGTTCTCTTGGAGAAATTATTGAGGCAGAGGGGTTGTGTTCCTGCTGCTTGTGCTGCACTAATGGAAAAGAGGGGTTATGGCTGAATTCTCAAATTAATTATAAACCCATTCTTTCAGGCTTTGGGATCAGACTGGGGATCTTTTCCTCATGATTGTAGATACTATTTGGGGGGTCCTGGTTTTCATGCAAAGGACATTGTGCTGATTGATGCAATGCAGTTTGATTTATCTGTTAGAGGGTTTTGTTGATGAAAATCAATGAAATACCTTCATAACAAGCAGATGCAAGTAACTGAGGTGGCTGGTCCGTGACTGGGCTCTTACAAAAGGCTCCCAGGTAAAGGAGACAGCGATGCCTTGGCAACCCCAATAAGAGAAAAAAATAGGAAGAAACAAAGGAAAAAAAAAGGAGGTGGAGGAGGGAATATGATCAGATAGTGAAAGATGCAGTCTTGCTGCTAAAGATGTGGCAGAATAGTAAATCTGTCCTTAACCAGGGATACAAAAAGGCAAAGATTCCAGCTCAAACAGAAAAAAAAAAACAACAAACAAACTGCCAATTATCTCAGCTGTTGACAAACTGTTTTTAAAAGAAAATAAAAATCCTATTTGAGGCACCAGCCCCTCCTGGCTGTGCCCTTTGCTGCTCCCTGTGCTGCAGCACGGCTCTGTTGCTCCGTGCTGGAGGGATGTGAGTGCCATGTGCAGGAGTTTTCCCATGGGCTGCAGCGAGGTTTGCTCCTTGGCTCCAGTTTTTCCGTGTTTCTGTCATGCTCCACTTGGCTCAGGGTTGCCAGGGTGTAATGAATGATCTGGGATTGCATAACTCGGATTTCAGGGAAAGGAGGAGATGAATGAAGTGAGGCTGAGGCTGGAGTGGAGCAGAGTCCTGGCACATGTGTTCAGGAGAGGAATTCAGTGAAGGAAATGGAGGTGAGGTGCCTTCTGTCCTGCAGCATTTGAGATTTATAAGGCACACTGTGCTCCCTAAAGAAGCAGACTCCCTGCTTCCCAAAATTCACCATTTCATGTTTTCTTTCTCGGTATTTAAGCAGAGCTGCCCTCTGTGAAGTGGGGAAATAGGAGGAAGTGAATGGAGATGTGAAAAATAGGGTGCTTCATGGTTGGTTTGGAGGGGAGAAGTTTGTGTCACGTTTCACTCCTCCCCTAAAGTTCTGGTCCTTCTCTTCCCCAGGATCTGAGGCTGCAGAGCAAGGTTTTATCAAGTGCCAGAGCAGTGGGTGATGCCTGGGTGTGCTCATGAGCTCCTGAAGGAGTGGATGCACGTGAGTTGTGTCACTGCACACTCCTGCTTTGTGGCAAACAACCAGGAACACAGAACAGCAAATGTTTCTGGTTTAAATGTCCATCTCTAGTGGATTTTTAGCTACGTTCATGTTGCTGTTTGGACTCTGTGGTGTTTCTGATTCTCTGGCTGTGGCAGAGATGCTCCATGCTTTCACTGGAGAGCTGTTAGAGCTGAGGAGGGCTTTGGTCTGCCTGGGACCAATACTGATCATTGCTCTGCCAACTGGAACAACTTCAGCAGGTCCCAGAGGGGTTTAGGAGTGAGGGGAGAGAAGTCTGGGTTCACCCTGCTGGGTCCCCACCAGTTTTCAGCTTGTGCTTGCTCCCAGCTGCTGGGGAGCTGCAGGCACCCACACATGGGCAGGCTCTGGCTCCTTGTTTCATTTCTAGTGTGTGTTCACCTGTCTCCACAGCAAATTTCCACCCAAAGCTGCATTCAGACTCCACTTGTAGAAGATAATTCCTTTAGTCACTGCAGGGAGAGATGAATTGAGCTCTGAAAGTTGAGCACAAGTCCCTCTGTCTGTCCCCCCCTTCTCAACCTTTGACTTTTTTAGGTCAAACAAAGCCTTTTATCTGCCTGGTGCCTCAAGTCTTTCATGATGATAGATACAAAATATGTTAAAAAAGCTTTCCTGCATTACAATAAAGCATGGCACATTTTCATCCCATTTTGGTGCCTCTCATCCTGCCATAAGGTTAAGGCAATAAATACCCTGGGGGAGATTTTGGCCCTCTCCTAATGATCTTTAACTCCTTGGAATGATTTTGTGAACCTTAGCCTACATTAACTGCTTGCTTCTATTTATGGCTCAGCAGCCACCAGCAAGTTAGAGCTGATAGATGAGGCAAAAGCTAAAAAGAGAACTTTTCTGACATCACAACAGATTTAAAAAAAGTCCTGTGCAGCTATTCTGGGAGCTCAGCTGCCAGGTTGGCACTACATGGGGTGTCACTGTGGGGGGAAAAGCAGCCCTAGCAGCACGTGGAGCACTCAGACAAGCAGGTTGCCGTTCTGTCTCTGCTTTTCCTGCAATCAAACACACCTGAAAACTGGAAAGAAGCAAAGTCCAGGCAAATGTCAGTGATGAGGGGGGTCATTCCTGGCAGGGTTTGCAGTTTTGTGCTGGCACACACACCACAGCTTAAGGCAACTTCTCCATCATGGAGTTACTCAGGCTGGAGAAGACTTCTCAGATCAACAAGTCCATCAACCATGTCCTCAAATGCCACATCCTTGTGGGTTTTCAACATTTCCAGGGATGGTGACTTCACCATTTCTCTGGGCAGCCTGTGCCAGTGCTTTACACCCTTTCCATGAAGACATTTTTCCTGAACTCCACATCTGATCCACATCCTGGCCTCACAGGGCAGTGCTGGTCAGAGGTAGAGGTGCACAAAGAATCACGACAAAACTGCTGCCACCTCTTTTTTGGTTCCTTTGGCAGCAGGACTGGACAAATGGGTCTGTTGGAGGCTGATTCTGGAGATATGGGTTTGGCACAGAGGGTCTCTGAGTGGAAAATGCCACTCTGGCACCACCAGTGACCAGTGGCAGCCAGCAGTGACCGATCACAAAGAAAAAAAAATGCAGAATTGGCTTTTAAAAATGAAAAAACATGAAAAATGATCATTGAGCTCCTCTTTTCAACAGCTTGCATGCTACAAACACGACGAGAAGAAAAACACCTCCCTGCTGCCCGGTGCTGAGCAGAAATGAGGCATTTCAGGGCTTGCAGGAGCTTCAGATGCTCACAGTTTGCTGGTTATCCTAGTGTTTTGCCTTGCCTGACCTATCTCCTCAGGGCAGCAATAAAAATAACCAGCTTCAGTCCACTACTTGGCTGCTAATTGTCCACTTGTAGATCTTAGTTCCAGCTGGGCCTGCTCCTGCCCAAAGGCAGTTGTGCTCACTAAAGTGGCTGCTCCCATTTGCAGCAGCTTCACAATAGGAGCAGGTGGCTGCCATTTTCCATGCAAGAAAGCTCTTTGGAAGGAGGGAAAAGGGGCAAATGAGGAGAGGAAAAGAAAAAAAAAATATCCAAACAAAAACAAACAATGCAAAGCATCGGAGAAAGGAGAGCCTCTGCACTGCTGAGGTTAAAAGGGATAGAAACCAAGAGTGTACAGAAATTAAAAAAAGAAGCAATATTTCAGGGCGGAGGAGGGAGAGGGGAAATGCTGTTTCTGTCATTTCTCTGCTAAGCACTGCATCCAGGGCTGCCCTCCCTGTTTTCCACCTCGATCAGTATGCAGCATCCAAGTGTTTCCCAGTGAAGATGCAGCCTGCTCTACAGCTAATTTTAGCCTCCTGATTATGACTTCCTTCAGTGAGCTACCTTGCCTTGACAGCTTACAAGTAGTATGTATTTTCCCTGGGGTGCTGCAGACCAGAGGTGGAAACCTGCAGCGAAGCACAAAGAGAGGAAAATGGCAAGAAATCACTTCAGGGCTGTGAGCTTCAGAGCTCTGCCTCCCAGACCAGGGGAAAAAGGAAACTTCTGAAGTGCCTGTCTCACCCTCTCGCCACTCACAGGCATCACCTGCACGGGGGACAGCACAGAGCTTGTCTCTGGGAAGAAACAATGGAGGAGAAGTGCCACAGAAGCTGCTTGTTCAACAGCACCGCTTAGCAGAAGCCAGGTTTTTTGTATCAAAGGGAATTCTGCTATTTTTGAATTGTTTATTCATGCAGAAAGGTTGACAATGAAGCCTTTGAATTTTTTTTTTTTTTTTTTTTTTTTTTTTGCGCCTTGTGACAACTTAGGAGGGAACCTATCAGTCCCTGGAAAGACTTTATATTGTTGTACTCAATTCCTGTGTCTGTTCTGCTGCACCATCCAGCATCTCCAAAATCTCCTCCCTCTGCCCACATCATGTACACAGGGCATGGGCAGAGTGCAGGCAGTGGCTGGGCACTCACTGCTGACCTCTTTCCAACCAAAAAGATCTTGGAGCCACCCAAGAAAACTGATAGGAGCAGTTTGGAGGCAAGGCAAAGGCTGTGGCTGGTGGCTCAGCCTGTGGCTGAGCTGGAGATCTTCCTTCAAAGGGACATTGTGGGTAGCAAATACAGCAAATTGAGATCTTCCTTCAAAGGGACATTGTGGGTAGCAAATACAGCAAATTGAGATTTTCCTGCAAAGGGACATTGTGGGTAGCAAAGGTGTATATGGGATCCAGAGGGGAATGGCCAGTCTGTGAGAGACATCCCTAAAGTGCTGCTAGAGTCAGAGGGATTGCATCTGCTCAGAGTCCCAGGAGCTGGAAGGGTTTTGAGGTGTTAGAGACAATCAGTATCTCACTTTTGTCCTGCTCTTTACCTTCCTTGCCTTTGCTTTCAGCTCCTGGTAGAAGTGACACAGGAACTGATGGACAGGCATGTGATTCATCATCTCTCAAACTCATATTTTTTTTGCTTTTTTTTTTAATTCTATCCAAGCTTTTTTTCACTGTAAAAATTATTTCTATTTGGAAAATGAAAGGCAAATTCTTGTAAAATTCTTAAACTGTTTGTCAGAGCATTAGTAACTGTTTTTCATTCATCTTTTAGGATAAAATGTCAGGTTTGCATGTTGAGATTGTTCTGTATTTTCACAAGATGTTCTGCCCTCAGGCATACAACATTTTTGAAGCACAATCATCTTTAACTCATGAATTTCCCAGAACAATGTTTAACAATGTGGAAAACCATCCTGGGTGCAGGTAAGGCTTTAATGAATTGATATTCTGGTGTCCAGGTCATCTCATTCCAAAATAACTCAAAGGAGGGAATTTTTGGACTCCCAAGAGGGGTCTGGCCTGGGAGGCTCAGTGCTCAGACTGTCGCAGGAGGGATTTATTTCTCTTTTTAGCCAGGAATATCTTGTGACTCTGCTCGCCTGGGGCTGTAGAGGCTTCCCCATCTTCAAAGGGCTGAATCTGTGGCTGATGTTTGGATGTTCTTGCTGCGGATTTCACCGGGAAAAGGAGTTCCAGCTTTTTCATTGTCTCTGGACAGCACAGAGAGCTGCAGCCTGCTCCTTGTTTCTGAGGGAGATTTGGCTGGGCTGAGCACTGAGGGTCACAATTCCATTGTATTGTACCCATTGAGGGCTACAGTTCCAGACTTGGATGTGCACTGAGCAAATGAGGGTCTCTGTGTAAACCCCCCAGTGATTCCATCTCCAGGGAGAGGTGTGCTTTGCCAGGAGTCCAAAAATTCATGGAGAAGCCAGAAAGTGGCTGGAGAACACATGGAGCAGAGGGAAAAGAGGCTGGAAACCAAGCTCTGCGATCTGAGAGCTCTCTGAACCACAGAAGGCAAATTTGTAATTGTTTGTGCAGATTCATCTGGAGATATCCACACAGTGAGTTCCTCCTTTACTTGGGATGAGGAAGGGATGGATTTTACTTTGCTTGGATTGGGTGCAGGGGTGAGCCTTGGGTCATGCCTTGCTAAAGATCCTCTCCACTTCCAGGGCATCAGCAACATCCTGCCAGTGCTGGGCTGAGCTGCGAAATCCCTCAGAAAGGAGTTTCACTGTGCTGGCAGCCCGAGCACAGCCCTGCAGAGCTTCCCTTCCCAGTGAATCCAGAGCAGATTGATGTGTGACAGGCTGGGACAGCACAGCTGGCACTCCTGGCAGTGCCACGTTTGGAGAGCAGTGCTCCTGAGCAGCCTGATGGAAGTGACCCTCAGGAGCATTTCTGCCATGCCCAGCTGCTGTTCGCTCACACAGCAGGGAAAAAAAGGGTTTCCTTGGTTTATTAGGTTTTTCCCTCAGATCTGCTGAAGGCACTGACAAGTTCCCATCCTTCAAAAAATTCAGTATAACTTGGGAACAATGAGACTTGGGGATCAACAGTGATTGTATTAATATTTGCCTGGCAGATTAGCTCTGAGGAGCTGGTAATTCATGAGCTCTTTGTTCACCATGGTTTAGTGCCCATGGATTCTCTCTCTGGAAGTGTCTTGCTGCAGCATTTCTGCCTTTTGAGGTCAGTGCAATGAGCTGCGTGGGTGTTTTTAGACATGAATCACATGCAAAGGCTGATTCTCTTTTTCTTTTCCACTTTTTTTTTTCCCCTCCTGACATACCAGGCAGTTAAAAAAAAAAAAATGTAAAAAGAGAAGTAACAGCCTTGCAAATTCCCAGACTTCTTTTTCAGCTGAAAAACAATGTGAAGTTTTATACCCATTAATTGTTCTCTCTCATCCACTGCGGGTCTGTGCATCACAATTGCAGCACGGTTTGTGCAGACATGTCCTGTGGGGCAGGTGGGAACCCTGTGCACACCTGGTTTTGTGGCTCTGCAGGTGTTGCTCAGCCTCCCCAGCTCTGTGGGCAGCAGAGTGAGGTGTTCCTAAAGCCAGCTGTGGGCAGAGGCAGCAAGGACAAGAGGAGATGAGGAAAATCTTAGGAAGGAGGAAAGATCAGCAACATGGGAATGGTTTGTTGAGGTTTTCAGACATGTACTTTTGGCACTGAGCTGGGTAAGTCCAGAGCAGAGCTGAGCTTTGGTTCTCTGTCCCACATCCTCTGGAAGGAAGGGAATTGTCAGGAATGCAGTGCCCTGAGGAACCCGTCCTGCTTTTTGTGGCCCCCAGCTCCCCTGCCTGGGTCCCTTACCAGTGCTGCTGAGCCTCGGTGACATTTTATTTTGGAACACTGGGCCCCAGGAGGAACGTGGGAGTCTCTGGGAGGGTTTTCTTTGGTCCAGGGTATTTTCTCTGCTGAGGAGCTGCTCAGGAAGCAGGGCAGGGGCACAGCACCCTTCTGTGCTTGATTTGGGATGTGTGTGGCTCTGGGGACAGCGTTGCTGAGCGTGCCCTGAGCCAGCTGTGCATCTTGGAACGAGCAGGTCTGCTCTCCTGTTTTATCCTCCTCTCCAAGGAAATGCTGTTTGAGCTGTGTCCCTTCCCTATTGATGAGCTGTCAGTCTCAGGGCTGGGAGCAATGCTTGGATAAACCTCCACTGTCATTTTAGCTGCTTTTACAGCTGATAACCTTGGGCTGCTTTCAAAACCCATGTCACAAAGTCTCATGCAGCAGCACAAGGCACCAGATGTGCTGTTGCAGGGCAAGGGCTTTTCTTGGCTATGACAGAGGCAGGTATTGAGAAGCCAAGCAGTTCCTGAGGTCAGCTGGGGTGGGAGGTGAGGAAATTTCATGGCCGTGTGTCTGCTTGGCTTCCCTTTGGAGTCGGTGGGCATTTTGGGGACTCAGTGATGCCTTGGGATTTTAGCTTGTATATTTTCATACATTTGTAATCCTGCATTTCTTTAGTGTATAGCTCTAAACCCCATGTACAGTGTGAGCTGCTGCTTCCCCATTTTGGGCAGACACAACAATTCCTCTCCAGGCCTCGTATTGTATTTGGGTTGCCCCCAGATGAGGGAAGGAATGATGAATCTGACTCCATGTTCTCAGAAGGCTAATTTATTATTTTATAATACTATATTATATTAAAGAATATTATACTAAACTATACTAAAGAATACAGGAAGGATACTTACAGAATGCTAAAAAGATAATAATGAAAACTCGTGACTCTCTCCAGAGTCCTGACACAGCTTGGCCCTAATTGGCCAAAGAGTGAAAACAACTCCCAGCAGAATCCAATGGAACAATCACCTGTGGGTAAACAATCTCCAAACACATTCCAAAGCAGCACAACACAGGAGAAGCAAATGAGATTAGTATTGTTTTCCTTTTCTCTGAGGCTTCTCAGTTTCCCAGGAGAAAAATCTTGGGCAAAAGGATTTTTCCAGAAAATGTGAATGCCACAGCCTGGCAATCATAGGAGGTAACATAAAAGTGGCTATGTAGTGAAGGCTTCCAGGGGCAGTTATATCCCAAAAAGCCCACCCCCATGGGGGTGAATACAGCTGGACAGCTTTTAAGACTTTAGCATAATTGACAAAAATCACCAATTAGGAGGACAAGTGGTGATGCAATTCGCCCCCAGGTCAAGCCCCTTCTCTGGAGCCCCCCCTCAGTACCAGCTGTACTTTGTTGGTGAAAATGTGTCTGGAAGATCTGTTTTCATCCTTGGTAGCCAGAGAGAACCAAGATGGGATAGGGGCCCTTGAATCTGCTTTGTCTTTCTGCTTAGGGAAAGGGCAGGGAAAATTACTGGGAAAACGAGCCACTGATACAGTAGGCTACAAATGTATGTGTAAAGAACACAGAGAATATATAAAAGAAAAAAAAAGTAAAAACAATAATGGTATCACCCTCTGCTCTCCCAAATGGGAGTGGGTTCATTTTTCACAGAGCAGTGGAAGAGCCCTGCTTGCCTTTAGCCAAGGCTGTGGCACTGCCCTGTCCTGCTTGAGCAGCTCAGTCACAAAGAGTTTGTGGGGTTTTGTGGGGTTTCTGGGGTGTTGTGGGGCAGAACCCAGAGTGGCCCCTTAGCTCTGCTCTGTGCCCCTCAGAAGTCACAGGAGAGGGTTATCATGTCTCATTTGGAGTGACTGAATTACTGCTGGCTCCAAGGATGCTGATGGTGGGCAGAAGCACTGGGGTTTTGCCTCAGGAGCCTGAATTTAGCATGGACATTTAAAGGTTTTCAGTTTATTTCAAGTCAATTCAGCATTTGGGGTTTTATAGTGGGTACAATGATAACTCCAGGAATGGAAAACAAGGTGCTTGAAAAATAGCTTTCACCAGGTATCAAATTCTTGTTTGAAAGGTAGGAATCTTTGTGCAAATAACTTCTTTTTTTTATTAGAGGAGCACTGTCAAGCACCATTCTGATACTATATTTAGCTTTTAAATTAAGTGTTCTCTGAAATCTTCATTTGCTGAGTGCTCTGAGCCTTTTGTCTGCAGCAGAGTGGAGCAAGTGGTCTGCCAAGAGCTCTGGGATGTGTGGATTGATGTCTGTGTAATGCTGGGCACAGGCTCTGGAGCTGCAGTGCCCTTGGAGTGAAGTGTTCAGCTGCTTTCAAGCTAAGTCATGGTCTGCAACCTCTGTCTTTCACCTTCTGGAGTGGAGAAGTTATGAAGCAGCTTTTAGTGCTTGAATGTGTAAACACTGAAATGTCTGGGCTGAGAAACTCATGGTTTGGAGTGTGGTTTGGAGGACTGGGGAGGGAGACATTGCCAGGAAAATGGACCTATGCAGAAATGTCCTGGAGGTGAGCGTGGGGAGGACGTGAATCTTCTTTATTGCTTGCAGTTGTGGCTGCCAGGCAGGGGAATGAGCTTTCCCAGCCAGCCCTGCAGTGACTGCTGTGCTCCCAGAGTGGCTCTGTGTCTGCACTGAGGCTGGCAGAGGGTTGGGAATAGGGTGAGGGATACCCAGAGCCATGGGGTGTGCTGAGTTGGAGGGGACCCATCAGGATCATTGGGTCCAACTCCTCATCCTGCACAGGACACGCCAAGAAGGCACAGCCAGGTGTGAACCACTGAGCAGCTGCTGGGATGTGCTGCCCTGCACGGCACTGTCAGCAGCACAGCTCTGGCAGAAAGAGTTAAAGGAAGGCACAAGTTAAGCAGACACATTCCTGCAATGTAGGGGACAATGCCATCACCTCCCTGTGTGTTGGACCTCGTGGTTTTAGGGTTTAACCCGGGCTCAGAGCTGCACCCCACTGAGTACCAGCTGTCCTCTCATGCTGGATCATTGCTGAAGGAAAGGTGCTGGCTCTGAGGCTTTTTGCTGTTTCCCTTTTCTAACAGGAAAGTGTCAAGGTAGGGAAAAGTGTGAAGAGGCAATTTCTGGACGCTTTCTAACACACAAAGAACCTCTTCAGCTGCCATTGAGCCACGAGGTATAAATGCTTGCCTTTCTTAGGCTGCACCTCAGCTCTGACCTGGTGAAGAAGCTGTTGGTAGCACCAGCTCAGGTGTCCAGTGCTGCAGGCTGGCTGGGTGCTACTGTGAAGCTTTCTGTAGGACTGTCCTGTACCTGAGTGTAAATACACATTGCAAGGTGCTGAGAGGACTAAAACACTGCTCCAGGTCAAGCTCTGGCCTTGGGGAATGGAGGATCACACGTGTTTAAAGACTTAGCATGTTACTGAAATTATGCTGTCCTGGGTCTGGTGGTGTGAGGACTAAATGCCTGTGGACAGGCAGGGGACCTGCATTTGGGAGATCCGGCTCAAGGGCTGTGTTCTTCTGATGCCTCAGGGTTTAGCTTTTATATTTTCAGATTCTGTACTGCTTTAGTGTGCAGTTCTGAGCTTCACATTAGGGGATGGTGAGCTCTCTGCACAGAGCAGGGAGACAAAATAATTCCTGTTCTAGCTGGGGACCAAGGACAAATGATCCAAATCTCAGGCCTAAGAGCACAAACAACATGGGCTGAAGAGAGAAAAACAAGAAGGATGGGACTTGATAACCTAAAGCTGGAATTGGACAATTAACTCCAAAATGCAAATGGAGCAGAAGTGATCAAAGTGAGAGACCCCGTGAGTGGTCAGGGATTTTTGTGACCATTTTGGTTCATCTTGGCTGCAGCCCTGGCTGGGCTCTTGTGCTGCCCAAGGTGGATCCATTGAGGAGATGCTTTTATATAAATCCCTGCTTTATTCTTTAGCTCTGTCTGGCCTCTGTTTTAGGTCAGCCTTCCCAAGGCATCACTTCTGACAGCAGTTTTGCTGAGCTCCTCACAAGGGACCAACACGAGAAGTTCTGTGTCTATTATGACAGGAAGGACTTTAAGCCTTGGTGAGAAGGACAAAACCAGCCCAGCCAAGGATGGTCAGAAGGCAGAGAAGTGCTGCTTTCCACTCAAGCCCTTGTTGGGAGGATGCCCCTGCTGTGCTGTGGGATCAGAGGCAGCAGTGCCTGTCACATCCATCTCCCAGCTGCATCACTCCTCCTTTCAGTGCATCTCAGCTGGGAAAGGAAATGTCCTTCTGCCTTTTCCTTCCCTTCCTCCCTCCCTCTTTATAAATGGTCTTCTTGGACCACCTTATTGTATTTGGGTTGCCCCCAGACGGAGGAAGGAGTGAGGCATCTGGCTCCATGTTCTCAGAAGGCTAAGTTATTATTTTATGATACTATTTGATATTAAAGAACACTATGCTATGCTATACTATACTGAGGAACACAGAAAGGATACTTACAGAATGCTAAAAAGATAATAATGAAAACTCGTGACTCTCTCCAGAGTCCTGACACAGCTTGGCACTGATTGGCCAAAGAGTGAAAACAACTCACAGCAGAATCCAATGAAACAATCACTTGTGGATAAACAATCTCCAAACACATTCCAAAGGAGCACAACACAGGAGAAGCAAATCAGATAATTATTGTTCTCTTTTTTCTCTGAGCTTCTCAGCTTCCCAGGAGAAAAATCCTGGGTGAAGGGATTTTTCAGAAAATATGAATGCCACACTACCTTGCTCTCTCCTTCTTTTCACAAAAGTGCTGAAAATATAAATTGACCTCCTTGCAGTCATACATTTTATTTACAAGACCATGAATCAGTCATAAATTAAGTTGCACTGCTTTATTGTAAATAAATATTGAAAATTTAATGCTCTCTTCTTTCTGTTCCTTTGTAGGATGGAGGGGGTTTGCAGAACTTGTATTAATTTACAATATCTCTGTATAACATGATTTAACCTACTTGGGTGCATTCTTAGACATATTTCATCCATTTATACCCCATCATACACCCAAGTGTTTGCTCCCAGTGCTTTCACACATTTCCTGCTCACACTCCAGTCATTCCACCCTAATATTTCTGGAAAGAACCAGAAGATTGGGAACAGCTTTGCCTTTTTTGCTCTGCATCTCCCAGTCACTTCCCTTGGCTCTAACAAATGCTCAGTACCAATCCCAGTGGGGACTCAGCTTAGCTAGGCAGGGCACAGCTGAACCATGGAACAATTTCAGTTGGAACAGACTTTAAACACGCTCCAGCACCACCCTGTCATGGGCAGGGACACCTTCCACTGTCTCAGGCTGCTCCAAGCTCCAGCCTGGCCTTGGACACTGCCAGGGATCCAGGGACAGCCACAGCTGCTCTGGGCACCCTGTGCCAGGGCCTCTCCACCCTCATGGGGGAGAATTTCTTCCCAATATCCAATCTAAACCTGCCTCTTCCCATTTAAGGCCATTCCCCCTTGTCCTGTCTCCAGGCTCTTGTCAAAATCCCTCTCCAGCTCTCCTGGAGCCCTTTTAGGCACCAGAAAGCTGCAATAAGGTCATCCTAGAGCCATCTTTCCTCCAACTCCCTCAGGCCTTGCCCATGGGAAAGGTGCTCCCTCCATCCCCGTCTCCATGGCCTCCTTTGGAGTTGCACCAACAGGCCCACATCCTCCTTCTGCTGAGCACCCCAGAGCTGGACACAGGCTGGGGTGGCTGCAAGCAGCACCTGGCTGTGCCCTGCACCCCAGACTCTGCGGGGACAAGGCTCCCAAACTCCTCCAGCCCAAGCTGAGGGGTCCTTTCCAGAATTCCTCTGTGTGAGGACTGGGAGCTGCCTGAGCCCTGTAAATCCCTTTTCCTGGGGCAGGACTGAGGCGAGGGGGGAAGCTGGCAGCCAACCCTGGTTAGCAGAGCTTGGGTTCATTCAGCTGTCACTGCTGAGGGGACAAACCCCTGCCCTGCACGGAGGACACAGCCCAGCATCCCTCCGGCAGCCACACGATGGCAGAAGAACCATGATCACTGCACAGCTCCTCAAAATCTCTGCTGCAAGCAGGAAAAGCACCAGGCACCTGTGTTTGATGTGCTGCCTCTTCCACGGGCTAACACAGAGCCCAGCAGGAGCTCAGCCTGGCCACGGACAGCTGAGGGGGCTCCTCCTGCCAGCTCCTCTGTGGCTGCTCACAGGGAGCTCACGGCTTCGTGTCCCACATCACACAGCCCAGATGGCACAGCCTGGGCTCTCCACACAGCCCAGGACCTGCCAGGGCTGAGGAGAGAATCCCAGCATTTCAAAATGATGCCTGGAGAGGCTCCTAGAGCAGAGGCTGGACTGTGTTAAAGGAATAAAGTAGGGATTTATTAAAAGGCCTTCACAAGATACACCATTGGTAGTGCAAGAACCTGGCTGTGGCTACACCCAAGCTGGACCCCAAGTCATGAGTTCTCACACTTTTATCAGTTTTGGTCCATTTCCATGTTGGGGTTAATTGTCCAATTCCAGCTCCAGGTTCTGCAGTCCCATCCTCCCAGTTTGCTCTCCTCAATTCTCTGTTTGCACTTTTTGGGCCTGAAGCTGCAGGGGTGTCCTTGGTTCTGGGGCTGGAAAAGGCTTGTTTTGTGTGACTGAGCTGTGAGGAGAGCTGCTAACACTTTTTATGAAATTCAGAGTTATATCCTGAGAGTCTGGAAAATATGAAAGCTGAAAGTTAAAGCATCAAAACCACAAAGCAGCTGCAAATTCTGCAGCACAGGGCTCTGAGCCACCTGCCAGAATTGGACCTGCTTTGTGCAGGCAGTGGGAGAGGCGACATCCAGACGTCCCCTCCAATGTGAATTACTCCCTGGACCAACCCTTCCCAGACCAGCCTCTTCAAGCAGCTCTCCTCCAGCACCTCTGCACATTCTCCCCTTTGGCAACAGGGCCCCAAACGAGCTGCTGTGGAACCAGAATTGTCATTAAGGCCTCTCAGTAATCTTCTCACCACACAGGAGCTGCTCACAGCCTGCAGGGAAAGTGTTTTCCCCCTCAATCAGCTCATGTGCTATTTAAGAGATTCCAGAAGCACTAAAGCAGCTCCTGGGGATGTCCCTGCAAGAGACAAGTTCCACAGCAGAGCCCTGAGTGCCCAGAGGAACAAGCCAGACTTCCAGCTGTCAGCACATGGAAAAACATGGGAAAACAGCCCAATATCAGGTGGGAGAAACCCAAAGGAGTGCAAGAGAAAGCAACCCCATGTGGGGTACTGTTGGGACCCTGGTTACTGAGAATTTGAGACTTTCTGTGCTGGCAGGCACTGACCCACAAGAGAACACTGCATTGACCTGAGCCCATGGAGAATCTTACAAAATGGAATGACAGAGCTGGGATTGTGGGTGTGGAGTTTGAATAGAAATGTGCAATATCACAGGGTGGGAAACTCAGAGTTTAAGGTTTAGAGTACAGTAATATATATAGAGCAAGATGGAGGTTTTAGGGTGAAGGCTGGTCCTTCTTCTTCACCTTCTTCTCCTTCTTCACCACCTTCTTCATCTTCTTCTCCATGGGTCTGGGTGGTTTTGTGTAATTGGATAAAGATGTCCACATTGTGGACATAGGTGGTTGGTTATTGGGTTAAAAGTAAAATAATTTAGGTGTCATTTCTTAATTGGACAGTTTATCCTTAAAAGGCCTTGTTGAGAGAGAGATGGGGCTCCGTTTTCAGTTTGTTAGAGTGAAGTGCTGTAGAACTCAGGGTTTGTGAGACTGTGACATAGATAAGAACTAACAAACCTCTGAGTCCAAACAAGAAATACAATCTCACACATTTAATCTTGACCCTGGCAAAAAAAGAAGCAAAGTCTCCAGAGGGTACCTGAGCAGGAGGAGCTCTTTTTCAGGACAAGGTGCTCAAAGACTGAAGATTCCTTCCCAAAAGATGCAGGAGCTAATGCAGCTCCTACCAAACCCAAAAGCCTCCAAGCTCTTTCACAATCTAGGAAATTCCGGAGCACTTTGTTTTCCCTGCTCTTTTGCACCTGGGTCCTGGCTGAGACAGGGCCTTGCTGCCTTGCCAGGGCATTATGGCAGCTCTAGAAATAAGGGAGGGTCACAACTGCCTCTATTCTTCATAAAATAAAGCAGATGCACCAATGCAAACACTCCCTCCCATGGTGGTACACTCACATTCGCACTGTGATTAAAGGTGTGGAGCCAGATATTCTACATCCTATGCATCCTCTCTGGTTTGTTTTGGTTTTTTTGGGGTTTTTTTTATCTCTTTTTCTTCACAGTTCTCTGAGCTGTGGAAAAGAATGAAGAGGTGTCAGCATTTATATCAAAACTGCATCACTTCAGCCTGGTCTGCACTCAGGTTTGCCAGCACACAGCAGCTGTGAATGAGGGTGTTTTAGCTCATCCTTTTCAGGCTGCAGCAAAGGGATGGGAATACCCAGGGGACAGGGATAGAACCCTCTAGTGCCCTCAGGGCTCTGACAGTCATTGATTAATTGGTCTGCAAGAGGGAGGGTCCTGACTCACAGACAGATTGGTTTTAATTTTTTTCCATTCACCATTTAAAAAATAATATTAACACCCTCAATTGGTATAAATTAAGATTTTTCTTCTGATTAATAGTGGTGATTAGCTGCTGGTATTATCTGTTAAAGGCTGAAGTTGCTAAATATCATTTTAGTACACATTTTAGAATTATGTAAAAGAAAAAAAACCCCAAAATAAAACTTTCTTTAAAAATCAAAACAGGAGAGGACTCACATGCAATTCCTAGACAAATCGTAGCAATCCCATCAGTGCTTCTCCTCCCGTAGCACCCTGAACACCAGGGGCAGCTGAGGAGGGCACTACCTGACCTCTAGCCTGGAAAAATCTGGGCATGGGGATGAATTAAAGTGTTACAGGCGGCTACTGCCAGCTCCTAAAGCATCATGGTCAGGTTGGAACCCAATCCTAACACACCTAGCTTGAGGTGGCACCTGCTCCTGAACACCAGCTCGGGGTGGAAAAACACCCAGCTCAGTGTGGAACCTGCACCCAGAGCATCCTTCTCAGTGTGGAACCAGCTCCTAAAACACCAGCTCAGGGTGGAACTTGCTCCTAAAACAACTCAGTGTGGAACCTGCAGTCAGAGTATCCAGCTCTGTGTAGAACCTGCTCCAAAACACACAGCTGAGGGTAAAACCTGCTCCTAAAACCCAGCTTGGGGTGAAAGCTGCTCCTAAACACCAGCTCAGTTTGGAGCCTGAGTCTCCAACTCAGTGTGGACCCTGCAGCCAGAGCATCTAGCTTGGGGAAGAACCTGCTCCTAAACACCAGCTCAGTTTGGAACCTGCACCCAGAGCATCCAGCTCAGCATGGAACCTGCTCCTAAAACACCCAGCTTGGGGTGGAAGCAGCTCCTAAAAGACCAAGTCAGCGTGGAACCTGCTCCTAAAACACCTTGTTCCAATGGAACCTGCTCCTAAAGCATCCTCTTCAGTGTGGAACCAGCACCCAGAACATCCAGCCCAGGGTGGAACCTGCTCCTAAAACCAGCTCCTACCCAGCTTGGGGTGGGACCTGCTCTTAAACACCAACTCAGGGTGGAAGCTGCTCCTAGAACACCAGCTCGGTTTGTACCCGCTCCCAGAGCACCATGCTCACTTTGTACCCACTCCCGAAGCCCTCTGCCCGGTGCCAGCCTCAGCAGGGGGCACTCCTGCCCGCAGGTGGCAGTTCCCGATGTCCCCAGCCCGGTGTCCCCAGCCCGGTCGGTTCCCGGTGTCCCCGCCCGCCCCGCTGTCCCGTTGCCCGGCAGTGCAGTCCCGGCCAGCCCGCAGCTGGGGGATAAAGGCAGGATGGGGATAAAGGCAGGATGGGGATAAAGGCAGGATGGGGATAAAGGCAGGATTAGCCCTGGGCATTGGACACCTCGAGCCGCTCGCTGAGCCAAGTGAGAGGGGTAACTCGAGGCGTTTGTGCTCTCAAAAGCCCGGAGGGTTGGCAAAGGCAGCCGCTAGCTCAGCTGTGCAGCCTCCTGTAAACTGAAATGCCCTTTTAATGCTGCTGAAAAGAGAAAATAATGATCGCGCTGGAGAATAAATAAAAACCGAGGCTAAACATGAGGTCATTGTGCTGACATTAGCAATTATCACCCCAAACACCTCTGCAGACATTCAGCACGGGGGAAAGGTGATCTATGATAGCAGAAGGCTTCACCTGACTTAGGTGTGGGGTGGAGAAGTTTCTCCAGTTGAATCCCTTCCCAGATAACAAACAAACAAGCAAATAAATAGCAGAAATCTGTGTTCCTTTGGTGAGGGACAGGCAATTCACACATGAAACTTGCCAAGAGAAATCACAGGTTGTTTCATTCAAATACATCCAGCTGATCTTTTAGCACTTTCCCACCTTTCACAGAAGTTTGGGTTCTGAGGGCTGAGATGGGCAGTGCTGGGATCCTCTTGTCTGACCTGCACAAACAGGTTACAACATTTTTCCCAGAGTTGAACAAATTTTATCTTGGAGACATATTCCAAACAAGAATACTTTATGAGCCCACCCAAGCAACACCTCTCAGTGTACAATCCTCTTATTATGAAGCAATCACACCTTCACTGGAGGTAGGAAATTCCTGCTTGTAGCTGGGCTATGTGTGCTTATAAACTCCTTTCCAGACCCCCTGATTTATGAGTAACTCAACAGTCATGCTACCTCTCTACTATTTTTTAAAAATAAACTAAAACAACCCATTTCTTAAATTTAATTTTAAAGTTTTGTTTTTCTTTGAACTCTTTGAAGATACTCCAGATCTTACTACAAAATTCTACAGCTGGCCCAGTGCAGGACTGAAGCTGCTGCTTTGCCTTTCCATCACCCACACCACGTTTGTTCCTTGGATGACACAGGCTGCAGCACTGGGGGTCTCCTACATCATAAAGAAAAATACACTCAAAGCAAGGTTATGAAGAGAAATGAACATTTTCTGGCACTGAGGAAGAAGGGGAGAAGAAATGATGTGTGAGAAGGGAGCAGGCAACACTTCTGAGTGTGAAGAGATGATTTGTGCCACTGGTGCTGTTCATGTTCATCCCCCTGGTGCTGAGCCATTTGTGGGGGCTCCCCAGTATTAATTAAGAACAAACTAAGCAATAAATTCTGCCCTCAGTCAGTCACACCTGGAGAAATCCCAGCATGTATTCCCTTACAAAAAGTGACCTGCCTGGGCCAGAAAATGGAAGTGAAGCTCAGAAGTCCCTACATTTGAAAATAATTAATTTGGCAACACTGGGCCAGATTTGTTCTGGGAGAGTCATGATGACATGCTTCCATCAGACCTGCACTGGGAGAGTCATGATGACATGCTTCCATCAGACCCAAACCAGGCCTTATCCACCCTTCAGGACTGAAACTGCAGGGGACCAGCAGGGCAGCACTTTGTGTGTGTCCTTTTCAAGCACACACTTTTCATTAAGTAACTTTTTTTAGACAAAGAACTTTTCACAGGAGGATGAGATCTGCCTGATGAAATATTGACTCTCCCAATTCATATTAGATTCTCAAGCATCATTCAACAGCTCTGAATTGACTAATGGCCATCACAGCAAATGGATTTCCACCTTAATCTTTAGTTCTTGTCTGAATGATATTAATACACATTGTTTATCACTAATGAGCTCTAGAATATGATGTTAACAGAAGCAATTAAGGCCCAGAATAACTGTCTGCAGCACTGTGCTGGAGCTGAATGCAGGGGTAATGAATCACTTCCATAGCTCAGCTCCACTTTCCTCACTGCAAATCGTACATCAGATCTTACTGAGCCCATCTTAACATCCAGGCTGTGCCTTTATTTTTAACTTGTGGGTATGCAAGAGTTGCTTATTTAAGAAAGAAGGAGATAGGTGTTTTGAAGATCCAGCCTTGTAGGGTTTTATTTATTGTTGAGTGACAGCAGCTACCTCTAAAGAGAGGTGCCATATTTACATGACTTTATTCCTGTACCTGTAGGTCTGAACTTCTTCTCAGGTGCTTTAAGTTTGGGAGAACAAAGCTTGACTCAGAGCACTGTGTAGCCAGGACTGCCAGAGCCTGGCTTCTTGTGCAGATAATCACAACAAAGAGGTCAGGAACATCAAGGAGGTTTTTGCCTGCTCAAGGCAAGAGTGTCTCAAAAGCCTTTGGTGGACTGCTGCCTTCAGGGAAACATTTCCACATCACTGGTGGCCACATGTCCTGGTTTGGGACAGATTTGGAAGGGAAATTCCAAAGGGATGTTTCCCTAAAGGGCAAAATTCAGCGGCCCTTCCTTCCCTCCTGTTCAGGAGATAAACTTCCTTCAAGAAAAGTGAGAAAAAACTGTTTATTTAACAAGAAAAGTACTCACAAACATGAAACAAATGAATAAGATTAAACAATGGAACCTCTCATTGTTCTGAAGGGATGGCAAATTCAGAGGGAGTCCTTTTTGTGGGTGTCTCTCAGTCCCTCCTGTGCTGGAATGCCACATCCTGTCCCCAGCAGGCCACAGGTGTGAGCTCTTGGTCTTCTTCTGGGTTTTCAGTCCAGAGCAGGGCTGAACAGTTCCAGGGAAAGAACAGCCACAGTCTGGGGAACTTCTCTGCCTCAGCTAGCTAAAAAACACCAACTAAAAGCAAAGGACAGCTCCTTCCCACTCCCTGTCCGTGCTACAGGCAACATGCAAAACTGAAGCTCTTATCTCTGTGTTTTTGAATACAGCTGCAAAAAAATTGCCCTGCTTTTCCTTCTCCCCCCCACTTCGCTCTCAGATCTAGTTTTAAAGGCACAAAACTTATTTCTGGGCTAAACAAGGGAATGGGCATACAATTCAGCATCATAAAGTCACCTCAGGACACCACAACAATTTAAAAGCTGAGGTCCAGAAGAAAGGCAAAGATGCTATCCAGCTAATTTTTATTTTGCACTGTTGCCCTGTCCCAGCACAGGCTGAATACACCTGTCTTCTGTGAACTACATTAAACACTGAATTTTTGAGGGGTTTTGGAGCCAACCCAGTCCTGAAAAGGAAACAAAAGCTGCAACTTGACAGCAACATTGACAGAAGTGAGGATGAGAATTGCTGTGAGCATTCAATACAAGACTTGGTCCTGCACTTGAATCCAGAGCAAAGTTACTATTGACATCAGTAGAACCTGTTGTAAATAAAGCTCTACTTGGATCATCTAAGCTTTTCTATGTTCTGATATGCTGAAGAATACACTCATCCACTCTTGAAGGGGAATTAAGGAAACCAGAAGTATCAGGCAATGGGATCATTTGTTCTCATGCTGTAAGAAATTGTTAAACAAGTCAATTTGCCATGTGTCTTGGCAGGAGACTCAAAATCTGCCTGAAGCTGCTCTGTCAGTCCAAACTGAGAAAATGTCAACAGCCATGAAACCATTTCTGCTCAGCTCCTTGCTTCACTGCAGCAGAGCATCCTACATCTGGGATATTTTCCCTAAATAAGCTCAAAGCAAACGCTTTTGTCCATAGGCTCACCTGGACTGTGCTGCACTGCTGTTTCTCTCAGCCCCAGCCCTGGCTGGTGTTTATAAAACACCCACATGAAATGAAAGCTGAAATGCAGCTGTTCAGCCAGCAAAGTGGAACACTCTTAACTGCTGCAGGTGAACCAGGGGATTTTTACCTGTCTTCACCTACAGATGCCATCAGCACTCCTACAAGCAGGCTCTGCACGTGGTCATCTTTGATCTCTGGCTGATGCTTAGTACCAAATTAGTCAGCAGTTCCTCTTTTTTTCTTAGTTTTAAGGAGTTATCTATCTAAGGACCAACATCAAAGCAGCAGGAGCATCATTTCTTTGTGCTGGCTTGAATTGCAGTGTCACTTTAATTTGCAGCTGCTGAAGCAGAACCTCAGCAAGTGCAAAGGAAATACTTGAGCAATTAGCCAGCACTCAGCTCAGGGCTGCAGGAGCCACACCAGGAGCTCTGGGATGTCCTCAGCACCCAGCCAAACCTGCAGCTGAGTGTGCAGCTCTGGCACTGCTGAGGAGAAAGGGAGACTCCCTGGGACTCCCTAGAACAAAATAATCTGGGAAGGAGCTTTAGGAAGTGAAGCTTGTGCAGTTATTTTTTGTTGGCTTGCTTATTTTTGATATATGTAAAGGGAAATTGAAAGCAGCTTTTTTCATGCTAATCTTAACATCAGTAAAGGCAAAGGTGTTGAGCAAATTTAGAGTTACAATGCTTCTTGAAAAGATAGTGTATTTCCAGTGGAAAAGATTAGAAGTCCTGTGCTCTAAGGAGTTGGGAAAACTCAGCAGTAGCAGCCATTTACACAGCTCTTGTAGCAGCATGTGAGGGGTGAGCTCCCTCTTCTCCATCTTCAGCCTCCTTGTGCAGCTCCCTGTCACACAGCTCCATGGCTCTCCTCTGGATTCTCCAGACCTGACCCAGTCCTGCAGATCTAAAGGGGGACAGGGCAAGAACATGGCCAGCAGCAGGAGAAACAGTTATCACTATGCCTCAGCAGCTCTTCTGTGTCATCCACATTACTGCTGCCACTGATTTAAGGCAGGAATATCCTCCTGCACAATCACACAGGCACGTCCCCATGTCCTGAAATTTATAGTTCCTATCAACAAGGAAAGAAGAGAAAAACCTTCACTCCATTTCACATGGAGGCCAGCTGAAACACCAAGTGACAATGCAGTTTCTTCCAGGTCTGCAGAAAACCTGGGATGCTGTTCTGGCCCAGACCTTCACTGGCCAGCACCAAGTGAGCAGTCAGCTCCTCCCAGGGCCACCAGGACTGAGAGCTGGGTGCCCACTTGCCCTTGTGGCAGACAGACACAGGTAATTCAGGACAGACAGCTCCCCAAGGTTTGTTTGCCCATGAAGATGTTGGGAAGAGAGTTTGATCTCCCTCCCAGCTCCCTGGGCACGAACAGCCTCTCTCTCTGTATTTCCTGACCCCTCAGAAGCGCCGCCATCCATCTCACCACCCGTTTTTCCAGATACCAGCATGTTGGGGAAGATGAAACAGGAAAGCCTTATAAATATGATTGCCTGGCAAAAGATGTTGAGAATATAGAATCTATAAGTGTGATTGAAATGAAAGCAAACTTTGAGATACCTCAGTTACTGAACAACTGGAAAACAATGGTGTGGCCAGCTGAAGGTAATCCCCTTTTGATGGAACAACACCCTCTGCTTGCAGACAGGCCCAAGGGTCAGAGCAGACCCTGCCAGCTTGGCAGAAGGGGCCCAAAGAGGAGTTTTTAGGGTTTAAAATGTAACACAGTATGGTAATGTAGTGATTCTTACAGGCTGTATGTAAATGCTGTAGGATTTGTATATTGTACTGGATTGGTTAGTGAGAATTAGAATATTCAGCACAGAAGATTTATTGTATTGTAATGGGAACCTCGCTCTCTTATGCTTTTACTCTCTTACCCTTTTACTCTCTTACCCTCTCATCCTCTCTCCCCCTCTCTTCTCTCAGCCTGCTCTGAGCTGTGTTTGGCAGCTCCCAGCAGGGCCCTGCACCCAGGCCCTTTGCAATAACCCACAAGTTCCAGACCTGGCTGCAGAGATCTCTGTCTCTGTCCATCCTGACCATCCCATCTCCCGATGCTCCTACACCAGCAGCCAAGCACCAAAGCTCCTTGCCAAGGGGGATGGAAGGTGCCAATGTGCAGCAGAGACACCCCCAAAAAACCCAAACCCCTGAGGGGCCGTGGGCTGCCCCGTTCCCCCCGGCCCATCTGCCCGGCCTGGCCTTTGTGGGGCCGTTCCCAGGGCGGCCATGGGTGCTGTATGAGGCACCTGCGGGCGGACAATGGGCCCTGGGTGCTCGGGGGACAGACAGATTGATGTATTGTGTGTGGGGGAGGAGGGCTGTCACTGGAATCCATGTGAACCCAGCCTTTCGGGGCAGGGGAGATTGACAGCTTTTGTAGGGCGCAGCTCTCTTTCAAAGCTCTGCTTTATAGACAGTAGGTTAGGGGGGCCCGGGCTTTCACTCCCATAATTCGAACAGGGCAATCATCAGCATTGAGAATCTCTTCCCTCTCTCTCTTTCTCTCCCTCTCTCTCTCTCTCTTTTTTTTTCCTTTTCCACCCCCTTGTTATGCATTAAATGATTTCAGTGGAGGAATGTGCAGCATTAATTAGAATTGGTTAGCAGATACCGAGGGGAAAAGTTTCTTCACAACAACTAAAGGAGGTGTCAGTGCCACAAAGGAGGTTTTGTTTTCGCTCTCCCCCACATTATCAGTGCAATATGTAAGGTAGCGATTCTTTTCATTTAAATTAAGTGGAAAGCTACTAAATCTTGTTTTATTCTCCCAAAAAAAAAAAAAAAAAGGGAAAAGGTCCTTAACACTTATCTTTTAACTTCTTTCATTTTGCAAGGTTAGTGTTTACTTTTGCTTTCTGTCCTCCCCATTAATCGGCCTGCAAAGATGTGTATCCAGTTTTGTGTATCATTTAGCTCCTACAATTATAAGGCAGTACAACTAATATATAAGGATTGTCTCCTGATTAAAGCAACAACTTTACCATTTAAAATAAAAGGCGCTCGTCTAGAAGGACACATTGAAATTCAGAAGTGTGGCTGGCTGTTCTCTGCGGGGATTTCCTCGTTTCTTTCAACTTTTTAAATAGAAGTTAAGCTAAAAGATGGGCTTGAGCATATAAAGTAAGAGCTTAGAAGAAATGCTCATTAATATATCTATGTACTCTTTTTATTTCATTCCTTAAAAACTTTTCCCATCGACAAACAAATATTAGCCCTGACAGTGCTTCAATATTTTCTTCCATCAAAAGTAATCAACTTGTTAAAAAAAATCATTAGCTAAGAAATAAAAGCTAAAAAAATTCTTAACAAAAGGCACAGTTCTAAGTGCTGCACTATGGGGTCATATCACATTCCTTGTTTTCTGTTAAGGGTTTAAAAATTACCAAATTATTACCACCATAAAGCAGCATCTCTTAAGACATGTAAAGCCAACTGCTGTCTCTAGAGGTGAATTACCAAGGCTCCATACCATGCAGAGTCCCTTCTCACAAATTCCTCTGGAATATAAAGATATTTACACTCTGCCCACAGCAGCAGTCAGCTTCTTGTGTTCCTTTTACCAGGAAAAGTATCATAATTTCTACTTGTTCCCCTGAGGGAGGGCTGGAAGGAGCAGCCCTGGGCAGGGCTGGCAGGAAGAGCAGGTATTCCTGGGGAGGGAATGTTCTTCTCCTGCAGGACAGACAACACCAGAACCTCATTTTTTGTCTGACATATCCAGGCGGTCTGTCCCATGCATTATATTTCCAAAAACATAGCTTAAAAAATAAGCTTTGCTATTCAGTATCTAGATCTTAACAAGCTTGATTATATCTCCACCTTTCTGATAAATCAGGAGTGCCAGTGGGAGACTTGATGTTAGAGCTTTTTTTAAACACAGCTCAGCATTGCCACAGCAACTTTAAAAGCTGGGCAGAGATGAGCAACACAGAGCCTGTGCAGAGAAAGAGAGGAGCAGTTTCTCCTAAGAGCAAGGTGCAGTTTCCTAAGTAGAGATTTAGCAATATAAAACGCCAGCTAAATACTTGTCGCTCTGGCTGGAGGCTTTTCCCCACCATGAACAAGATTACTGAAATTCTGACATCGTCTTGCAAGCTAAAAAATCCATTGGGTGTGAAGAGTTATTTTTTGTAGTGCAAAGAAAGGGAGGAACGGGGTCTGGTCCCTTCCAGCATCCCGAAACTGCTGGTTCAGCCTTGGCAGGTGGGGTGTGAGCCTTGGAGCCTGCACCTGAATGCTCTACTAGCTATAATTATTTATTAATTAATTGATCAGTGGGGTGCAGAGGCTCCTAGGTAGACATGCTGCTTGCTGCCTGTGAAAAACACGTCGGCTCTTGTGAGAAAATTTAAAAGTTTAATAAAGGACAGTAGGAGATAGAAACTATAGAGTAAAGGTGTTATGGCTGGGTGTGTCCTGGCACTTAGCCAAGAGCACAGCTGGTATTTTGGAAACACCTTTTCTATGCTATTTCCATTGTATTCACTTGTCACATATTCACAAACAATCATGTACAGTAAACTTTTCTTAAAACTAGTGTACATATTCTAAGAACTGGTTTGTACGGTTCTTCTTCAGGTCTGCCTTTTTAGAGTATGTGTATTCTTTGGTTGCGGTTTTAGTCTATTTTTATCATTTTTATTTTATGTATAGTTTTACTACTATTTTTGTATTAAAATATTTTATTACATATTCATATTTCATTTATTATTATAAAAGAATAAATGAAATATTTATTTTATTTAATTTATATCTATTCATGTTATTATATATTGTTGTTTCTGTTATTTATAGATTTTATTATTTCTTTATATATTTTATTATTTTTATATTTTCTTATTTATTTGTATATTTATTGTTTATATGGAGTTTTTATATTTTTATTTCCTTTTTTTTTTTTTAGTTTTGGGCTTTGGTCTATACTATTTTTAGACAGTGAGTGTTGA
>NW_005054314.1:8832715-8858219 GCF_000277835.1 Geospiza fortis
TTATGTTATATTATGTTATATTATGTTATATTATGTTATATTATGTTATATTATGTTATATTATGTTATATTATGTTATATTATGTTATATTATGTTATATTATGTTATATTATGTTATATTATGTTATATTATGTTATATTCACTGCCTCA
Organism: Geospiza fortis; assembly: GCF_000277835.1. NCBI lineage: Eukaryota > Metazoa > Chordata > Aves > Passeriformes > Thraupidae > Geospiza > Geospiza fortis. The sequence continues at coordinate 8,832,868 of NW_005054314.1, forward strand.
GCTCGCTGCACGGACGGGTTTGGGCAGGGCCAGAGCCGGGGTCAGGCGAGGCAGCATCGCCCAGCATCCCTCCCTTCCCCAGCCCTGGCACTGTCCCCAGGCTCTGCTCGCCTCTCCCTGGCCAACTTTTCCCGTGTCTCCTTCACCCTGGCCCGCCTCCTCTCTTCTCTGGTTTATTTTCCCCCCCCATCCTGACCACAGCACCTCTCGCAGAGTTATGCATCCCTCATGCATGTAAATGAGAGGGGTCCAATTACATGCGAGGGAGAAAGGGTTTAATGAATCGTGAAAAAGCAAGGGTTGCTTAGGAAAAAAAAAAAGCTCCGTCCCAGCGCCCCCTCATCCCCCCGCTTGGAAACGTGCGTTCCGCAGTTTGGAGAGCGGTGAGAGAATGCGGAGGGTGAATGGCACAAACCCCTGGCTGAATGAATGCGACGTTTGTTTGTGTTTATTCCAGGCTGCACTTGAAACCTGCGATGGGTTTTAAAGGGAAATAGCCGAGCGCAGGAGTTACTCTTCTCTTCTTTATAGGTAAATAGTCGAGCACAGGAGTTACTCCTGTCTGCTTTTAAAGGGAAACAGTGGAGCACAGGAGTTATTCTTTGCTCTTAGAGGGAAATAGTCGAGCACAGGAGTTACTGTTCTTTGCTTTATAGGGAAATGGCCGAGCACAGGAGTTAGTTACTCTTGTCTGCTTCTAAAGGGAAACAGTTGAGCACAGAAGTTACTCTTCTCTGCTTTATAGGGAAATAGTCAACCATAGGAGTTACTCTTCTCAGTTTTTAGAGGGAAATAGCTGAGCACAGGAGTTATTATTCTCCGCTTCTAAAGGGAAATAGTTGAGCACAGGAGTTACTCTTCTCAGCTTTTATAGGGAAATAGTCGAGCACAGGAGTTACTCCTCTCTGCTTTTAAAGGAAAATAGCTGAGCACAGGAGTTACTCTTCTCTGCACAGCACAAACAAATGCAATAGGTGATTGCAGATCACCTGCAGTCGGTGTTGGAGTTCTCCACATGCAGACATTTCTCTTCCTGCTCTCCTTTCCTTCTGATATCAGTTTAAAGAACACAACACAGAAACAAATTGTTATTTATGAGGTCCTGTACTACACAGCCCAAGCTCTGTGACCCGCTCCCACACCTGGCTGACCCTGAAATCACTGCCTGTCCCTGCTGAATGTGAACAGGACAGCTTAGGATACAATGAACATTTTAAGGCAAACCACTCCAGAGCAATATTATTAATGCCAAGTATGATTTCATTATGGTTACACTTAGAAAAAACATTAAGGCAAATTGATTTGTAAACATCCTGAGACTCTTCAGAGGTCTTTTCCTTCTGTTGTTCTTTTTTTCTTCTTCTTCTTTAGCAGGATTAATTATTAGTCACTAATTGTTGCTTAAATTATTTTAATATCTTAGATTAGGGTGTTAAAAATCCCCCAATGCCCTCAGCGGGAATTGCACAGCACTGAGCTGTTGAAAGGAAAAGAAACAAACGTAAACACTTGAGTTTGAGGATGGTCTCCCTTTTCCATACCAGTGAGGGAATTACAAGTACTGAGCGTTTGTAAATGCTCTAACCAAAATCTAGCAGAGCTATTGTCTGTTCAATATCTTCAGCATTTGTCCTCACACTTTCCTTCTTTATTTGGGCACAGAAATACTTGTGAAATTGCACATGGAAGTGGTTTCTCATTAAGGTGGGATGCAGCTGGGAGGAGGAATGCTTCTCATGACAGCAGCAACAGGGACAACTCCATGTGTGCATAAATTTCCACAGGATCATGAGCAACTTATGCCCCAAGCTTGCCCCAATTTTACTGACTTCATCTAGAACCCTGCAGGCAAAATGCATAACTTTTTGCAGTTGTGAATTAATATTTCTCATTAGAAGCATGTGGAATAAAAGGAGAGACCTGCTGCTTTGGTGTTGCACATGCTTAGTCCTGAATTATTGGCCAGACAAAAAAAGAGTGATGGAATTCCCTGATCTGACTGAAAATGAATGAAGAGTTATAGGAGGTCAGAAAAACTAAATTGCTACTTCTGGACATAACAAAGTAAAATTTTCAGTCTATACAATTAATTTAATCCAAAGATGATACAGAAAGATATTTAAAGAGTACATATGTTATAAACAATACCATATGTACTCATTTCATATAAATCACTTGCCTTTTAAATTTGGCCAATAGATTGACCCAGCCACACAAATCAAACCTGGTTCAGAAAATACCATTTAGAGAAGCACAGAGGGAACAAACACCATCTGAGTTAAAAAATATCTTTACCAACAGTGTTAAGGGAAAGACACATTTTGGAGCTCACAATTCTCATACATTTCATCATGGATGAACAAAGAGCTTCCAGCTCCAGTGGGCAGCTGACACACTACTAACACATTCTCATGAGGTACCAAACACTGCTTGGGTTGAAGGACATTTTCCTTAGATTTGTTTTCTAATTAGCATTTTAAGTTATTTAAGGACAATGCCTTCTTAACGCACTTTGGGGTTTTCTTTTTTGTAATGCAGTGCAGAAGAACAATTCTTTGATACAGTATAAAAAAGAAATACCAGAATAAAATATCAAACTGCTCATTAGATGCTCTTTTTTCATATTTAACTTAACAAAACAGGAATAATTAAAAGCACTAAGCCACTGAAATCTCCATTCTTATATCAATGGGACACACCACTACCCAAAGGACCATTTTCTGCACCCAATCCTAACCCTGAAACTTTTCTTTCCCCCCAGTTTCCTCCACGTGACTGCTTCTCTGGTGCTTTTACCACATTACTTTTCCTCCCCTCCCCAGGCATGGCAGATATTTGGGTTGAGACACCTTTCATGGATCAGCAATTCCAATTCCACCTCCTGGAAAAGTGGTGGGACTTTTTTAAGGTCTCCCCTCAGTGGTGAGACAGAAGAAGATCCACAGGGCAAAGTTCTTTACGCTGAAGTGCACATGAACATTTTGCATGCTCCCAGACTCTCTAACCCAGCCTTTTCTGCCCCATTTTTGTGCTAATTCAGTGCTAAGGACATGCACTCCTTGCCTTGCTCTTCAAACCTGTTTTTTTCCACATTTGGCACAAGGGATGGCACAAGGAACAGACACCAACCAGGGAAACAGCCAAGATCTGCCTGCCTTGGTCCACCAGCTCTGGCACATCTGCCTTTAAGATTTAACTGCAGGCTAGTTATGTTTTCATTAATCAGTTCTGATTTTCACAAGCCAGGATCTGACTGTCTGCATAAAAGCCTTTTCTTTCAACAGAAAACATACTAAAATACACTTTCAAGTGGTTGCAGATTTTTTAAATTTTTTTTTTTAAGTGGGCAAACATCAGGTAATTAAAGAAATCATGCACCATGCCATGTGGAGGCCTCCTAACAAATACAACTTTGGTGGCCATGACCCTGGCCAGAGGAAGAAGGCTGTGATGTCACCTCATCCCCAAGTCCCAGTTTCACGGATAGTATCTCTGAAAGGAATTGTCTAAAGGAGATTGTTCCTTATGAAAAGTTCACATGATGGAGTCTGAAGGGCTTGTTTCACTTGAAGCCCAGCAGGACAGAGCTGTTTGGAAAGAAGCATTCAGTGTGTTCTGTTTTGCTGAAAGCTGTCACAGTGAACAAGTACTTAGCAAACAGCATGAACAAGGATATGAACTAGAAAACTAGCAGGGCCCTGACAACATTGTAATAGTGGGCTCATCTGTTCTGAGCCTCTGCAGGGATGCATGGGGGCAGGAGAAGGGAAACAGGAGCACTGGACTCTTGTATTTCTCTTTTTTTATGAAGGTGACTATCTATCACTGCTGCCAGCTTGTTTGTGCTATGGTGGTCACTCCTGGCACAGGTGGGAGGAGCAGCCTGCTGGCCAGGAGGGCTGCAGGGCAGAGGCACAGCACATCCCAAGGGGGAGCTGACTGATTAACTGAGAAACAACCAGTTCTCTTCCTCTTGTCCTGCTCTGTGATGTCTTTACTGTTGTTATGATGGGCTGCCTAAGCTGTCAGCCCATCCACGCTTAGCAGGGAATAAAAGCTGCCTGAACCCCAGCCTGCAGCTGGGAGAGGATCTGCCATGCCACACCTTTGAGAAGAGGCCACTTTCACTCCTGGTGAGTTGATCACACCATGTAGGTACAAACTAGCACCCATTAAAGACACCCTCTCCCTCCGCCCCACCAGAATATAGTGTTGGAGGCAGCACAACATTAAGAGACATCAAATGAGCAGGGGATAAGAACAAGATACACTTATATAATACTAAAATAATACACAAGAAGCCATCAATACAAGAATAAGATACACTTATAATATACACTTTAAATAGTCCTTTGGTTTTTACATAGTGCAGGTCCTTGTTTCTCCTTGTTTTTTACATCCAGGTTCTTGTTTCTCTAGCAAGACCCAAAACCACACTAACCCCACCTTTCCACCATCACTCTGACTGTTGTCCAGCTCAGGACAAGCAGAATTTCAAAAGCTGTGAGAAATCATTTTTATTTATCACTTCTAAGAGGTTGTGCATTCTCCTAGATAGAGGAAGTCCCTAACTGGTGTCCTTTGCTGCAGAGGGCCAACTGTGCCTTCTCCAGATCATCTTCCACCAAGCAATTAACACCAAATCCCTTTTCCCCATTCCCTTTGCAAGGACAGAAGACCTGGAATGTTTAAGTGCCCAGAACAGCACTCACCTCTTGGCTTACAGACCTCCACTGGCTCAGGATGGAAAGAACTTTTCTAACCTATAGCAAATCCTGATTTTAGCAGGTCCTGGGATGTGTTCCTGGAAATGCCACCCATTCCCTTCATACTCTGCCATGGCTGAAAACCTCTTCTAGTGGTCTGTGGAAAGAGCAGAGGTGAAGGAAGGAGGAGTAAAGGAGCACCAGCTCCCACACAGAGATGGATCAGAGGCATTGCTGCACTCCTGACCCTCTGCCTGCACTTCCTTCCTCCCTTCATGGCCAGGAAAGCAGTTATTGCTCCTGCCTGTAAATTTGGATCTTAATTTAGAAGGCAAATATACATTGCTATGAAAAGGTTATAAAGAGAATTTTGTCTGGCCTCCTGCCTCAGTGCAGCCCATTTGGCATCTGAGGAATATCTGTCCTTAATCTGAGGCTTCTAAAGCCTTTAGCATTAAAGACAGGAATGTTTTTTAGTAATCCACAATATTTCTGGGTGAGTTCTTCCCTAAGTCCCTCCACAACACTGATAAATATCCAGGTTTAGGATGAGCTGTATTCCAGGGAAATCCAGAGCTGTGACCACCAAAGTGACAAGTTTGTCTGGATCTGAGGAACACATTTTATCACTTTTATGATAATTCAAATGTATTGTTCTCTAGTTCTTATGTCAACTGGGTATCAGGTGTTCTCAGAGTCAAAAATACCTCGTGGGATTGAATTTACTTCAAAGATAGGCAAAGCTGCTCTCTCCCTCTCATAACCACATCCCTCAGATCCTGGGAATTCTATTACAAGTTTCTTATCATTCTGAGGAGAACAGAGTTTTTTCAGCAAGCAAGTGTCTTTTGTAAGGACACCAATTATGATAAGGCTTTTCTTCCACTGATTTTGTTCAGCTGCTCCCTGAACCAGATAGCATGTTTTCATTAGGAAAAAAAAGTGATTTCTCCCTCTTTTTCTCTGCTTTTCCCATCCCAAATCTCCTTTCATTCCAAGTGCAAAAGTTTGAAAGAGAAAGGATTAACAAGGCTTTATCAAAAATACCAGCATTTTTTGTTACATAGGGACCTGTATCATAAACATTTATGATATGATTTATATCTTATATGACATTTATATATTATAACGTTTATATTATATAATATACATATATTATACCATATATATTATATTATATTTATATTATATATTATTCCTATATTATAGGGACCTGTATCATAAACATTTTTAGCAAGACAGCTTAGATTAGCCAGGAATTAGATTAGCTTGGTGTGTAGCAAGAAAACATTTCCAGGATGCCCTCCCCACAGGACTGAGAGTGAGCACCCACGCAGAGGTGGCCTCCAGGTAGAAGCAGGGACATTTCCAGCTGGCATTGCTGGCTACAGGAGGTGCCATTCCTCATTCTGGACAGCTGCAGAGGCACAGGATGCAATTCTATGCCCCACCTCTGTCCCTCTACCTCTATAAAACATCCACTGTCACTTCAGTGACTTACACCTCTGCCTTTTGTGTCTAAATTTGCAAAACTGCTTTGCCTCACCTGTGCTGCTCCTTGCAGCACCTGGAGCTCCACAATCAGGATGGCAGACACAGATCTGCTGCTAAACCTGTGGAAAGAGCCATTCCTTCTCCCATTCCCTCCCCACAGAGATCCCATATTCCTGTTCCATCCCTAGGCCAGCCCATCTTTAACCCATGAGCTGTTTGAAACTGTAAAACACAGAGCCCCTTTCATGCAGGGAGGGATGTGTTCCTGCCAGGCCCCAGTGTTCTAGGGAATTTGCCAGATCCCTCAATAATCTGATCCCCTGCCTTTTGGCTGCAGTGCTCAGAGCTGGCCCTTTGGTCTGGGCTCTCCCAGAACAGGATCTCCGTCCCCTCCTGCATCGTGCTTTCCCCACTGCCTGGTAACCATGTGGGGGCTCCAGCCCAGCTCAGCATTCCCCTCCCAGCAGAGCAGCTGAGGCAGCAGCTCCAGACAGCACAGACACATGCAAGAACGGAGGATTCCTAATTGCAGTGTCCCACTGAAGCTTTCTGCTGCAATAAATGCACTGGGTTTGATTCCTGCAGCACAAACACAGGGCTTGATAGGGCTGCAGGAATCCAGCAGAGTGCCAGCAACAAGGAGATTGAAAGTGATGTAAAAGTGATGAAAAGGCACCAGGGACAGCTGAGCTGCTTTGCTCTCTATGCTGAGTCCCCAAATACTGTTAGGAGCACCCTCCCCTGGCTTGGCACACCAGAGCAGTGATAAGGGATATCCCCCACCCTCCTGGGCTGCCCATTACTCACTGGGCACATGCTGAGGGAAAAGCCCATGCCAGCCAGCCTGCAGCAGTGCCAGCTGAGAACAAGGGAGGTGTCACCCTGTGTAGCTGTTCTGCCATCACCCAGAGCAGGATATTGCTGCTCCAGACGTCTCCTGTCTGACTGACTTCCCTCCCTAGCTCTCGTTCCTGCTCCTACCCAAAACGAAGAGATCTTGCAGAAAAGGAATGTAATTTTAAAAGTTCCAAGTTAATCAAATGCCTTAAAAACACAGTGCCTGTGCTACAATGGATCAACTCTGTCCTGGGTGTCAGGCCATTCACTCCAGCAAGCTCACACCAGAGATGAATTTGCTCTGGTGCCTTTGTCAATAAAATTCTCGATTAAAAGAGACCCTATATAGAGCTGGTCCCAGAGGTAATTGCTGGTTAATCAGCCAATTAACTGACCCAACCAGTAGGAAAAGGAGAAGGGGGAGGAAGGGGGGGAAACAAATCAGTCAAGGTAGGGTAGAATGTAATTCTCTGGCAGTTAATGTTAGAAACCTTCTCAAAGGATTGCAGCCTACCTTGATTCACCCCCTTTCTCCTTCCCTTGTTCTCCTCTTCCCAATTTGTAATTGTTGGTTCCCCTAATTGGCTGATTAACTACTTATTACAGCCAGACCTGGAGGTATGTGGGATCTCCTTAGCCACGTTGATTGCATCAAGGGAAGCAAGGCTGAATGCAGCAGAGCATCTCTGGGGGCTGCCTTTTCCCTACCCTGCCTGATGGCTTCCAGTCCAGCAGCATTTCCTTTGAGAACACCCTTTTCTAAACTAGTTTCTCTTTTATTTATGTAAAACTACAAAGAAAGGGTTTGGTTTTTTAACACTCTGTTGTGCAAACAGAATGATTTTTAGCATTTAGCACCCCCAAACCAACCTATTTCCTACTCACTGATCCACTATCAGCACTATCAGGGTATTTTAATGAATGAGCTGTTACAGCTGCCTGATGTTCCAATAATAAGTAATGACAATAGAATTAACCTCTATTTTCCTTTGATAGTGTCACCAGGTTGCTCTCTACCAGCAGCAGTGCTGGGAGATGAGTCCCAAAGGTGAAAAGGGCAAACTGAGAGAGTTCCCCTCACTTCCACTCCTTGGCTTTCTGTGGGGGAAGAGAGCAGAGCTCCCCCTTGCATTTGTTGGCTTCACAGGAGATTTATGGGGGGTCAGGAGGGAGGTACCAGGAGTCCTGGTACATGCTGGAACCACATGGCTGAGGAGGAGCCCAGAGTTGCTCTCTGAAGCTTCAGAGAGGAGTTTTGCTGTTGTTCAGCACAAAGGAAATGTTCCAGCACTGCTTTAACACACCTCGAGCAGCAAAGTGAGGCGGAGATGGAGCTGCCACAGGTGGAACTCTGTGACATCAGGGCTCCAAGGGTCTGACCCCTCCCAGGCGATATCTGTCAGTGCACACAGGCAGGTTATTTTCTAAAGCTGGTGGATTGGTTTGGTGTCTCACCCTCCTCTGTAGATAATAAATAATATTCTTTTTTCTCTCCTCATCTCTTGAGCTGCAAAGCAGCAACTGCTCCAGGGAGATGGGCAGAGAATGGAGTTCTGAGAGAGCCTCTACTGCATAAACCTCTTCTTCAAATTCCACTTTTCTCCTTCACCTTCAGAAGAAAGTTTGGGATTTTAATTCTCCTTAATATTTGTGATTATTCCGTTCTCCTACCCCTCTTTTCTCCCTCAGCAAAAGGGCAGGCTGAACCCAGGCAGCCCATCCTCAACTGCATGTAAATCACAATCTGATTAGGCAGTGATATATTCATCTCTAGCTCCTGTATAAAAGTTATTCAAGTATTTTGACAAAATAAGTGCTGTTTACTTTATACATTTTCTGCTAATTCTAAAGATTTCTGCAAACCTAAAGGATCTCATGGAATTTACAGGCTTGTGGCTTTGCTATTGAAAGTATAAAAGCATGCTAAATTAAGTTGATTTGCCTGTGAAAGAAACACGTCCATTATTCATGTCAGGGCCCTGTCACATCAAATTGAGGGAGTGAAGAAAACCCTTTTTTATCAACGTTTAGAAGCAAGGGAAAAACCCACCATTCAGGAACTGAATTTCAATTGGGAGAAAGTCAGCCTGAAAGCAAGGTTAAAAAAAAAAAAAAAAAAGAGCTGGGGACATGTCTGATGTTGGAAATCAGCAAAGGGTGGGTTGATTTAACTTTGGCTGGGATCTTTCAAACAGAAAGCCAGGATGAAACTCAAAGTAGCAAGTAGAACACAGTCTCGATGTCTCTCATGTGTAAACTTGTCACAAGCAGTTAAGCTAATTCAGATTTAAAACTTTTCAGACGCTGTTCTTCTTGGATGCTTCGAAATAATGATAAAAATTGTTAAATAAAGCATCGGGTTTGTGCTCAGCTAATTTATCCACTGGCTATTACATGATTTAATTCTTATTAGCGGACAGCATGTAAGGGGTTTAAAGCTTGATGAGCTGACTGAAATTGGAAAAAAAAAAAGGTTGGTTTAGATATGTTTTTTCTTCAGCTGGGGGCTGAGAGGATCAAAAATAGTCAGGACTGTCTCCTGTCTACTATAAGAGATACAGATATATTATATAACTTAATGTAGCCAGAAAATCTCCCAATTTACATGATCTACTCTGTGATAGGTACAGACACAATAAATGGCACCTGCCATCTTTTAAATTAAAAAATTATTTGCAATCTCCTAAGCTATCCCAATGTGTACAGAGTTAAAGGAGAAGCTGTAAGGGGAATTCTGTACATTGAAATTCTCCTCCTTGTCTGACCATAATTTCTCGTGCGTCCTGCTTATTTAGCAAACAAAAAGCTTACAGTTCCTTCTGCCTACAGTTGGTTTTTATAAGCTTAAACCAGCATGTTAAGTGGCATTTCACAGTCCTCTGCTCCAAGCCTAATCGGTTTAGACCGGACACTTCAGGATATTCTTTAAAAGCAGCCCAGTTTTATGTGCTGACATTATTTAAAGGCTAACTCGGCCACTTAAATCATGTTTCTGGCTACCAGGCCTGTACCTCATTTCTGCATGAGATTTGTTTCCCGACCTTTTGTTTTTGCCCAGCCCCAGAGCCTGGGGGTTAACATGTTTTCTGCTTTAAAGCTCTTCTGTGAAAGACACTTTGCCACCTCATCCAGGCTCTCTCTCTCCAGCTTCCCAACTTCAAAGTCTCAAGCTGGGAAAGCAAATCTTAAGTCCCAAATGCTGGACTCTACAGGACCCTCCACTAAAGTTAAGTTCTTGTCTTTAATTGAAAATTGCAGCCAGTGCAAATAGGAGATAGTTTGCAGCAAGCCGGTCACAAAGGGAATTACCTCGTGGAGTGGCTCCACTGGGGTAAACAGAGGGGATAAAAAAGGGGAAGAAAAAGAGGGAGGAAAAAAGGCAGGAGTAAAAGAGAGAGGCATTGTGCTGTGGAGGTAGCATCAAGACAAGGATTAATGGCTGCAGGAATTGTATTTTCTGTGCTTTCAGCAATGTTACAGTCTCCCAAAAGTAAGTGTTACTAATAAGTGGGCCAGTAAAGAGAGGTCAGGGCATTAAGGGAAAAGGAAAAATCAGGCTCTGAAAATTTTATAATTAAAGGCTCAGGAGCCTTTTATTCTGTAAAAACCAAGAAAAGTGGTGCTGATCTGTTTATTTTTAGTACTTATATTTGGGTCAACTAGTGAAGTTTAGTATTTCAAAGAGTTGATTATTTCAAAGCTATAGGAGGTGATACACTCATACCATAAATGCCATTTTCTGCCAGCTGAACTTATTCCCCCGTGCCCCCAGTTTATTTATCTCACAGTGAAATCGATTTCAGTGCTGATGTGGAATCAATTGACACAGATCTAAGGGTGAAATCCAAGCAGCTGTGCTGGGGGCTGGCACAGCAGATCCAGGGGAGGGGTGGTGGTGGTGGTGGTGGGAAGCAGGGCAGGATGGTGGTGGGAAGCAGGGCAGCATCCTCAAGCCTCTGCTGCCCTGGGACTGGTGCTGGGACTGATAATGGGACCCTGGAAAATGCTAAAGATAGATTCTGAAAATGTTAGGCTTTGTGTTTTCTCAGATGACTGCATCTGTGTAAGCAGTATGATAAATGATATAATTGTTAGATGTGATGATTGTTTAGTAATTAAATATAATTATTATATAATCATAGGAAGAATCATGAGAAACTAGGTTGAAAACTTAAGAGAACTATGTTTAGCTGAAATCTCTGTATACAATAGAACAATATAAGTTTAATAATTAACATGTAAGTTATATAACGATAGAATATAAAAACCCGTTCCTCTCGAATGTATGGCGAAATCAGATTTGAGGTGAAAACACCCCTGATTTCCAGAGCTCTTAATAAGCACCTACATATAATTGCCTATGTGATTATAGGTTGCCGAACGCTAACAGGACAGGCTCACAAAGCATCCCCAGAGCTCTGCAGCCCCTCAGACAGACACAGCAGGGCACAGTGAGGGGAGCCCTGTGTCCTTCTCCTTCCTCCCACTCCCAGGAGAGGGGTGAGTTGGGGTTTTGGCTTGTTGGGCCCCTGCCCCGCCTCAGTGAATCTCCTTCTCCAGCAGGAGCTGCAGCTTTAGCAGCTCAGCTGCACCATGGAACAGCACCCCGAGACTCACTAATTTCAGGCTCAGTTTAGGTCATTTACCAGCTCCCTGAATCAGCCTGGATTTGTCTCTTGATCCCTCAGTGACAGAATTTTCTGTCTGAAAAATGGGAGGCAGAACTTTTCCTTCTTTTCCAGCTTCCCGGCCTTTTCCACACACCCCTAAGCACAGAATGGACACTGTGCTTCTGGGAATGCATTCAGCAGCTGGGATACATTTTTGTATTAAAATTATTACTATTTAAATGATTGTTTAAGCAAACACACTGACCTCTATTCTGTGTTGAATAGCTCACTTATGCCAGGTCACATCACTCCATAAGAGCTGAAATGGCTGGAATCTGGATACACTGAAAAGTAACAGGATGGATATTAGCGGGAAAAAAGACTTTCCACTGCTATCAGTGCACCTACTGCTGGTTTTGTTTGCATTTGGGTTTTTAATTCATAGCTCAGCATATTCAAAATGCAGGTCTGAATGGAAGCCAGTGGAGCCAGAGTCTAAAAATCTCATAGAAATATAATTGAGTCTGTTCATGTATAATGCAGAATTACAGGAAACTGTGATGGGATTCAGAAAAATATACTCTACTATGGTTTTTTCATGTTACATAACCTATTTTTAATAAAATATAGAATCAGTGAGTTTAAGAGCACTGCTGACACAAAACAGAATCCTACCACTATGGAGCAGGGAATTGCATTGTTTCCACTCACTTTTCAGTGGCTTACAGGTTGCATTAATTAAAAACTCTCTCAGAAGTTCCTGCAGTGTGAATCCTTTGGATGCCCCTGTGAGAAACAGACCTGATTAAAAATTCACAATATATCCTGTCCAAATAACTTAAAATTGGCATTAATTTTGAGAGTTCAATAAATGACTCACTTGGCCAAGAATTCATAAAGTCCTATTTCAGCTTCTCCTCTTCCACTTGAATATTTGCATACTTTTTAGATTCTTGGTTTTAATAGAATTTTTTTTTTTTTTTTTTTTACTGTCATGGGAAATAATTTAATTGTGCATGGTGTGAGACTCTCCCCATGTGTACACAAGAACAAACCCCATGCCTTTTAAACTGGGATCTAAATGAAGCCAGAGGGAAAAAGCCCCCTTAGCTTGAGCCATTGCCCATTATTATTCTACTTACAGTACACACTTGGGAAGTTTTCCTGTTCATAACTCACTGTCTGCAGAGCACTGCACCTCTCAAAGATATGCAAGTTCATTCCAGCATTTATCTGCTCTTTTCTCCTCAGGAGTTCAACTGTTTTTCCGCCTGATGGTTAGAATGAATTGGAGATTTTGAACTCATCCATCAGATTTGGAAATGATCCCTGAATTGATGAGAGTGTTTAACAGTTAATTGAACATTTCTGTTGGGAACTTTCCTCGTTTCAAAGTGCAGAAATGCCTCGCCCAGGGATGTGGGCAAAGAAAAGAGGATCCAAAGCATGTCTTTGCCCCCACAAATATTTTCATCCTCTAGAGTGCAGCAGATTTTAAATAACGGGCACCGCAAGTAAACAGTGATCTGAAAAGGATTTTCACAGAACCTGAGACCTCCCATGTTCTGCTGCAGGAAATAACTTGTAATTTTTCCAGAAAGATACAAATAAAACATACATTGATTAGCCAACAAGGCTTTCCAAAGGGGCATGATGACACCTGTAAGAATTCAGCTGCTTTTTAATCTTACTGCAATCTTTGTGCCCCACTCTCTTAGTTGACTTTGAAAATTCCCACCCACAATCAAGGGGACAAAAATGAACCTGCATTTTTTGTCATGCCTTGACAGTCATGAAGAAAAAACTTCCAGACTTTCTGCTCCATTGTAGCACTTCAGCTAAAGAGAAATTACTGATCTCCACTCTCAAACTCCACCAGATCGCTTACTTGTAGTTCACTTTTCTCCTTTCCACTGAGGTTTGTACAATTCTTTTAGAACATGACTTGAATATCTTCACTGTAGCATAGTGGAAGGGGGCTGGAATGAGATGATCTTTAAGGTCCCTTCCCACCCAAACCATCCTGTGACTGATCTATGGCAAGGCCTTAACTCGGTGTCACCGCTTCCTGTCCCCCCTGGCACCCAGCAGAACCTTGGTGACACATCCCAAACGCTGGAACACCTCCACCAAACCCTTCACAAGGACCTTGGGGAAACCAAGGCACGAGGAACGGAAATTATTTGCTCAGGCATTTAGGGAGTCATACTGAAAATTGAATACCATACTGAAAATTGAATCCAGTTTTCCAGATTTCTCTTTCCAGGGACCTGTCAAGTGGGACCTATTTCCTCCTTGGTCCTTGTGACTTTATTAAGAATGACCTTTAGAGATGATGGAGATTTTAACTGAAAGTGCTTAATCCTTTCAGAAAAATCAGAGAAGCTCACTTTTCTATAGCAAAACTCATCCGAAACTTGCTTAGGAGAAATTGTGAAGATACGGATTTGTATAAATAATCTCACTTCAGGAAGCGTTTCCCATCACAGGAAGCGTTTCTGTTCCTCATACCTTGGTGACACATCCCAAACGCTGGAACACCTCCACCAAACCCTTCTCAAGGACCTTGGGGAATCTCCTCCTGCCCCTTGCAGCCCCTGGTGCTTTTCCTCTGCAGAGCTGCCTGCTCTGCTCCACTGAGCAGCCTAATTCCCTCGTTCCTCTGCACCAGCTCCCTTTATTTAGCAGCTTTCTTTTCCCAGCACCAAGATCATTCCTCCGTGCTGGATGGTTAATTAACTCTCCTCCCAGGTTCTCCAGGCTCCTGTGGTGTGAGAGGGCCAGGCCCTGCAGCTCTGGTTATGTAGTCACATCCCCCAGCCCCGTCAGGTGGAGGTCTGGGCTCAATTCCCCTTGGAAGATTCCAAAACAAAAACTGTTCTTTCTGAACTGCCTTTCTCCTCCAGTGTGGGAAACTGCTGCACATGGATTTTATACTTTCAGGGATAACAACCAATTTTTAAATTTTTCTTAGCATAAATTCTAATTCAGAACAAGCTTTGCTCAGCACCAGGGCTAAGAATCACATCCTTCTCTCCATCCTGCTTCTCCTGTTCCTCCTGTGCCACAACAGCAGCAAGTGTGCAGTTCTGTAATGAGCCAAGCTGGGAAATTGCTCCAGCTGAAAAAGGATCATTTCCTTATCTTTGCTGGGCTACTTTTCAGCCAGTTGAGGCTGATGATGTGTTTTGCAAGCTGGAAATCAGCAGCAGGGACAAGGGGCTGCTTTTCTGCAAGAATCACCCCTGAGTCACCGAATCACAGAATCTGCTGCAGGAAATAACTTGTCCTTTTACCAAAAAGATACACATCAAACATACATTGTTTTATGGAAGAGACAAGGTTGGAAGAGACCTTCAAGATCATCGAGTCCAAACTGTTCCCTGACACCTCAACTAAACCATGGCACCCAGTGCCACATCCAGAATGTTTTTAGACACATGTCCTGGCAGAGGAGACATTCCTGAAGGATCAGGGCCAGCCAGGCATCCTCAGAGGGAACCACACTCATGACAGCCTTCATCTGCTCCCAGAGCTCACCAACACCAATTACAGCACAACAGATCTGTGGTGTTTGTGAGGGTCCCCAGGACAAGGTGAGAGATGAGGAATCTGACTCCATGTTCTCGACAGGCTGATATATGTTATGTTATGTTATGTTATGTTATGTTATGTTATGTTATGTTATGTTATGTTATGTTATGTTATGTTATGTTATGTTATGTTATGTTATGCTATACTAAAGAAAGAGAAATGATACATCAGAAGGCTTAACAGGAATGTATAATAAAAACTCCTGACTCTGAGAGTTTGACACAGCTGGCTGTGATTGGCCATTAAGTTAAAACAATTCACATGGAACCAATCAAACATTCACCTGTTGGTAAACAATCTCCAAGCCACATTCCAAAGCAGCAAACACAGGAGCAGCAATCAGATAATTATTGTTTTCATTCCTCTCTGAGGCTTCTCAGCTTCCCAGGAGAAAATCCTGGGCAAAGAGGATTTTTCAGAAAACATCATGGTGACACAGATCCACCACAGGAGAAATCTGAACCCATCCACATGGAAATCAAAGCGTGCCCATCCTCCGGAGTCCCTGCCCTGTGCGGACATGGAGAAATGGGAATTCACATCCCAGTGCAGAGCACACACGAGGGCACAACCCTCACTGGGAGAAATACAGCCCTGGGGAAAGCCAGACCCACTCCCTGCGGCGCGTCCCTGCTTCTGCTCAGGCTGGGCAGTGTCCGAATCATCCCAGTTCATTCCCAGGGACAGCGGCCCCAAATAGGCAGGGATAGAGCGGAAGGGGTTAGGTTGTGGGGTACAGCGATCTTCTGTGAGTTTGAAACACAGCCGCTCTTTTTATCATACTGCAGCCAGCTCTGTGTGGTTACTGCGGTTCTCCTTACGTGTCAGGCACGGTATAAAGCAGATAAAAGCGTTAATTTCCTCATTTTGCCCGTTTTCCCGTTTTCCATCCTTTTTCCTCGCCTCGAGCCGCCGCCGGGCCGGGCCCTGCTGCGCCCTCTGCTGTTCGAGGGGAGGAACTGCACGGCCTGTCCCTGTCCTCTATCCCCTGTCCGCTGCCCCGGTCCCCTGTCCCCTGTCCCTACCCCCTGTCCCTGCGCCTGCTCCTGGCTCCTGCCCCTATCCCCTGCCCCTGTCCCCGCTCCTGTCCCTGCTCCTGTCCCATCTCAGCTCCTGCCACTGCCCCTGCTCCTGCCCCCTGTTCCTGTCCTCTCTCCTGTTCCTGCTCCCCGCTCCTGCCACTGTTCCTGTCCCTTCTCCTGTCCCCTCTCTTCCTCCTGCTCCTGTCCCTGGCCCTGTCCCTTCCATTCCCTGCTATCCCATCTTTCCATGCCTGTGCTCCTCCACAGAAACATTCAAGGGGCTGCTCCTCCAGGGCTTTATAAAATCACTGAAAGTTTCATCTCACATAAGGTGTAGACGAGTCCAGAGGAGGTCACTGAGATGTTCAGAGGGATGGAGCAGCTCGGGAGCAGGGAAAGGCTGAGAGGGCTGGGATTGCTCAGCCTTGCTGAGCTTTGGGGTGACCTCACTGTGGCCTTCCAGGGCCTGAAGGGAGCCTGCAAGAAAGATGGAGAGACACTTTTTAGAAGGGAATGGAGTAACAAAGAGGAATGGATTTAAAGGAGAGAAGGTTTAGAGAAGATGACAGGAGGAACATCTCCCCTGTGAGGGTGGGCAGGCCCTGGCTCAGGTTCCCAGAGCAGCTGTGGCTGCCCCTGGATCCCTAGCAGTGCCTGTAATGATGCAGCTTCAGGCTGCAAATATTGGTCCAAGCCCTGGGGTTTTGGGGTTTTACCAGGCTGCTGAGGGTGCTGGTTACAGCACAGAACACTTCAGGCACCCTTGAGATTCATTTCCTGGCAGGACAGGAGGGGCAGATTTTGGGGTGAAGCTCTGCCCTGTGGGGGCTTGGGGTGATGTCAAAGCTGGAGTGGGTTTCCTGGTGAGCCTCACCGGGTATTCTGCACCTTTCTGCACTGCCAAATGTTTCCAGCTGTGGCTGTTATGGGTTTGTGTGGCAGATCTGGGCATTGCCCGGCTGACCCCGGGGGAGGCAGCCCCCAGGCCATGGGATGTTCAGCTCTGCTGGATCTCCATAGAGGGGGCCAGGAATGCGCGGGGAACAAAGCCCAGGGCTGCACAGAGCAAAGGATGAAGGGCAGCCGAGTTTGATAACCACATTAAAGCCCTACCAACATCTGTTCAAGGCAAAGACAACACTATCTGCAGGAATTAACCTCCTGAACCACTTAATCATTAACCTCAGCAGAGGGAAAGTTGGACAACAAGAGCCCTATTTGTCAGGAGAGATGCAGTGAGCAATATTTTACTGAGAACAGCGTGAGAAGGGCTTGCCCAGCTTTATACATTTTAAACACAGAATATATTTGTGTGGGAAACAAGGAGACAATGGGTGTAAATAAACAGATGATCCTACCTTGAAGCCTTCATCCATTTATCCTGGTTAAAGTGGCTTGAAATGTTTTGTCCTGCGTTTCCTCCAACAAGCAGAGATGCTTCACTTCTCACTCCGGAATATTCCTGGCCATGGAAAGAATTACAAATGGATGGGATGTCACAATTTTAAACTTGCACCCATATCCCAAAGTTTCCCACTTGAAAACAAATCAGGGATTATTGCTGTGCAAGAAGCAGCAGGGCTAGAGAAGTAAAGTGGTTCTGTTTAATAATTATTTGTTTATATAGGCTGCTTCCCATGTGAGGTCACCCATTCAGCTCTCCTGCTGTAAACCAGCCAAATGCCTTTCCTCCACATGGGGACAGCGAGTAGAGATTTTTTATTTCCTTTGGGTGTGATTTTGTCTTCCAAAGGAGGAAAGGATTTGATTCCTTCAAACTTCATGGCTCCAGATTTGTGGCAGAACTGCGCTGAGGCTGACAGTTCATTTCTCTGGAGCTCAGGTAATCATTTACCCAGGGGTGGAAAGCTCTGCCACATAAGAATGATGCTGTTTAACACCCACTTTGCAGCGGCCCCAGTGGCCACACAAGGTGTGCATAATCAGGGCCCAGATGTCTGCTTGGATATTGCCACGGTTGGAGGGGGCAGAAGGAAGAAAGAAAATCAAAAGAAGTTTGGGAAGAGGACTGAGTGAAAGGCTGTAAACAGAACCTGCTCCAGTCCAAGAGCTGTGTAATAAAAAATTGGGTTGTGCCAGAAATGGCCCAAGGCCTTCACGCAAAATACCACACTCCATTAAAATATATTTTCCAGACTATTCCCTACTGTCCACATGGGGAGCTCCTGTCTGTTACTACTTAAACTTCCCTACTTGAAATAGAGTTATGATGTCTGTGGCGGGGGAAAAGGGATGGTTTCACACCGAGGGAGGAAGAAGGAAGATCTCAGCCACTTTTTTCTGGGTTATTTTTCTATTACACAGCAAGCTGAAGAGTTTTGGTCAAAGCCTCAAAGCCAGGACCAGGGCAGCATCACACAGCCAGGGACTGAGATTCTCTCTCTCACACAGCAGCATGACCTTAAATCAGCTGAAACCACAGTGTCTAACTTGGCTTTTACTCATTTCATTACAAAACAGATTGGTAACCTGAACAAAAAAGAAAATTAATTTTTCAATAAATGATACCACCCTTGGTACAAAAATCATCATTGAATGGACATAGAAACTGAATTATCCATTCAGGTGAGGGTTCAGACTGGAGAAAATGTGGATTTTACCTGGTCTGGAGGCACCATCCCTGTGTGCCCTCCCTCACCTGTGCCTGTCAGACATGAGGCAGAGACAACACTAATTACATGTTATTTTAGCCATGAATTATGCCCCCAACTTGCCTGACCTTAATGCTTGCAGTCTGATTAGTGGTGTGCTGACAAAAATTTAAAAAGAATCATCATAATTACCCATTTTTAAATCAGTAAAAGGTAAACAGAGTAATCTCCCCAAAGATTCATGTTTACCAACACACTGGGAAGATGCTCCTGCGGTCAAGACATCCTGAAGAAATGTTCCTCAGACAATTAATTTCTCCAGCAGGATGATCCATCATAGTCTGCACTCCCACAAATTGATTTCTTGTGGTTCATCATGGTAATTTCATCCTTGCTGCTCTTCAGAGGCTGAGGTGCATCACTGCTTTTTAAACTACTGTTTGTGGAGAAAACCAAACTGCAGCAGCAGACAAGGCCCTCATTAAGGTGGATAATTAGTTGGAACTTTGCAGCCCTCCCTTGCTGGGTGCCCCCTCACCTGAGCTCTCTTGCACAGGCACCTGCTGCTCATAATTAAGATCCATTGCCCAAATTTGCATATCCTGGTTTCTCTCAGCTCCAGAGACAAAGGACAGCCTTTACTGCAGGGAGCAGCAGCTCCAGTGAAACGCTGCTCCTGGGCAGCTGCTCCTGCTCAAGGGCCCTGGCACCAAGCACCAGAGTGTTTCTATTTAAAAATGATGTGTTTGGGCTGGAGTTAAAGAAAAGCACGTGGTGATTTCCCCCTCGGGGGGATAATAGGCTTTTCATGAGATGACAAGTGTCAGAAGATGCCATAAACTTCAGGGCAGGCTTTGTTTGAGGCTGGCAGAGCTCAGCAGTGAACTTGAGGTGGCCCTGCCCTCCCCTCCTGCATGGGCTGAAGGATCTCATCCACTTCATTTTCTCATGAAATTGCACTGTGGAGCCTGATCCTCCTTGCCTTTACTAAGGGAAAATACTCGTTGCTGTGCCTGGCAACAAAGCCAAGGGTGTGCACCTGGTGTGGGGAGAGCAGACACCTCCCAAACCAGCAGGGACAGCTCACCCTCAATCCTCAGTTCATGGTCCTGGTCCTGGCTTTGACACATGTGAGGCTTTGTACCAAAACCCTTCAGCTTGCTGACTAATAGAAAAATAACCCAGAAAAAAGTGGCTGAGATCTTCGTTCTTCCTCCCTAGGTGTGAAACCATCCCTTTTCCCTCCACCACAGACATTATAATTCTTTTTTAAGATCAAAATACAGAATTCAGAGAGGTGAATATGGCACAGAGAAAAACACTGGGAGCCAGCTGAGAGTCTCTGAAAATACAGCCCCAAATGCCAGATATTCCTCTGCAGGGCAAATGAAACAGGCAGCTCCCTCTGGTCCTTCAGAGAGAGGGTTTTCCATGTTCAATCTTTGCAGCAGAGCTGACATCAGCTGTGAGCTGCTCCTCAGCTTTTGGGGGATGCTGAGAGCCAGCATGGATCTCCTGGCAACAGCTCAACATGTTCCTCTCTGCATTTTTCCTCCAGGTTGTTGTGATGCTCCAGAGCAAGACACAGCTTTTACTAGAAGCCTTTTAGAGCCCTCACTGGGTTTAAATCAGTCCTCCAGATGATTAAAATTATTCTAAGCCTGATTTAGTCCCATACCAAATGGGGGCTAACCCAAAACAGCTGCCACAGGGCAGAGCCTCAGTGGTGGTGGGATTTGGATTTACAGCTTCTTTCAGCTCTTTTCCAAACCCAGAATTTACATTCAAATGTGTTTTCACCTCATATTCAAGAAAAGGAATAAAAACAAAGCCATGAATGGGAAACACAGTAGAGAGAATACAGAGTAGCCTCAGTACAAATATCAATTTATAATGTAAATCCACAGGGATCTGCAGGAAACCCCAGGAATGGTGGTGAACAACCAAATCAACAGTGACCATGACTGGGATGGGGGTCATGATGGCCCTGCTTTGCTCCTTAGCTGAAGAGAAGAAAAATTGGCTTTCATCCTCATTTCACTGCTTGCTCTGTGCTTTACTCCCATTTTTAGACGAGTTGATCTAAAAAGTGAAGGCTGTTCTCTTCAAAGCCTCCTAGTTTTGCCCAGCAAAATGAGGTGACATTCAAGACAGAGAATCTTGGGGCTGCCTCTGAGATCCTTTCCACGTGTCCCCTTTGGAAACATCTTTCCTTTCACTTTTTCCTTAATAAAAAACCCACCAGCTATGTGTAAGATGCATTTTTCTACTTCTAAAACGTCAAATCAGAGAACAGATCTATTATTGGTTCTGGGGTGATAAGGCAGATACACTTGAGGGCTGATCCAGCTTGGAAGTTCCTCTTTTCAAGGGTGAAAAAATTTGCAGTTTGTGCAGAGCAAAGTGATGCAGTAAAAATTATCTGACAGTAAAGTTGCCTAAACTCATGAGTGTACCTGGAAATATAAAGGTGATTGGTAATTGACTGCTTACATTTAAGAGAAAACAGAAAACAAACTAATTTCTGATGGAATTAACTGCTGCTGAACTTCATTAAAAAAAAAATTAAGCCACTTCAGAACTAGACATAGAAATGGTACATAATTCCTTATCTGTGACAGAACTTCAGAATCCATCCCTGGGAGTACCTGTTCAGCAGCCTGTGGCAAATGAAGAAGACAAAGAAAAACATTGCACTGGGAGTCATTAATTGAATTAATTAACCTAGTGACATTGTCATAGGAAGGATTTATCTGGCAACCAGCAGGAGCAGATCTCCAATCATTTCACCATGGCTAACAGATTAACACTCACAGGAGCCCCTGGCAGCTGGCTGTGAACACTGCAAATTATCAGAAATTAATTAGCCCAATGCTGTGCACCCATGTGGATATTTTTGGGTTTAAATAAAGATTATGAAGCCAATAGCTCATCTGATGATTTATTGAGAGGAAACATCTTTGTTTGAACAAATAGGTTGCAGCACGGCTTTCTAATGGGAAAAAGAGGGGGGCAAAAAGGGGGGAAACTTACAGCAAAACCATAGTTACAAAAGCCAAACACTTGTAAACAGGAATTAACAATCCCCTCTGAATAAAGGTTTATATACAAATTGTTTCAGAAATATCTATTTTTTTTGAGAAGAGAAATAATTATTTTTGCATACTTACAGAATAATTAAGTTTCCTCCTTCAACCTATTAAGCTGAGATTCAAGTATTCAAAAGCAGTTCTGCAAGACAGCTTTGTTCATCCAGATGTTAATGGCTGTATTACACACAAAAACCAGAATTTTAAGGAAATTGGGAGAGCAACATGAAGTTTAACCTTCATTTTTTCTCCAACCTCTTGTCAGAGTAACAAGCAACGTAACCAAAGCACTTTTTGATACTACAGTGCTTCTCAGGAATAGCCAAGGACTTGCCTAAAATAAACCCTTAATCTCCATGTGACATAACCAAAAGTAAAACAGATTCACTCTCACACATGGGTTTCAACTGTCACCTTCAAAAACTCTATTACATCCACCTCAGAGTGTTTTGATTTTTATTTAGGTGGACTTGGAAAAGGATGAAGTTTTTAAACATGCAAAATGTTTCAAAACTTTTAACTTTTTGAAACCTTAACTATCAGTTGGGAAGTGCAATGTACCTATATTTAAGAACCTCAATAATCCATGTTTTTGGAAGAGTGGGGTTTACAGAATACAAACAGTAACCAACTTAGCCCAAGAATATTCAGATATTCACCCAGACACTGAGCTGCTGAGAGGGGAAAAGGGGAGCAGGGGGAAAAGAAAAGGAGAGCAGAAGGATTAGAGTGGAAGACGTGTGGAAACACAGAGGGGATGTTGCTGACACTCAGTCCTGAGGCTCTGGGAAGGTGATCCCAGGTTTGAAATAATATGTTGTGAGAGACCCCAGGGGAAACACGGCTGGCCAGGTCATCATTCCAGGCTAATGTGGTGCTCTTCCCCGGGGAGCTGCAGGCTCACAGGCTCAGGTTTCCAGTCCCCCGGGGGAGAGGAGGCTCAGAGGGTCTTTCTGAGGACAAGGCAACGCTGGGAGCTGGGAAGGGCAGCAGAGGTGGGTGTGGAGCTGTCCAAACTCATCCGGGGCAGGGTGAGGGGAAGGCTGAGTGATGCTCTCCCTGCTCTCAGTGAGAGCAAAATCACCCCAAAATTAAGGAGCACTGGCCCTACCTGGGCCAAGCTGCCCCCACCGAGCTCCTAATCACAGGTGTGGGAACCTGGAATTGCTCAGGCTGGGAAAGACCTCTGAGATCACCAAGTCCAACCATCAGCCCAGCACCAGCACTGTGCTCAGGTGCCACCTCCACACGTTCTTTGGACACTTCCAGGGATGGTGACTCCACTGAACTCGCTGTTCAACTCTTTCCACCATGAAATTTTTCCTAATTTTCAATTTAAACCTCCTCTGGCACAACTTGAGTCCATCTCCTCCTATGTTCTCACTCACTACCAGTGAGAAGAGCCTGATACTCACAGGCACCAACTCAGCACACTCATTTGTGCTTGGTTGAATATAAAAACTCCTCTGTGTAGGAAATTGGAGGTTCCCAATGTTACATTCTGCATGGGAACAACGCTTCCATCACAGAAACTCCTCTAGAGGAGAATGCTCTGTGCCAATCCCTACGTAAAAAATTGGGATATTCTGCCAATTTTTTATTTTCTGCCTATTCCTTGTTTGCCCAGCTCCCTGGCAGGTTACAGAAAAAGGGCAGGCAGCTGAGGAGCCCTGCCTGGAAAACAGGTCACACCTAGAAACCTGGAGCTCTCAGACACCCCCAGCTTTCAGTGCAGTAAAGCAGCTTTAAAAGCCTGTTATTTTCCAGTGTATTCCCATGGTCTGCCAGGGGATGTACAGGCACTTGTTAACATGTGTACTGATCTAATTTTAAACAGCTGCTTCTCCTCCTGTGCTTGGCAAGAGTCTTAGGGGATAAATACTGCAGAAGTAAGAGAAAAGGCAGCTTCTTGGAAGCTGATACCTCAGTTTCTTGCTTCTTGAGAAGCCACTTTATCACAGCATGGATCTGGCTGTTGCATGGCACAAAACACCAATTTAGGGACTTACAATTAAACTCCTAAATCCACATTCATGCAACAAAAAAAAAAAAGCAAATGCCTTCATTTTTTTTTTAATGTTGATTTCTCATTGCCTGGCTGTAAAAACCTGAACTTCATACCATTATATGTATATATACATTACACCTTTATATTTTCCTGCATATAAGTTGTTCCCTGCTTAACTGCACTGAGAAGGAATGAGAAAAGGCTACAAAGAATAAGATGGCTAAACAGAAAAACATAGAGAATTTGATTATGGGATTATTTTCTTAGAACTGGAATATTCTTCAGCTTTTTTTTACTATATCTTACCTTGTTTGAATTCTCACAGACCTCTTTCAACCGCTTCTCCTACAGAGCAGTCATAATGTCCAAACTACATATATAAATCTATTTTTAAATAAAGCCATCAATTATTTGAAAAGGGAAAAAAAAGAGAAAATAGCCTTGCAAAACCAGCTGCAGCTGAACTCTTCCCTGCATAAACTTGTTGGACATTTCTAATTATAGAGCACTCCAAGGAAAGTGAAACACATCCTACTCCAAGCAGGTGTATCAGGATTTGCAAGGGGTTTTTGCTGCAATCCTTGTGTGTGGATGCTCAGGCACAGCAGCAGTGGAAGAAGGCTGGGGTTCATCCTGAGAACAACTTTGGAATCCCTGTGGAAATGTTGTGTCTCATGTCCTGAGCATGGCACTGAACCAGAAGTAGAGACAACACCTCTGCTGTGAGAGGAGCCTTGCTCCTTAGATCTGTGAAACCCAGGAGTTTGCATTTTCCAGGGTTTTTTTGGCCAGAACTGTACTTTCAAACAGAAGAAATCACCAGCATGTACAATACAAAGTTACATAGGTGTGTGATTTCTTTTGTGGCTCCTGTCTGTAGCCCTCCTGTGTGCAATGTGTGTTTGTTCTTACATCACAAAAGCATCCTTGATCTCCTCATCTCCTTCATCTCCTCACACCCAAACAGAAATCATCTTTCCAAGGGCTTCCCCCATGAAAAGGCTGCACAAACCACCCTCTGCCCAAGTTTTATTGTGCTCACATGTGTTCTCCCTCTCCCTGCCCATTATCAAGCACAGGACGTAAAAACTGGGGAAACGCAGCCACTTTAACCAAAGATTTTCAGAAAAATATGATTTTTGTCCTGCTGCACTTTGCTGCGTGACTTGTCATGTCCAACAGTGTCAGTCACAGCTGAGTCGGTGACCGCTGGGAATCTCCAACAATGTGCTTCCCAAAAAGCTTAACCCTTCCTGATCAGAGCTAGCTGCACCTCGTGTCACCATGATATTTTATGAAAAATCCCTTCACCAGGATTTTTCTCCTGAGAAGCCTCAGAAAAGAAATGTAAACAATAATTATCTGATTGCTTGGAATGTG
>NW_005054314.1:8859041-8871905 GCF_000277835.1 Geospiza fortis
ATATATGTTTTATATACAATTATTAAAA
Source organism: Geospiza fortis (assembly GCF_000277835.1). Lineage (NCBI taxonomy): Eukaryota > Metazoa > Chordata > Aves > Passeriformes > Thraupidae > Geospiza > Geospiza fortis. The sequence continues at coordinate 8,859,070 of NW_005054314.1, forward strand.
CTATATTTAAATTCTATTTAGACTTATTAAAATTATATATATAAGTTATATATTTTTGTTATCTATGAATTTTAAAATATAAATTTTAAATAAAAGTATTTTGCTCAAGATTCCCACGGAACAGATAGGGCAGGCTGTTTATTTGTATCATTTATCCAAATTTCCAGCTTGCAGAATTGAGTATCCAGGTGATACATTGCATTTTCTGTTGAGGAGTTACTGGCAATGCTCATCTGCATCTGCAGCTACTGAGGCTCTGTAATTGAAACAGCAGCAGGCAGTTGGAAAAACAGCTTGCTATGGTTTTAGCAAAGCATTTTTTTTCTGCCTAAATAGGATGGTTTAGTAAAATGTTAATTGGATGATGAAAAATTTGGGAGCAGGCCACATGAGGGTTATTTTCCCCTTTATTTAAGCACATTGATAAGACAGAGCTCCTCTGAGATGTGCTTTTTGAGGAGAAACTTCTCCCATCAGATTTTGAAGGTAATTTACTGCTTATTACATTCAGGCAATATACACATGGTATTATTCCTCACAGATTTCTGCTTTCTTGAACAAAGGCTGCTCCAGATACCTACTTAGATCCAACCTAACAACACAGAAATAATTGTGCTGCATTACTCTAATGTAATGTTTTACCCACAGTCATTAACACATTTCAACATTAGCTGTGACCATATCACAAAGTAATATTATCTTCTTGCTTTGCATGATGATAAGATCTCAAAAAAAAAACCCTAACCACACACTGTTATCTGGACAATCTTCATTTCAGCTGTTTTACCTATTTGAAAGTAATCCATCAGTAAAGAGAATGGCTATTTTCTTGCTTGTAATGATATTATTTTTAGAGTTTCATTAGCTATGTCTGGATATATGAAATCAGGAGGTGTCTAAAAAAATGAGTAGGAAATAATCCCAAGAGAATCAAACAACACATCCCCAACTAAAGACACACAGAAGAAGAAGGAAGACATCAGCCCAAAGCTGATCAGCAAAGGTTTGTCTACAACTTGCCCTGTCAGACCAGCTCAAAACCAACAGTTTTATGGCCAACTCTTGATGAAAAGTGTTTGTATGTCTGTGATGTTTGTTGGTGACATCTTGATTAATAAACCAGAAAAATAAATGCTAAAATTTTATCACTGAGTGGATTAAATGCTGTTTAAATAATGCATTTCCACATGCTGCTAAATGGAAATCATGTTTAGCAGCTGGTTCAAGTGCAGTCCCTAAGGGTCTGTTCTCTGCTGCTTCATATTTCTATCAATGACTCAGGGAAAAACAAACATAAAAACATCACAGATAAAGAACAGAGAGTGGGGAAATGTTAACTAAAAAAGGCTGGAGCAGCAATACAAGGTGAGTTGGATGGTTTGGTAAATTATGCACAAATATGAGCAAATTGACAAAGTAAAATCACAAACCTGGAAATGAAGTATGCAGGCCACAAGAGCAGGCTGAGGAATCTGTCTGGGAGACTGGAGGCTTTGGAAAAAATCCGTGGAGTTGTGGATGGAAATCAGTGTCCTGCACAATAAAGGAGCAAGGGGCCAGTGAGATCTTGGGGCACACAAGCAGCAGAAGCTACAGGAACAGCAGGAGTTTTACCCTTACACCCAGAACTGCTGCTACTGTTCCTAAAATCTGACATTTACTGCACAAAAATGATACCAGAGAATCCAAGGGTCAAGAGAAAAGACATGTGAATGAGTAGAAGGCATTTTTAATGATATTCTGCTGACATATTGACCTTGCAGTGACAGTACACAGGGGAGTGCACTGCTTAGGCCATTCAGGAAATTAAGTTTGATGCCCACAATTGTCCCCAGTGCCTTTCAAATCCATGGCATCCACTGAAGAGTGTGCCCCAAGTCTGGAAGAACAAATAATGCTCATATTGAAGATAAGTGGACAAAATCCCCACTATTAGGACAATTTATCTGCAATCTATTGACCATGAGCTTCAGTTTGTCCCTTACAGCCACAAGCTGGCAAAAAACCACAAAATAACAGAATAATTTGGGTTGGCAAAGACCTTCAAGATCATCAAGCCCAACTTGTGACCAGTCACCACCTTTGTCACCCAGCCCAGAGCTCTGAGTGCCACATCCAGGGCTTCCTTGGACACCTCCAGGGATGGGGACCCCAAACTTCTCTGGGCAGCCCCTCCCAGGGTTTAACATTCCTTTCTGTGAAGAAGTTCCTCCTTGTGCCCAAGAGATGCTACCAAAATCCTAAGGAAAGTCCTTTACAGCCACGAGCTGGCAAAAAATCACAAAATAACAGAATAATTTGGGTTGGCAAAGACCTTCAAGATCATCAAGCCCAACTTGTGACCAGTCACCACCTTTGTCACCCAGCCCAGGGGACTGAGAGCTTTGGACACCTCCAGGGATTCATGGACCCTTTGGACACATCCAGGGGTTCCTTGGACACCTCCAGGGATTCATGGACACTTTGGACACATCCAGGGGTTCCTTGGACACCTCCAGGGATGGGGACCCCAAACCTCCCTGGGTAGCCCCTCCCAAGGTTTAACAGCCCCTTCTGTGAAGAAATTCCTCCTGGTACCCAAGAAATGCTACAAAAATCCTAAGGGAAAGACTGAGAGAACATCTTCGCCTCTACAAGAGCTGCACAAAAGGCTCAGGGTAGTTGTTCTCAGTGGGAAGGGGAATCCTGGAGCCAGGGAATCTGGCAGCCTTGTGCTATTGATCAGCTGCATTCAGCAAGGACAGCAGCAAACTCTGCACTGCCAGCACTGCCAGTCAAGGCTGCACTGGTGTAGAAGAGAGCAGACAACTCTTCACAGAGAAAAGGAGGAGATTTAGAAATCTCTTTGCTGAAAAGAAGTTGCATTCTGTTGATAAAATCCAATCCAGTTTTTTATAGCTATGGAATTTATTGGACTCTGCTGGGAGGATAGGATTGAAATCCACCCACTAAAAGGCTTTACTTGCATTTATTTTGCTATTCCGGCATGAGAGAATAGCAGAAGTTATCCCATCTCAAGTAAAACCTGCTGCAGCCTTATGAGATTTGAAAGGAGACAGTGACTGACCAACAGTTCATCCCTCCACTGGATCATTCCTTTATTTGCTTGCATTCCTCAGGCAGGACTGAGGTGCTGTTGCCTCCTCTGCAACTGCAACCTGAGAGGAAAAAGACCCTGCATGATAAATTCCCACCTGCATCAAACACTCTTATCTTCTTCCCATTCCTTGTGCCCTCTCCCACTCACCTGGAACTGAACACTTCCCTTCTGCTTTATCTTATCTTGGAAACAAGGAAATGCCACGAGTTACATGTCAATATGACCTCTGTGAACTAGGAAAAAGCTGTCTAATGTAATGCCTTGTGGCTCCATTAAACCAGCTAGAGGTGCAGCTTGAATTCTAGCAGTGCTGGGAAAAGAAAATATGCTTTAGGCTGTGAGTTTAAAAAGTGTAAGGGAGATTTGGGATAACGAGATCCTTCAGAAGATGGGCTTACATAAAAGATGCCCACAATTAGCTTTAAACTCTTTTTTTTCCCATTAATTGAATATTTTCACTTTGTATTTATTTCATGGATTAAATTGAAAATGTTAGCATTTTAGGCAATCTAATGGTTAACTGAAGAAACTGGAGTGACCTCTAAGAAAATGGTCAGGAATTTTCTTTCCATAGTTTAGCAATCAGTGAAGCAATAAACAAGATGAAACATTTGTATTTTCAAGATTTTTTTGCTTTGTCAATGTACAAATTCCTTCCCCCGTGGGGACTGAGTTTTCCTTTCACTTCTTCTCTTATATTGCCATATCAGACTATACTTTTTGACCAGGAGAAGTTGAGATGCATTAATACTTTAATGCACATTAATGCATTAATAAATCCTTTTAGATCAGAGCACACAGTCCCATTCTGGGCTCCCCACACTGACCACGTGCAGGTCTGTGCTGCAGGAGCAGAGCAGGAGGCTCACTCTCCCCAGGGACATCAGAAATGGTTGTGCAGCCCCTGGATTGTGTAGAATAAAATTATGAAAGGATTGCCTGGAAAGTTCTGCTCTCCTGCAGTTGGTTCTTACCTGTGAGTGGCGCCAGCACCAGAGCAGGGCTGAGCCTCCAAATGAACTTTCTGATTTAGACCCCTGTCCACCACAAGGGACAGGAGTTTCCTGATGCTGGGGAGGTAGAAGAAGGTCACTTCTCATTGCAACATTAAACTAAGCAAAGTCAAACAGACCTTCAAAACCTCTGAAGATCTTTGGAGAATGGAGGAAGACAATGTTCCTGCATGAATCTTCTCTTACTGATGTTCAGACTTACCTGAAGACAGATGACATGAAATATGTGCCAAGCACATAAATACATTTTCACTGGCCAGATGACCACAGAGACCTTTTGCACACACACAGCCTCTGCAGCACTATGCAATATTTTGGGGGGGATATCATCTCATTAAATAGTTCAGCTGCTGTGAACTTTTGGATTGTAAAGCAGGGCCCTGACATGTGGGAAGAAATGACAAGGAGGACTCCATTGATATCAGAAGATTAATTAATTACTCTATTATACTATGTAATTTTATACTATATTATACTACATCTAAACTGAAACTGTACAAGCACTCAACTCACTGAACAAATCTTGTGACTGAATCCTGACAGTCTGGACACATGCTTGACCCTGACAGGCCAGGGAAACGAAACCCCATCACTGTGGGCAAACAATCTCCATATTGCATTCTGCTCTGGCACAAACTCAGGCACTGCAAATGGGATAAGAATTGTTTTGATCATTCTTTTCTCTGCTTCTCTCAGGTTCAGACAATGTGCATCCCACACTTTCATATGGGCACCTGTATAAAGGTCTCACCCATCAGAGCAGTCATTTGCCTTCCCTATAAAGGCAAAGCTGCAGTGAGTGCTTCCAGGGATGCGTTTGTCCCTGACAGGGTGACAGTGCTGGGGTTTGGGAGAACAGGCTGATTTCTGGCTGCACATACTGCAGCAAGGTTTGACAGAAAGTTACCCTTGATTACCTCCAACTGCAGCTGCCTTTGATTTCAGCCGGACTCATACAGGAAAATAACTAGCAAAAAGTGCAGAATGTAGCAGAGGTATTTGCAGATTACCTGAAAATGGTTCATGTTTCTTTACTCCCACCCCACAGGTGAGGTCAAGGAGCCTCTACCCTGTGGGCCTGAGTCAGAGAGGAGCTGCAGCCACTGCTCAGCCACATCTGGAGATACTTGATCCTGCATGAAAAGAACTGGTGAATTTGATGAATGCTTTGCTGAGATGAAACCTGGAAGCCCTCAGGTGTGGCAACAAGATGCATTGGCAGATATCCCAGGGAAATACAGATCCTGCTCCATCAGATGACATTAAACTGGATTTATATTTCACCAGCTTCATTTTCAGTCCAAGGGAAAAGGGACACATTTACTGCTCTGAATGCAGAGGGACAGCACTCACAAATGCCCCTCCTCATCCTCCCAGTGTGAGGTGACCTTTCCAAGAGTGCAAGGCAGTCCTGTTTCCACAGCCAGCATCCTCAGCTGCCAGCAAGGGAAAGAAACTTCTCCAGGAAAGAGAGGAGCAGTGAAAATCACCAGCTGGCAAATGAACTCATGGTGGAACAGTAAGAAAATGCAGTGTACTGAAAACAGCCAACCAAGGAAATGCAGTGGGCTGAAAACAACCAAGCAAGAGCCACTCTGGTAGCAAAGGCTGTTCTGTGACATTGCACCTCCCTGGGACACCTTCTCTGAACAATAAATGTGATAAACCACAGTGAGCCAGTTGGAAGAGAAGAGTTTAACTTCTGACCAAGGCTTATCTGTGAGCAGATAAAGGGAGCCAGGTTAAGGAGATCACTGGATCAGAGCCAGGACTCAGGGAGAGGAGAAGCACAAGGTCCCAGGTTTCCTCTCCCTGCCGGTTAACACAGCAGGAAGGGCACAGAAGCAACAAATTTGACACAAATTTTTACTGAAAGAAAAGGATGCTCAACTCAGATTCTCAATCAAATGTTTCACTCCCTGCACTTTCACCAACAGTTTCAAAGCAGGATATCTTGAGCCAGTTGTATAAAAAATTGATGTGAAAGACTGCATCCAGTACAAACCACTGTGGGCAAGAAGGAATGAGCACATTGAAAGTCTTTCTGTACTCCCTCACTGTTTAAAGTTAAATTTAACTGCTTTTTACACTGTAGAGATATCTCTGATTAATCTTATTTCTGTCCTCTGAAACAAAACACATGAATTACATTTTCTAAAACTTTATTCTATGAAGCATCCTTGGTTTGGGAAAATAGCTAAATGTTTTTGTAACATCAGTGGAAACAAAGCAAGGCTAATTATTATCTATTAAATCTTTTCATATATTCCAAAAGTCTTTTGAAATAGGAGAATACCTATCAGGCTCTATTTTAACAGGAAATTTTAGGGGAATATGAAAGGCATTTAGCTGCTGTGCAGAATGAGTAATTTGAAAAGCATTTACTCTGGAAGAAAATGCAGATATTCCTTCTTGCTTCTCCCCCACACCACGCGGGCACAGAAGAAAATGTTGTGAGAAAATTACTTTAATATTGCTATTCTTCTTGTAATAGAGGCCTTGTTAGCAAGGCAGGACTCAGAGCAGGGTGGCACTTTCCTGGGGCTGGGAGCTGAGGGCAGATTGATGTTTAACTTTGCAGAATGCTTTGTAAACTGGGAGAGGGGAAATGGGAACCAAAACAAGGAAAGGACATTGCTGGTCACAGGGAAAGGTGCTGGGGTGTGATGGGAACAGCCAGGAGCAAGGGGTGCTGCAGGAGCGTGGCAATCCAGGGCCAGGCTGGGGAATAATGAGGCACAAAATTCCCTGAGCTGCAGTGGGAGGAGGAGAAGGGGGATTGTGTAGCGCAGCCAGGACAGCAGGGTTTGGCATGGTCAGGGAGGGAGGGCAGGAGAGGAACCAAAGCTTTGTCCGGCTGGGAGAAGAGCAAGGTGGCAGCTGCAAGGAATTCTGCAAGGGTTTTTTATTTGAGGGTGTTGTAACTCATCATTTCCATGGGGATTTTTTAGGTTTGTCTGGGATCTACAACCACACTTGCCTATATTTGTATATTCCCTCCTTATATTCACTTCTAGGGTAGTTCTTGCCTTGAATTTAAGGAATTCAAATATATATAACCCTGGACATGTTGCTGAGATTATCCCATGGACAAGTGGCACGACTGTGCCACCAGAATGGAAACTGAGCCGAGCTGACAGGCACACCACTCTATAAGTCATGAATTTTAATGGATTTTAATGAATCTAGAGTCTGTGGCTGGTCTTAAAAGTGCTCAGTAAAACTCCTCCAATGCTTTCTTGGCTTATAAATTATTGGCATTTATTTCACCAAGGAAAGACACTGAAACTGCACCTTTTTGATCAAGACTTCATCTCATTCTGTTACTGCTTTCTGCCCATGCAATTAATTCAAATAAATTTTGTAGGATTATATAAATGTATAGGAGAAACAACCCTTCCTCTGTTTCCCAGTTTAAGAGGATCCTTTCTGGCTCACCCAGTGCAAAATTAAAGTCACAGGGAAAGGGATGAAAGATTGGGCACTTTGAGCTTGTTATTGTTCAAAAGAAGATCTCTGAAGCAAACAGAATGTGAAGTTCCAGTAAATGACAAATTTGGTCTTTGGCTGATGTCATTCAGCCTTTTCTCCTTGCTGCTTAGTCAGGAGATTCTCACCACAGAATTTAAGTGTCTCCCCTCACATTTTCTGGATTATTCCTGGGAGAGTATTCACAGGGACCAGCTCAAACCAGAGCCCAGAGATGTCAGGAAACCACACAGCACAATCTGTGAATTCCTACTAGGTTAAGCTTGATCACATCTGAGAGCAAAATCTGCCTTGACCCCCTATTCAGAAATAATTAATTAAGACAATACTTGCCTATACCCAGAGTGCTGAGTCCAGATATGAATGAAATAAACTGTTTATAAAATCACTGAATTCTCATTACAATCAGCACAGAAAAATCTTTTTATCCTGTACTAGTTCTTCTGTTGCTCTCATCACAATATCAGACTGGAAGGCAATGAGGATCCTGATTTCCTATGGAAGATGGAAAACCTTGTAATAACCTGAAAATTCCCTGCACAAATTCATGCCTTCATTTTGCCCCACTTTTGGGAGCCCTTTTGACTATGGATGATGATATCCCATATCAAAATATTCTTTTATTTTACAACATTTGCTAAAATGCAATGTTTACACCAGCTGAGTGATGAGGCAGCTGCTTTTTGACAGACAAAATCATAAGAGCAGCTCATAAACCCCAGAGTTTTTCATGTTTGCTGTGTCATCCAACAGATAAGGACAGAGATGAGGACAAACCAGCTCATTACTCCTGTGGTGAATCTGCATCCACAATTAAACCTACACAGACAAAAAATTTGTCCTCTCTGACAGGCCACTTGTTTTTCACTTGAAACTTCTTAACCTGTTGTGTTTCGCATTGTGAGCATGTTCTTGTATGCACCCAGCAGAGAAAATCCTGGGTCATAAATAGGATTTCTGATAGCTAAAATAATAATCATCAACGTGTGGCAATAAAGCCCCATAAAAGCATCCTGATCACTGGGCCTAGAGCAAGACATCAGCACCTTACTGAATATTAATCACCAGGAAATGTGTGCTCATCTCTGCCTTAAACCTTTCCTTGTTTAAAGCAATTAATCATCCCACTCTGCCCGTGTCAAGCATTGCTTCACTTTCTTATTTTTGTCACTTCTGAAAGAAACCCTTGTGCCTGAGGATGTGTCCTAAACCCAAACTGGTGTTCAGAAGTGAATCCCACTTCCACTGGAAAGGGCAGAGCTGTGATATCGGGCATATCACACAAATGTATCTTCAAGATCAATCAAATGCTTCCACAAAAGGGAATATGTAACTTTAAAAATAAAATAAAAAAAGAAGAGAAATCTACTAATCGAGGGAAAATATTTTTGCGAACATTCACAAAGCTCGCTTACATTTACATTTTACTTGTACTGAATCACTAAAAGGATTAGGAGGGCAGTCAATCAACGAGGAGGAAAAGCAAAGTTTATGCAGAGACTATTTTTAGATTTGCAAGCCCCATCACGAGGAAGCTCCCAGCCCTGGGCACAGCCAGGAAAGCACCAGGGCTTTGCAAACGAGCCACGATCCAGATATATATATATTTTTTTTTTCCAGGATGGCTATTTCTGCCCAGCTTTGTGGGGAAAATCAATATCTTGTTTTCAGATGTGTAAATGCAGTGGTCTCTCCAAAGTGCCCCGGTCAGTTTACCACACGTTCAGCAGCTGCTTCTTTCCAGGCTATCCCACGATTCCCAGCCTATGAGGATTGACAAGGCAATGATAAACTAATGTGCCCCCTCAGCTCTGTGCTCAGCCCATTGTTCCAGCAGCTGAGACCCTCTGCTTCTATTTGCTTTCTCCCACATACATTATTCAACAGCCCAGGAAAAGGCCAAGAACCTCTTTCATTCAGGAATTCTGTATTAAAATAATCAATTTTGAACTGAAGCGGGGAAGGGAGGCTTGCTACAGGCCAGGCCTGTTAAATAAGCCACCAGCCCCTGCCATTTGCATTGGAACCATGCTATCATCAGGCAATATATTATTATATTTCTTATCCATAGAAAGAAGAAGAAACCTCAGAATACTTTTCTCTCTTTCTCTGCAAGAGCACTAATTATAGCAGCACCTTCCTGATGGCCTATTTTGGCACTATTTCCATTTATGAGGGTCTGTATAATAGGCTACATAGGCCACAACTTGATTTAGAAATTCTTAAGGAGGGAAGGAGATTCACAGTTCCACAACAGACAGAGAAGCTGAATATTAAAACTAACTTAAAACACTTTTTTTTTAATGTTCCAACAGAGGGTCGAAGGCCCATTGTTCTGTGAAACGTTTTCCTGGCATTAAAATATATTTAGCTGTGCCAGAAGATGCCGAACTCTGTTAAGTCATCAACCACAAGACTTTTAAGTGCAGCATTTCTCCTAGCAGAAAGGAAACACAGGGATAAATGCAGGGCAAGTCATCATTGTTCCATGTCATGTTGGTTTCTTTATTTAACTATGGCACATTTAGGGAAAATAAGACCAGCACCTTCAGAAAAAGGCAAACACACACATAAGTCATGCTGAGTCACAGCTACAGGGGCAAACCAGGCTTAGGAGACTGATGGCAACAACCATGATTCTATAGGCCCTCATATTAACCATAAAAGAAACCTCATAAAAGAAAGATTGGGAGTCACACACCTGTTTCAAAAACCACATGATTTGAAAACATGCAAATTTTGCTTCAAGATAGATCTCCATCAGGGGAAACAGACAAGAAACAATGTATGTGCCCAACACACTATAAAAGGAACAAGTTCTACAGCAGAAAAATATTGACCTTGGAAACAGAGGAAAAATTCTTCCAATTTATATCCAAGAATTAGGCAAGCACTTATCATTCCACCCAAAGAACATCAAGAAATATTACTTTTGCAGTATGCAACAACAGTAAAAGGACTTCTACAGCCAAAGAGCAGCAACCTGCTGCAAAAGCCCCTGAAGAGAGGCACTGCACCCTGTGCTGCTGATTTGCTCTGTTTGTCAGGGCCAGCTCGGCTCACTCACCTCTTCCTCCTGCCCTGCTGAGCTCCCAGTTTCATTTCTCCTCTCACCTTTTGGAGCTGTGCACTTTATTGCCAGCAGCACTTTTGAGTTCCTCTCCATCCTGCAGGTCAATAACATGAAAGAAACACTGATGTCAGCAGATCAGAAAGCATGAAAATGGGAGGCCTCTTACTGCCTACAAATGGTATTGATCATTGGTCACTGATCATTGATCCCTTCTGGGATCGTGTTTTTCCTCCCATTCTATCCCAGATATCATGATAGCTCCTTGTTCTGAATGTTCCACCCACTCCTTGACATTTCTGCTAACCAAAGATTGTCACTGCTGTTTAAAAATGATTGATGCTTAGACTTTAATGAGTAAAAAACTTTGGTGAGTAAATTTTATATCTACTTTACCAGTAGCATCATCAGCCTGGTAAGTACAGGGTGGTGAGGAACTAATTAAAGCTGATGGTGAATAAGCTCTGTTCAACTTCATTAAAGGGGAAAAGCTGCACTAAACCCCCCCAAAGTTTCTGCCTGGTTTCTTGACTGTGAAATTAAAAAAAAAAATATAAAAGTTTAAATGCTGTTTTCAAAAAGTCTCAACTTGCATCTCAGTGGGGGGTAGAAAATAAAGGTATTTGGTATTGTCCCCATTCTGATATCAGACAGGATTTTCTACCAGTCTGTTCTGATGCTGGCACCGAATCTACACATTTGGAGGTTGCTATTCTGACAGGAAAATCCATCTAATGTTTGATGCTGGAAACACACATCCTAAAGTGAAAAAGGCCAAATGTACTGGGATTTGTGCTCATGAGTCACTTCCACGGCTCAAAATGCTCAGTGAGTGAATAAAACATTCCAGAAAGTGCCATGTACAGCATGAGGCATCCAGCCCCAATGAGCTGATGATTTTTGGCCAGCTGATGAGCAGGGCCACAGAACTATTCAGACTTTTGTTTTGCACTCTGGAGAGTTTGGTTTCATAACCCTGCAAGAGATGTGCATGAGACTCACCTAGAGATGAGCCAGGAAAGCATTTCATTGTGTCCACATTTTCCATGGGCTGAGCATACCAAGCCCTGCCATTTCCACTGTGCAAAACAAATCAATCCCTGCTGTTGGCACCAGCAGCTCTGAGGGTAGGAAATCATCGATGTGACAGTGGGAAAAAGAGAGGAGAATTTAAATCTCACACCTTTGCACAAACTACTCGCTTGGTAGAGCTGAGAGCAGCTGGGAAGGACAAAGAAATCATTTAGGACAAGATAAAGAATATTTCAGCCCCTTCTCCTGCCAGGCCGTGGTTTCAATGAGAAGGAAATTTGGAAGCTGCAGCTGCAGCAAGACTTGTGACAAACTAACTCACACTGTGCAGGTCAAGAGCTTCAGTCCTGGGAATTTCACACTTTTTTACAAAGCTCTGCTTCTGGACATAGCCACCCATTACCATGACATCTCTAAAATTAATTCAGATCATCTAAAATATAGAAACAAAACCCAAAACATTTCTGATTTAAGCAGCAAAGCTGGTCCCAAGATGCACAAGCAGTTTCTGATAAAAGCAAGCATGCAACTCTTCCAAACTGAGGTTGCAGGCTAGAAAGCCTCCAAATTAAAACCAACCAGGGTAATAATACAGTTGGAGGTAGAAAAAATGAGACTTTCTTGTACAACTCAGTGTTTAAAAGAGTGAGATATCTCATGATGTGCCAAAATCTTGTGGCCACTGTAAACCAAACTCTATCTTTCATTCTCTTCTAATGAACTGATTCAAAATGCACATTGATACAAAAAAGAATGGAGTTCAAGAATCTATACAGGCAAACTACAGAGTTCTTTTCTGTGCTTATGTTTACCTTTTATAAGTGTCTCACTAAGCTAAATGCTTTAGCAACTGTGGGCAGCTTCAGTTGCCCATTATTAGATCTTTGAAGTAATTCTTCTCCGGCTTTCAGCACGTGAATTTATTCTGCAATTTGCACTCAATGCCTGCAGTAAGCCCAACTTGTACAAAGACAAAATGCTGTCAACATTTATCTGCTGCTTTACACATGCTTGGAGCAGAGCAAAGGGAAAGTGGCAAGCATTTCTATTCCTGGACTCAAAACAAGCTGCATTCACTTAGTGCAGGATAAAAGGCAGAGTACAGAGATGAAAATGTAAAAGGGAAGGGAAA
>NW_005054314.1:8871944-8916613 GCF_000277835.1 Geospiza fortis
GGAAAGAGTAAGAAAAAATAAGAGACCAAAAAAAGGAAAACAAACTTAGAGGGGGAAAAAAAAACCTATTCAAAAGAGAAAGAAGGATAAAATCAAATACATGATCAAGGGGAGAAAGAAATTGTATTTGTAAAAATAAATTCAGATTTGTGACAGGCTCCCAGCAGCAAGCAGAGCTCCCCATGACTGCTCAGAGGAACCAGGGGCTGATCTCTGGCAGCCTGGGTGACAACCACCAGCAGTGCCACCAGTGCCACAGGCAGGGATTCACCACACCCACACCAGCCTCAGCTCCATCCTCAGCGTCCAGGCAGGGTAAGAAAGGATTGGCTGCAAATGGGCAGCAACAAACTCACACAGAGAAATGAATGCCATGATCAAACCCCTGAAAACTCACCGAATTGCAGAGAAAATGCCCTGAGATCTCTACAGGATAATGAAAAATGCTATTCTGGTACAGTTAGGAGGGAGAACCTCACAGAAGGAGTAATTCAAAGATAAGCCATCTGCATTCTGTGCAGTTATGGCTGCTTCAAAGCACTTTTTTTTATCTTAGAAATTGATGTCTATACTAAAAATCCTAATGGGAACATACAGGTTCCTTTTGTTTATCTGAAAAAATTGTCAAAACATGCTATTTCTATAAGGTAAAAGCAAACAGCTATTTTTAGAAAATCTCATAATTCCAAATTCCAAGACTGTAACTTTTTGTTATGTGCAGTGACACAGGCTTTGGACTCTCAGTATTTTTGCACTGGCAGGAAATCCATTTTTATTGCTATCCTATTCCCTCCTTCCTTCAACAGATTTTGAAGAAAGAGAGGAAGAGAAGTAAGAGAGCGCTATGGGTGCTGTGCACTGTGCCTGCAGATGAGCTGAATGGTTAATTACATCTCCCAGGCCAGTCGTGGGCAGTGCCAATTCCCACTGGAGCCATCCAGCAGCACCAGGAGTGGATGGTGCCCAGCCCTTTGTTGGGCAGATCCTTGGCAGGAGCCTTGAGTTGTGCTGTGACAGCCCAGAGTGCTCCAGGGAAGGGCTGAGCATCCTCAGGGCTGGTTCCTTCTCCTGGGGAGTGGAGAGCACTTGGCAGGATGCAGCCTCAGAGCTGCCTGGCACGTTATCCCCTTCTGTGGGGTGAGTTATTGGGAAAGAGGTTTCACAGCAACTTCTGTGAGCCAGAGAGAAGTTTGATAAGAGGATCCATGTTCATCCCTAAAATAATTTCCTACCAAGGTCATGAAGAAGAAGGAAGAAGAAGGTAAAGAAGAATAACCTGCCTCTGCTCTAAAACTTCCATCTTGTTGCATATATATTATTATATTCTAAAACCCCAAACTCTGTTTTCTACTTTGTGATATTACACACTTCCAACCAGCTACACACTCGTAATTTTAGTGTGATCAATCAATTGTGGAAGCCTTTTCCACAGCCTCAGGTCAAATGCAGTGCTCTCCTGGGAATCAGAGTCTGTCTGTACAGAAAGTCTAAAATTCTCAGCATCCAGAACTCCAACAGTTGACATAGAAACCAAAAAAGAAGGACAAATAAGAGAAACCTGCAACTGCCTATTCCAATGAGCACTTTGTTTATCTCCCATGACCAATGAGTAAAGTGTAAACTGATGAGTTTTGTTAAAATCTATAAAAAGCATGCATGCTATAGAAAATACAGTTTGAAGCCTCCTGAAAACGGACTCTTGCTTTGTATTGTCTCTGTCTCAACTACCACAAGTTATTTCAAAGCAGATCCTGTGGGCAGCACCCCCAGAGCCCAGAGGGAAATCAGGGCAGTGCTGCTGTCCCTGAGATCCCCCCATGGGCACAGTTTGAGCCCCCGTTAGCATCAGGGGGAGGAGGGGATGGAGCCTGGACGTGTTTTCTGTGCTAATCTGGGAGCTGGCCCAAATCCCAGCACTTGGGTCACTTGTACACAGGGTTCTCATTGTGAGCTGGGGGAAAATGGCAGCCTCGCAGTTGGGCTTTGAAACTATGCATTTTTTAAAACTTGTGTATGCATAAGCCTCTTATTTCATGAATGACTCCCTTTGTATTTACATGTTCCACCATCCACAGGACAAATAGGGTTTAGTGGTTTGAGAATGAAAACTTCTCGTCCTCAAGGGACGGGGGGGGAAAATAGCTGCAGCTATTTTATGGAAATGGTAAAAAATCAATTAGCCTCTAAGTTGTAGATCATACCTGATCTCCAAGGCCTTCTGTGGACATAAACATATTCTTTCTTAAGTTATATATTCTTTTTTAAGTTACATATTCCACAGTTTCAATCAGAAAAAAAAAATTGATATAAATCTAATGGAAGCATATTGGTTTTAATGCAGCTGAATTCAGATCAAAAAGTGGCCAGAAAAGTTATTTTAGGCTGCTCCAGATCACTATCCTAAATTAGAAGGGTCTTACCAGACCTGAAGGCTTCTTAATCTTACACCTTTTTTTTCAGTCTTCCCTTTAAATTCAGCTGATAAATGGAATATGTGAAATAATAAATAAATATAAAATATACGGCAGAAATAATTTCAAAGGATTTAGCAGCTAAGATAGGAATGCACAGAAAGCAGCATTTTAAGTTGCCTTGATTTCCAAAAGGAAATAGTTATAAATTAGTTCTAGGGCACTCTGATTCATTTATAAGAGTGGTTCAAGAAACTCTTCAATATTAATTAGTAGCCTGTGAATTCAGCCTATGCAATTATGATGAGACAGTTCTTTGGGTATGAAAGAGCTAACTTATCATATTTTTGAATTCGCCATCTCTAAGCTTGAATATTTTTGTATTTCCATATTTCTCAAGTAGCACTTAATTTAATCTTATCCCCATTTCTTTCAATAAACCATTGTTGCCTCTCTTAAGCAGCACAGCTTCCTCCTCTAACTCATCTCCCCGTGAAATTGGTTTAATGAAGCAGAAAGGTATGAAGCATTAACAACACTGGAATTCATGTGGTAGCACTTCATTTTTCAGAGGCACTCACATTTCCTACCTAATTTATAAAATCAGCACACAAATGATTTTTATCACAGCCATTACATCAGTATAAATTACTGCCTTTTCTATAACACGGCAGTTAGTCAAACTGTTGAAATTATATCTATTAGTCATAGAGAGGAGGAGGGAGAAAGAAAAACTTGTAGGAAAGATTTAGTGTAAAATAAGGACTGATAGCAGCCTTACTGAAACACTAATATTAATTTACCAAATGAGCCCAAAGTGTGCCTATTCTGCAAGGGAAAATTAAAAACACACAAAGTGAAGCAAATGGGTCAATTTGTAAAAGGAACCAAAAAGGAAACTGGGCAAACAAGCCGGGCTGTGTCAGAGGCACTCAGAAATGCAATTAGGGAGAAGTTCCTCACATCCAAGAAGGCAGCAGATGCCTCACCTTCATTGCCTCACATTCCTCCCAAGCTTTCCCACTCACCCCCTTGCTCTGGCACTCGTGGTGTGCTTTTGTGCATGGCAGCTCCTCCAAAATCCTCCTCATCCTCCTCACTTCTTCCTCTGTCACCTACCCCTGTCCTGGCTGTTCTTTGCAGACCAGTGGCAATCAGCCCCTTGCCACACAGCAGAACTATAATAATTCCTGTTGGGAAATCTTTGTGTCCTCTCCTTCCCCAGGGAGTATAACCTGCTTTTCCAGGACCTCCATCCCAATTTCCAAACTTCAGCCTGTCAGAAAACAGCTGTACAGTCTGCAGAGGCTTCACACACTCGAAAAGACTTCAGTTTGCCCTGCTCTGTAAACGACACCTGTCTCCACCAGAGCTGCTGCTGGGATCTCAAGTGGGTCCTGGGTTTCCCTTCCTGTTTGCTGTTCCTTCCAGAGCTGCTCTGTAAATTCACTGTCACCTGCCCTGTCAGACCTCTGCCTGTGTGAAGCTGACACCTGAGAGGGGCACTGCAAAATCCCACCAGGAAATTCTCTTTCACATTCAGGAAGATGCTCTTCAGGATTGCACTGAGATGTCGCATTTTTGCACAAGGCATGATTTGCAGTGACATCTGTAATTTTGTCTTAACTTTGTTTTGACCCAGGAAAATCAAGTATTATGCAAAAATCCAGTTTCACCAAGCCAAGGATTTCCAATTCCTGAGGTTCCTAGGGTGCTTCAGGGAGAAATTTGGTCCACACACCCCATTCCTCAGTGGGATCGATAACAAATTGTGAAAGATCTGGAGAGATATTTTGTGGTATTGGCCAATTGTCTACCAGCAAACCAACCAAGCAGGTTGAGAATGGCTTTTCTGGATCTGAAGAAGTCAAACAAATGGTATCCAAGCCTATTCTTGCTCTCCCTTTTCCAATTATTTCCCCTTGACGTGCTCGCTGCCTTGGATCAGATGGTTAGCCTGGGAGGCAGGGGTCACACGCTGTGATTTGTGCTCTCCCAGCAGCCAGCACCGGGGGCCAGGGACACTGCTTGATGCCCCTGGCATTAGGGGCAAGAAGGACTAAAACCAGTTTAACAAAAAAACCCAAATCTGAACTGAGATTGCCAGTGCAGCAGTAAAAACCCTGCAAGGGACACAGAGGCACAGCTGCCTGTCCTTGGTGTGTTTTCCTTTGTGTTTTGATCTCCTTCTGCTTATGGTTTTTATTAATTAGCTTTTCCCTCTCTGTAGCATCAGGGTGTTTTTGCCTGGCTCTCTCTCTGCCTCCAGCCCCCAATACTGGTGTAGCAGTGTCTGCTGATGGCACCTTGTGGCTAACCCGGAGAAGTGCTTGGGAATAGCAAACAGCATGAGGGAAGCCAGGAAAATATCAAGAAAAGGAGAGGAAATCCCTCCTGCCACAGTGAGGGCTGCAAAAAATGGTGAAACTCTGCAGACACTTCCTTGCCCAGGAGGGCACAGCCTCTGCCTGCTGCCCCCAGCCCATCACAGAGTCCTGGGATGCCAACAGGAGAACTGGCCCTGAACCTCCTCCCAGCAGGAGGCAGGAAAAGGGGATGGGGTGGAAAATCCTTCTAAAAGGCAAATCCCTGTGTGAGGGGCAGGAAGGAGCCAGGCTCGACCTGCTACCCAGAGCCCCTGAGAGCATGGCCAGCTTTGCTGGGTGCTGTCCTTGCCCTCACAGGAGAAGGTCAGCCTGAGCCCAGGGGTCAGTTTGTGGTCAGGAAGAGCTCTGACCTGCAGAGCAGCTCTCTCTGCAGCCCTTCCCAGAGGCATTGCAGGTCCTGCAGTGCTGATGCTGCTGGGGACACCCCAAAGGGCTGCAGCTGCTCCTGGAGAGGGGCTGAAGCCTCTCCACACCCTTCCCTACCAGCCCAGGTGGGGGTGGCTGTTGTATTTGTGTGGTGCCCCAACAAAGGGTGGAATGATGAATCTGGCTCCATGTTCTCAGCAGGCTAATTTATTATTTTATGATACTATATTATATTAAAGGATACTATACTAAACTATACTAAAGAATACAGAAAGGATACATACAGAATGCTAAAAAGATAATAATGAAAACTCGTGACTCTGGGAGTCCCAGCTTGGCCCTGATTGGCCAATGAGTGAAAATAATTCACACCAGAATCCAATGGAACAATCACCTGTGGGTAAACAATCTCCAAACACATTCCACATGAGCACAACACAGGAGAAGCAAATGAGATGAGAATTGTTTTCCTTTGCTCTGAGGCTTCTCAGCTTCCCAGGACAAAAATCCTGGGCAAAGGGATTTTTCAGAAAATGTGAATGCCACAGGTGGCAGGTCCTGAGCAGCCCCAGACTTGCCAGGCACCTGCTGGTTTGCAGCTGTGGCCAGGCCTTGGCGTGGTGACACCACGGGGAGGTGGCTGGGTCACCTCCTTGCCCAGGACAGCCACCAGGGAGGCACGGCCAGAGCTCAGCATGGAGCTCTGGAGGCACTGATGGAATCATGTCCCACAGCCAGAATTCCCTGACAGGATGCCCACAGTGCTGGGATTAAGAGGGAGCAAAGGGCACAGACCCAAGCTGCAGATAAAGGACATTTGGCACCCAGCAGCATCACGTGGGATGGGTCCTGGGCAGGGAGCAGCAAACAGACACAGGGGGGCCCAAGCCAGCCAGTCTCCTCAGAAATTCTGGGATCACATGAAGAAGGCAGGATTTTGTCCCAAACATAAAGCAGTTTTAAAAGATGGCTGCCTCTCATTTAATTTAAATTTTCTCAACTTTGGTTCAGTCATTTATCTCCAAGTAGCTATCCTGCATGGATTTCTAGGTCTCACTCTGATTTGTATTCTCTTAAATATGTCATTAGCAGAATTCCCAAAAGTTTTGAAGTTCTTTTAAAAGCTGGCTCCAAGTTTCTGCCTCCAACAATGTTCAGTACAAGTAAGAAGCACACTTGGAGAGGAGAACAGGAGTCCAAGATCACCCAGGAGATCAGATCAGCATTCCAGAGACAGGAACAAATAATTATGAGATGTAAGTACAAGTTCTCACTCTAGAGGGAAACCTCTATGATGGAAAACCAGAGAGGCTCATTTCAAGTGTGAAGGACTTTAAACAAATCATCTCTAGCTGGATATGTGAAATCACAAAAGAATCAGAGAAAAAAGATGAGATTTATCTTTATAGATCCTCAGCAGACTAACATCTGGAGACCTAATCAAGTGTCATGTCAGGTAAACAGCTCTACAAGCCCTACCTCAACACCCAGGGCAGAAGAAATTACCCTCACTGTCCTTCCAGGGGTAGGTGCATCCTTATTAAAGGGCAGATGAGTCTCTGAGCAATCAGTGTTTCCAAGCAGCAATACAAAATCAAGAGAGAAGCTCTCTGTGCCAGATCTCACCTGCAGCCCTGTCAGGACACTGTGCCCATTTTTCATGGCCTGTACTCAGTGATTCTCACAGCTCTGTATCCTCACAGAGACCAGGTTTTGCACACAACCACACCAAGCTTTCCTGTGAGGAACGTTTTGTGCTTCCCAGTCCAGCAGAGACAGAAGAATCCTCTTTTACTGATTAAAAACAAATAATAGCTCAAAGAAAAAAAAAAAAAAAAACATGCTGTGATATGAAAACCAAAATGACAGACTAAGAGAGGAGGTTCAGGAGTAGCAGAAAATTTAGGGAGTTTTAGAAAATCTTTTTTCTCCCAATAAAAGCACCTTCTGCCATAAAATCACTCTTGCAACTTTCATGTCACTTTTTGTCCTAACTCTACTTAATCCTAGAAGAAAATTAACACCAACAGATAAAGAGTTAAAAGCTCAACTGAAAAAGAAAGATGAGTGAGACATCCAGTGAAGCCTACAAAAGCCTTCACTATTCCACGTTACCTGGAAGATGATCAGATACCACTGTGATAAGCAGCCCTACAAAAACTTGGGCAAGGTTGATGGCTGAAATTGGAATAATTTCTCTTTTTTTCCCCCAAAGGAGATGTTTTACTGCTTTTTTGAAACAGTAAAGCTTCAGGCTTGTCTTTACCTTTCTGTGTAAATAACTTCCTTTCCCTGGGGTGTTCATCATGGGTTTGACCTTAAAATGCATGGCAGTGTTCTTAGCAATATTCAATCAATGGCAGGATTAAAGGTGAAATCAGTTACACAGAGGAAGCCTACTGCTGTTTCACCAGTGTGGTGGCTCTGATCTCCCTCTGAGAGACTAAAGATCATAACTGATTTACTTCTCCTCCCTGGGGAACAATTTTCTGTAGCCTGGAGCAATCAGGAAACAGACTGAATTGGCTTTAATACCCATCTGCCCTTGGGGGGGAGACTGGGAAAAGCTACCAGGTTGTTTCTTCTTCATACTTGTAATTAAATAAACTATGACAAATTTGACAGGCAGAATTTCTAGCAGTACCAGTTGTCTCCAAACTTCCTACTCCGTGTGTAATTGATATATAGCAGCTATTCCCAGGCAGTGCTGCAGACTATTTAAACATTAAAATCAGTGATCTTCACTCCATTCCATGATTTAACCTATTGGCAACACACCTCTAATTTTCACACCTGTCAAGACTGTGGGACATGTTTAAGCACAAGGAAACAGGGCTTACTTTGATTTTTTTTTTTGGTTTTTTTGTTTTCTTTTTTTTGTTTTTTGGTTTTTTTTTTTTTTTTTTTTTTTGTTTTTTTTTTTTGTTTTTTTTTACCTTAACTGTGATCTTTCTATTAGTTCCAGAATACCAAGCACATAAATGAGGTGGTATTGATACAAGAGAGAAAAACATCTTACAAGTGGTACCAGAGAAGGAAAATCTGGGAAAATCTTTTCATATAGATTGATAACAAAGTACACTTCACTAACACCTCAAGCAATAAACTTTTGTTAGCACTCCTTTTCAAAACAGTGCCAGAGGCAAATGAGATGAAAAACTATTTCCCTGAAAAACTTCCTGCAATTCAAAACATTTTTAGCCTTGGCAATATAATATAATATAATATAATATAATATAATATAATATAATATAATATAATATAATATAATATAATATAATATAATATGATAACTAATAGTCATAATAATAACTAATAGTAATAGTAATAATAATAATAGTAGTAATGACATTTAATAAAAAGATCCAAGGTTTTTACTTGTATAGAAAGCAGAGAGTTGATACCAGGGCTGGTGTAAGTACAGCCATTTCAAATATGCTGATATCTGCCTTTCTCATCTGTATTCCCCAGCATGAGACAGGTTTAAATACCCCACAGGGAAG
Organism: Geospiza fortis; assembly: GCF_000277835.1. Classification (NCBI taxonomy): domain Eukaryota; kingdom Metazoa; phylum Chordata; class Aves; order Passeriformes; family Thraupidae; genus Geospiza; species Geospiza fortis. The sequence goes on from NW_005054314.1 coordinate 8,880,612, forward strand.
GGAACTCCTGATTTTTCAGTTTACAGGGTTAGCACCACAGACATGTTTTTTTCACATAAGCTCAGCTGAGACAATTTAAAGCCACAGGCAATTCTGGTTTTTTTCATAATTATTTAACTAATTTTAGGCTTGTTCACCAGTTACTACAGGAAAGCTTAGGAATTTAAGAAATGCGTTGGTGTCTGTGCTCAGAACTGACATCCTGGCACAGGATCCCAGAATGGTTTGGGTTGGAAGGGACCTGCCATGGGCAGGGACATGTCCCACCATCCCAGGTTGCTCCCAGCCCTGTCCAGCCTGGCCTGGGACACTCCAGGGATGGGAGGCCCCAAGCTGAGGCCAAGCTGAGCGCTCAGAGGTGCAGGAAATGCTGCTGCACCTGCAGAGAGCTTCCAAAGCCCAGCAGAGCAGAGCGTGGCAATGCAAACACAGGCATGGGGATACAGCAGGGGCGTTGGGAAAACTCACCTTGATGTTTTTTTTTAACTCAGCCTCCCAACACTGCCCACAACCTGGGCATGGTACCCTGGAAGAATAAACTCAAGCAGCTGAGCCATGCTTGCCCAAACCAGCACTCCTGGAGAGTTTAAATCTTAATTTTAATCTTTCCTAGGGCTGCTGATGAGAAGCTGAATGATCTTTACCAATGTCAGAGGGCCCTAAAGAATTGCCACCACCCCTTTTGGCCCTGCTGCATCCAGGTGCTGTCCCAGGGAAGGCTGAGAGGATCAGTTCTCTAAAGCAGGTTTACAGGAATGAGGCAGTCACCTGTCACAGCAAACCCAGCCAGGTCTGCTCACTGGCCTGAAGTTAGAACTGCTCTGTGTGAGGATACACAGACTACTGCTCCTAAATAGATCTTTTAAAATTTAATTAATTTAAAAATCAGTCAAAAATAATTAATTACTTTAAAAATCAGGCAAAATGCAATTACAGACTCTCAACAGCAACTTACACAACTACCTGAAATTTTGTGCTGCAAGACAGGGTAGATGCTGCAAAAGAACCTTTTGTGCCTCCCTGGTGCCTGGGAAGCTGTGCAGACATCTGAGGGGCACCACTCCTGAGCCTGTAATTAATTCCCAGTGCTGTTCTGCTGAGTTCTTCCCAGCAAGGAAATAAAGGAGCTTAAATAAAACAAACAGCAAACAGGCATTGAATGAGAAGCTGAACACAGAAAGCCAAGCATCTGAAAGATTTTTACTTGGCCAAATTGATAGCAGGGAGAATTGGTGAATGAATTTCCATGTTCAACTCTGTACTTAGTATTAATACTGTTCTTCAAAAGCAAATTATGATTTAGGACATGGCAAGTGTTTAAATTGGGTATTGTTTCTTATTATTTGTTTAAAAGAACATAAATATTTAGCTACAAGCACCTGAGACAAGTGAGTCATTTTCCTAAGAGCTAAACATTTACCTGTGTGGGAATAAAATGATACAAACAGCCAAGAGTGACTGCTAAAAATCTGCTTCAGGCTGAGACTGCTGATAAAGTAAATTATTACATTGCAGACAAAATCTATTTTGTCCATTTCATGCAGAGATTTGAAGAACGCAAACATATCCCAAGACTTACAGGTAGTTTTAAAAAAATGAGTGTTACTTTATTAAAAAAGTGGAGTTTTTAAAAACCTTCCCATTCCCCCTATTTCTCCTCTGCACCTGCTTTTTATTGCAATAGCCACAGGCTGTAATAAGACAGCAGTGTGACTTCAAGCACTGACACAAAGGAAGCTCTGTCTGAGCCAGTTACTCATCCACATGACATGATAGCTCCCATTTCCTCCTCGGTGCTGCTTTCCCAGAGCAGTGACAGAAACCACATTGCAGAACTGTCAAGATCCTAAAACCTGATTGCCAAATGTCAATTACCTTCATTAGGTTTCCTAAAAAAAAAAAAAAAATAAAGAAAAAGGCAAAAAAGAGTGAGAAATGTGAACCAAAGATTTACCTGCTCTGCTCCAACTTGGTAAACTGGAACTCAAGCATAGCTTGTCTGCCCACAGATCCGTAGATCTGCTCTAAAAACAAAGCTGAGTCTCTTCACTAGGAAATCAAACACTTAAAATGAACCTTCCTGTTCTTTGAAACAGTGGTTGGAAATCATATTTCTCTTCAAAGAATTATCCATAGGAGCAGATGTAAAGATATCTGCAAGTATTCCAAAATCTCCCAAGGAAGGAGCAGCAACACCATCAGAGGGAGGAATTTAAAATCAGGTGAAAACTCAGCCGACAGTGATGAGGCTGTTGGGTCTCTGAAGCTCTCAGGAAAAGAGGTTTTTCGGCATTTAGGAAGACCAAATACAAGTTTTTATCTTAGAATCAGAAATTCAGCTGGCAGCCCAAGGTAGCTGTGCCATTGGATGAACAATTGTGGCATTTATTTCAAACAACAAATTCAGCTGGAACACTTCTTACAGTTACACAGCACAGAGAGTACAAATTATCTTGTCTTTCACATCAATTTGCCTCTCCTGAGCCTCTATTTCTTCCTCTTCTTTTAATTAATCATCTTTACTTTGTGTCCCCTTTGCCCATCTGTGCAACAATGCTATGAATGAGCCAGAACTTTTTACTCTTGCAAAAAGAAAAGGAACATTTGTAATTTTTATTTAGCTCTGTTATGTGGCTCATCATTGAACACAACAAATCATTTTCTACAAAGCGGTTTCTGGCTCTTCAACTGAGAATTTTCTAATTATTTTTCCTTCAATTACATTTAAAATATGATTTTTAAGAGGCCTTGCAGCCACGTTATCACCCACACAGCTCCAGCTGCATGTCAGAAGGTGGCAGAAAAACAGCTGGAGATTTCTGTACCCACTGCCAGCCTGCCTCAGAGCACAGGAAACCACCTGAGTGGATGTGGTTGGCTGGAAAAAATACACACAAATACTTTGGCACCAGCTCAACGCTTCTCCCGTCCTCACAGATCCCCCAGGAATGACACCTGGATATTGCAATACACCAAAGATAGCTCAAACTGGGAGAATCTGCAGCTGATCTGATCGGGGATGTTGCTGAGGAGCTGCTTTGGTGCTCCAAACCTCCACCCTTAGGAACAGGAGGGTCAGAAATCTGCATCTGAGTCCTGACCCTGGCATCCAGCAATGACCTGGCATCCAGGGCTGTGTGGATCAATAATTATCTCCTATAACAATTATATCATTATCTCACCCGAGCCACTGGGGTTATTCAGTGTAACAAAGATTTTTGTAGGGTTTGAACAAGGGAAAAATCATACAGAAGAGGAGAATCAATAAAATTTATAGTTCAAAACCCCTTTTCCTTCTGCAAAAAAAAGCTGTCAAAAATAATGCCACAGTTACTTTTAAACAGATATTCATGGAGTTGAATATCAGGATTCATAGCTTTTCCATGGAGAGAACAAACCTCTAAACTGCAGCCCTGTACTGTGGGGGGGAAAAAAAAGTTTAATTTTTCTATCCTTAAAATCTTGAAAACATCACTGAGTCCCTGCAATGGTGTGTCTCTATTTAAATGGCTAAGGTTAGAAAAACTCAGATATTTTCCCCAGTTCCCCCCACCTTCAGCAGATAAAACAGAGAGATAAGAAAGTTGTGATGTTCTTTTGACCTTCTGCCAAAGGTAAGGACCACCTGTCGATCTGAATTTCCCTTGCAAATCTGCTGGAGCTGCACTACTGAAACGGCACTGCTGGTGCCTGCTTTATCTCTGATTAGCCATCATTTGGGACAACTGTTCAACTGATGGAGCAAATGCCTGCCCTGAGCTGGCATTTCCTACCTCCCCAGCACTCCCCTGCAGTAATATCTCACTGCTAAAACACGGTTGTATTTCTCCTCTCATCCCATCTCGGAAATGGGGAGCAAAGCTGTGCAGAGATTTATTGTGGTGCTGTTGGGGGAGGATATTGAGCCCTCTGATGAGCCATGCCAGCATTAGGGTGCTCTCAAAGAGGAGTTTGTGGCTCAGGACGCACCAGCAATGCTCTCAGAGGATGTTTCTCTCCAAAAGGCACAGTGCTGCCCAGGAATATCATTTTAGTGGCAGGATTTCCCTGAAGAGCTGCCAAACCCAACTCTAACCTGTGCTGTCTATATGAAATTTCCCCTGGCATTCCCACTTTTCCCTGGTGGCACTGTCCCTGTGCTCCAAGATCCCATCCCTGGGATCAGTTACTGCAGGGATTACAGCAATTCCTCATCATCCTCCCTTTCCTTGTCTTTATTCCCTTCTGTCAGCTGAAAATGGACGTGATTTTTTATTTACTGCCCAAGCAAATGTTATTTATTTAGTGCCCAAGCCTTGCTGTGTGAGTGTTACGTGGGTCTGGTTCTTCTGCTGCCCCCACTGAGGTCAGATTTTCCTTTCTGCCATAAATTCCTTCACTTCCCTGCCCACCTCTTTGCTGGGAAAGCATTGGAAGTCTGAGGTGCTTTGTATTAATTATCTGGTCCTGTTTTATCAATTTAGACATTTGGCCAGTCTGGGAAACTGCAGAAAAATTGGAGTGAGCTGGGGCAGAGAGCTGGCACGGGCTGATCCAAAGGGTCAAAAACCTGGACACAGCAATGCTTCCTTTTCCTCCCTGAGCAAACCTAGAACTATGGGCAAAATGCCATAAAATAGCCAAATATCATTTAATAAAATTGGCTTCTACCAGTGCCTGTGTTTAATACAGACATTAATTTAGCAAAGGTTTCTCCTGCTGATTCTCATCCGTTATTAGAATTATTCTCATCGTATTAGAAATATGCAGGAGATTATTTTGTTTGCTACATTCATGTTTTTCAAATCTGCCTGAGACTTCCATTCATTTAGGTTAAAATAGATTTTCTTCTTAAAACATGATATATCACACAAACTAACTATGGAAAAGCTTTTTTGGGAATGAAAAATAAATACAATTTCTGGTGGTTTGAAATCACCTGATCCATATTTTGTTTAGTATGGTGTTGTCAGTCAGAAAGTTCCAATTTTTTTATGAATAAACTAAATCTGTTCAAACCAGGAATTTGTTCTCTGCCAGACCCCAGCCCCAGTGTCTGCAAATACACATTTGACTGACAAGCCAATGATCAACATCCTCTTTCAAAAAAAAATTTCCTTGTGCATTTAAAGAAGAAAGAAGTGTAGTTTATACATTTCTGATTTATGAACTAAATAGGAGCTAGAAGATATTTCAGTAAAATCTCCATGGAAAATTGCATTTGACATGATAAACCTTTGAAGGAAAGGGACAATGACAGCTTAAGAGAAAATAATTTTAACAACCACCTGTAAAAATTCTGTGAGACAAAATGAATGAAAAATTCCACTTAGCTGAAGCAAAGAGATGTTCTCTGCAAATATTTTGCCAGAAATTAGTTCCTTTTGAAATAAACTGAACCAGCAGCAGTTTGTGCGTGTGGTGGGGTAGAAAACCCCAACCCAACATGCAATAACCATGTGAAAATTTGTTTTCTGCAGAAGAAGTCTTTAGAATGCCACCTTGATTTCAGAAAGTCCTCTTTCAGAGCTCTGATGAACACATCTGAGGTATCCAAAGAGAAAAGCTGAATTTAGGGGCACTGAATGGCGGGAGCTGAACTGGTCCCTTGACTGTGAGACTCATCATTTTCAATGTTTTCAGAAACAATAATAATGATGGCAATGCTGGCTGCTTCTTCCTTCCCTTTGGGAAAATTCACTCTGTCCCCAAAATTTTATCCTTGCTGTATTCCCACAAGCAGCATCCAATATTCTGGAAGCTGCCCTCAGCCAGCTGGTCACAGTTTTTTTGGACAAATCCCAAAGCTCCTAACACAGAGTAAAAAGTCCACACTGCAAGAACTTGACTTCATTTCTGGTTTCCAGCACAGGACAGAGGAGTGTGAATGAAAAATAAACAGGGGAGAATTTGTGGTACTCAAAGAAGGGACACAGCTCTTCAGGACACCCTCAGTGCAAAAATGGGTAGGAAAAAATCCTAATTAATGGCAAGCCTTAATCCACAGTCCCAATTGTGTCACCAAATCACAGTCTGGGCATACTCGAGACCTACACACAATTCAGGAATAAAGTATTTGCTTCTACCAAAATGAAAGCCTGAGAACATTATTACAGCCTAAAACATAACAAGAATCATTATATGGATGTTAAAAATTAAATCTGGCTTTCCAGTTCTGGCAAATTTCCTGAATTACCCAAAATCCCAGATAAAAATATTGCTCATGCTCACAGTGCACACACAAACTCCTGGAGCCCTACAAACCACCAGTGCCAGGTGTTTGAGGAAGCTGCTGATAATTATTTAAAGATAATTATATCACAAATTATAACAGATCACAAATATAATATATCACAAATTATATCACAAATATGAGGGAGAAGCTCTTCACAGTTGCCAAAATTGTTACAGCAGCGCAGGGAGAGGATGATGTGGCTTTCAAACCTTTTCCTGGAAAGAGGAAAGTGCAGTTCTTTGACCCATGTCTGCATAACCTTGTTTCTTTTCTAGATGGCCTTAATTGATCAATCTGAAACACAATCTTAAGGAAGAAATTAAATGGGAAAGTGCCAGAGAATTCCCCAAAATTTAGGAGACTGTTCTACATCAGACATGGTCCACAAATGGTGAAATACAGTGAAATTATGTAAGGTAAATTGATTCCCTTTGAGGCTGCAGAGATTGATCATATTTTCCACCAGATTTCTGAAAGAAAGAGAGGAGAGTCACTCTTTACCACATTTCCCCCTGATTTCAATTGTTAAAACTTAGCTCTGTTCTCACAGCTCATCACAGATAATAGTGAATTTCTCTCATCTTTTTCTTCTCCAAAGAGCAAAAAGCCACTGAAATGTGGGCCACAGTTAAAAACTGACACCAGCATGAGACTGAAGGTCTTCAAACATGGTATCTGTGAATGACACCTGATATCTTAATTATTGTAGCCCTTTACCATAAACTGGAAATTACCAGTACAATTCTCTAATTGATATCTTATCCTCTTTGGTAATTTTAGATCATTAGGAAATATCCTCTTCCATTTAATCCAACAATATTCAAACAAGTAATGCTAGGAACCATTTTTTTTTTTTAAGATGATACCAAGCAGCAAAAGTCACTGCTGTGGTTATGTTACTTTTCCTTCAACAAGAACTCCTAGAACACTTTCTATGTATTTTGGTATTAAATTTCTTTTTCCTCCTAAGATTCAGCTATAATAATGTTTGAACTAGGAATTATTTCGCAAATAAAAAATGGATTCAGACCAGTTGAAAGTCAAGCTTTGATCTCAGAAGATTTCTTGCTTAGTCACGTAGGATTTTGGATAATTTTTTTATTTCTTTGTCACAGTCTGCAGGTTTGAATGTTGCATTACAGGATGATTTTTTTTCCAAAGGGGCTGGCTGGAGCATTTTGATTTATGGATCATTCCTAGACTCAGATTCAGCACTGAAACTTTAGGCTTCTTGAGATCTTCTTAGGTACTTTTATTGCCCCATTCTGGTTGCACTAAAATACTTTAGAAACACCTACAAACTGAAACAAAAGCACCATTTTTTCTTTAATATTAGCAATACCTGGGGCAGATTTTAATTTCTTTCACCGTGTCTGTATGTATATGAGCAAAAGACAGAGCCCAAGAAGAAACACTCAAGAAAATCCATTTACACATGGACAAGTACTGTATTTGCAGGCACCCCTGTGGCAGGGAGGAGTGATGAATCTGACTCCATGTTCTCAGAAGTCTAATTTATTATTTTATGATACTATATTATATTAAAGAATACTGAACTATACTAAAGAATACAAAAGGATACTGAATGTTAAAAAGATAATAATGAAAACTCGTGACTCTTTCCAGAGTCCTGACACAGCTTGGCCCTGATTGGCCAAAGAGTGAAAACAACTCACAGCAGAATGCAATGGAACAATCACCTGTGGGTAAACAATCTCCAAACACATTCCACATGAGCACAACACAGGAGAAGCAAATGAGATAAAAGTTGTTTTCCTTTTCTCTGAGGAAGACAGCCAAAGATGGCTGAGCCAATCTGAGACCTGCTGGTCCTGTACCCCAAAATGCCTGTTCCTGTTCTCTCTCACAGCCTGCCCCCATCATCTGTGCTCGTTATTGTGCTCATGCTCAGAGCACAGTTAATTCAGTCACCCCCTGCCTTTTGGTGCATTACTTTTGTACCCAAGGCAGCCCACTTGGGACAGTAGGTGCCAGGACTGCAGAGCTGCAGGCACAGAATAAAAATCAGCATCCCTCCTCTTACATCCAGGGCCTGTGCCCTCAGAAAAGGCTCAACTCTGAGCATCAGCCTGGGCTGGGAAGGGCTCACCCTGTCAGCCTAAGAAAGGAGGGCTGACCCACTTCAGGAGTTTCCCTTAGGCTCAGCAGCTCTGGGAAATAGGACAGGGATCAATAACAGCCAGTGAGTCCATTAGGATCAGCCCATCCCAAAGAGCTCTTTCCAGGGCTGGCAGTAGCCTGGGGCTTGGCTGAGGGGACGTGGCACCACCCCAGCTCCTGCCTGGCCTGCTCAGAAAAGGCAGCTCTTGGCACGAGTGCCCAGCTCTGCACAGCACCAGCTCTCAGCCCGTGCTCCTGGGATCTTGCAGTGCTTTAGGATCAGTGTCCTACAGCAAAACAGCCCAGAAATGCTAAAAGGTTGGCACAGGGCTATGGCTCTGCTGTCCTTTTTAGCAAAGGAATTGCATAGGGGTTCTTGGAGTAGAGGAGACAGCTTCTTTTTGGGGGGAGCTAGAAAAGAACTGGCTTAAATCCAGCACCTGAGGACTCCAGGAATGATCTGCTCAATTAGGATTTTGAAGACTCCCTTATGGGAAACCTATAAATAGTTCAGAAAGGAGCCCTGCCCAAACACCAGATTCTCCCAGGTGATGTTTTACTCCACGATTTCACCTGATGGGACTCTCAGGAACTTCTCTGGTGACTTGAGGTGTGATGTGACAAGACAGCACCAGGCAGTCGTTCCCCTACACTTCCCCAGCAGTTTTGGGGAGCCACTCAGCTCCTGGGTTTGTTAAGTGTGTGCTCACACTCGTTGGGGGGCTGGGTGTGAACTGCCTTGCCTGCATTGCTACTTCCAGTTTAATAAAATAATAATTTATTAATAAATACTGGTTTATTTTCCCATGGACAGTGGCTTTAAAGAATGCAGGTAATGCAGAATCTGTTCTGAGTTATTTCTTTGATCTTCACTATTAAAGAAGTGCAGTGCTCAATGAGCATTTCTCACTTCAAGACTTAGGTATGATCCACCCCAAAGCAGTGGGCAGATAGGGAAATATCACCGAGAATGAGGATTTTGGTTTGTTTTAGAGGGAGATAGAAATAGAATAGAATCTATAACACAGAAATAGAATCTATAACACTGTGTTTGTAAGCCTTACACCTAATAAAAAAATAAAATTAAGCACACGCATTTTTAATGCTAACTATTAGGGCAAGCAAAATAATTGCACCAGTGCTACCCAAACTTCTACAAATCCCATGTGACCAGTTTTCTTCTTGCTCAGAATGCTGAAACACAGCAGGACAACGGCAGGAAAGAAAGGCAGGCACACATGTGCTGCCTTCTAGAAAACTGTTCCCAGGGAAATCCGCAGTTAGAGATTCTTGCAAAGTCTGAGTTCAGAATAAAGTAGGAAGACTGTGCTCATCCGAACGACAATTTGTATTTGTGCGAATCATAAGCCAGGGGTGAGCTTGGGGGGAAAGATAAATAGGTTAATCTGTTGTAAACTGATTTTGACCCTGAAGGTGATCACAGGTACACAGCATTACGGCACTTTAAACTGTTTTATGCAAAGCTTAAAAAAGACCCAGCAACAAAACAAAGCTTTTTTTGTGTTTGCTAAACAAAGCATGAAAGAATAGTGACAAAAGTAGGAGGGGCCGAGTTTGTCGGGACAAAGGCAGGAGGAGGAGCCCCGATGCAATGGAAATGCAGTTCAGTGCTCCTGGATTGATATGCTCATCCTTTAAACCCCCAGGGCTGGGAGATCACAGGGCCTGAAAGTCCATCAAAGAGCACTTCTCTGCATTGATCCAGGCTGGAGCGGAAGGCTGCTGGGGGTCTGCCCCTCTCTATAAGGCTGCCTCCGAAGATAATCAGCTTTTCTTCTTGGAAATTGGGGGATCCCGAACATCAATAAAGTGTTATTTCAAGTAAAACATCAGTCTAAACCTGAGGAGGCCTGAACGTGTGTGGGTCGCTTTTGTGGTGTTGCGTTGCTGGATTGTTTTTTTTAAAAGAGGAAAAAAAATAAAAGAAATAAACCCCCGAGTATGTAACATCACACGAGGGAAAATATTTTACCTTGTAAGTATTATCTTAATGTCTGGGCTGTTCCCTCCAACTTATCAACAGCAGAATCTCCTGTAGAGGTCTCTTAAGCAGCCTCACAAACTTCCCTGGGTATGTCTGGATGCTCAAGCAGCACAGCAGCACCTGATCTGCAAAGAAAATTTTTTAAAAGTTTGAAAATCGTGATGTCCTTTAGTTAAGTTTGATGTAGAGCAGGCAGGCAGTCACAGGCCAGTCCAGCTGCTCGGGTTAGAACGCTCCAGGTGTGAGGAAAGGACCATTGGGAGCCTGGGGAATGGTTAACCCTGACCCCTGGGACAGGCTCAGGCCACCTTGTCTGGAGCTTCCCGGGGCTCAGGGATGAGGATGGGGAGCCCCTGATGCCCCTCTCACAGCTCTGGCTCTGGTTTGTTCAAATTAGAGACAGAACATTGGTGTTTTAAAGGGCTGAACATGCAAAAAGCAGGAGTGGGAGGGAGATCAGGCAATCCAGCACTCTCTGATGTAACCAGAGCCTGGAAGTCATTCATCAACCATTGGTTTGACACTGGGAACTGTTGGGATATTTTATTTGTTCAAGAGGAGAGGCGCTGAGCAAACAGAGGATGATACAAGCTTTTCTATCCCAGCATGTGTAATGTGACCTGATAAAACTTCGGAATATTTCAATACCATTAAACAGCCGTGTTTGAGTAACATAAATCAGTTGGCTGAACAAATCTCAGTGCCCTGGAGATCCTGGTAATTATAAAATAATCTGTGATTTCCTGGTGCTTGAAACTATTTCAGGTGACCACAACCATTGCAGAGAAATGCGATGAGAATTCCCTCTGAGCACTGTCTGTGGGTACAAGAGAGGAGAAGGAGCAGCAACTCAGCTGCTCACAAATGGTCCATTCCACCATTTTTGGGATGAGAAAGGGTGGCAAAGGAAGTGATTTCTTCCAAAACACTTGGCTCTGGTGTAGGGGCGGTGTCACTGGGATTAGCAGCCCACCAACCTCAGGGCTTTGGCATTCAGGCACACACAAAGTACTGAGCATGTTTCAACCAAATTCTGTGTGAGCTAACAAATCCCTGCTATGCTAGAGTTCCAAAAAATGAATAGCACAGATCAGAGCAGTTTCCTGCCCTCAAAATACAGTTGTTGATAATTTCCCTTTCACTTAGCTCCCCTCCTTCCCTGCAAAAAAAAAATCACACTACTGAGAATTAAGTTTCTCTTTCTGTTATATATACACACAGACTAGCTCTTAGGTGGTTTTTAAGAATATTATTTGTTGAAGATTTTCTTCTCCTGTACAGGTAGAGAGTAGATTAGTCAACATTATTAATTATTTTTATTATCTCAATGTCTACAACCCTTAGAAAGTTTACAGATCTAATCAGTGTGTGTAGAGTAGAAAACAGCTTCTGCCTCAAGAGACTGGCAATCTGTGCTTTCTTTTGCAGAGGGAATTTTAAAAGTGGAATTTTGCCATAAAAATTATACTGATTTTTGTGGTGAAGACACAATCACTTACAGAATTTGCAGCAGTGGCAAACTATACTGGAAAATTTTTTGAAAGAATATATTCTTTTTGTGGTGTAAACATATCCAGGCAGAAAATCATGCTCTACATGACAATTTTATGGAAAAGGCTCCTGCTCATCAGCCTGCCCCCGAGCATCTCTGCAACACCATCTGCCAAAGGTCAGCCCCCCTCAGCCCCAGCAGCACCACTCACACATTTGCCTCCAAAGATGCTCCAGCCAGAGCAAACCAGGTTCCCTGGAAGGGTTTAAACACTCCCAGCTGGGTTAACCTGAAGCTAACCTGGGGGTGCTCCTGAGAGCATGTGAACCAGGGCAGTGGTGTGTTGTATTTGTGGGGTGCCCCGACAAAGGAGGGAATGATGGATCTGACTCCATGCTCTCAGAAGTCTAATTTATTATTTTATGATACTATTTTATAATAAAGAATACTATACTAAACTATACTAAAGAATACAGAAAGGATACTTACAGAATGCTAAAAAGATAATAATGAAAACTCCTGACTCTTTCCAGAGTCCCAGCTTGGCCCTGATTGGCCAAAGAGTGAAAACAACTCACAGCAGAATCCAATGGAACAATCACCTGTGGGTAAACAATCTCCAAACACATTCCACATGAGCACAACACAGGAGAAGCAAATCAAATAATTGTTCTTTTCCTTTTTCTCTGAGGCTCCTCAGCTTCCCAGGAGAAAAATCCTGGGCAAAGGGATTTTTCCAGAAAATATGAATTCCACAGTGGTGATCTCTGCAAAGTTATAAATGCCTGGGAGCACCTTATACTGGAGACACACTGAACCCTGAGAAAAGCCAGAGATGTGGGTGGATTTCCCTAAAACTCAGATACCTGCAGAGCCAGGTGGGGCTGTGGCACACCAAGGCAGGTAAACATCAGCAATTCCCATTGTTTCCGTCTGGAATTTTCTTGTGGCAGTTTTGGAGCCATCAGTGCAGGACAGGTGAGCACAGAGGTGGCTCTGCAGCTGTGGGGAGGGCACTGCACAGCCAAGGACCTGTCAAAGGCAAGAGCAGAGCTTGGGGACAAGCTGAGCTTGCAGCGGGGGACAAAAGGCAGGGGGACAGCTGCTTACAGGGGAGAACCTCCAGGAATCTGGAAAAGGCTCCAATGAAACAATGGTTAAAGAAGGCACAGCTGAGACAAGAATTTTGACTTCCAAAGAACCAGTGCAGAAAATTAAAGCAAGGGATGTTACAGGGTGAAAGCACAAACAGAAGCTGCTCTCCAAGGGTTTGAAACAGAAAGAAATGCTGAAGAAAATGCAAAAAAAAAAAAAAAAGGGCAATGAGTACTCTGAAGGGCTTGCAATGTCCAAGGCAGTGAGCTCAGTTTGCCAGAGAGCTCGGTGTGAATTAGTGTGCTCATATGCAAAAGTGCTTACAGGTGTCAGGAGGCAGAAATAAACAGATATTTGATAGATTTGATAGATATTTGATAGATATAAACTTCCTCGATGGGACAAACCGAACCAAAGCACAGGAAAAGTGCTCCCAACTAAAGCAGCAGTTTGAGCTTTCCTTGGGCAGTTATCAGCAGTGGGGATTTATTTGGAGCAGCAGCATGGCAGGCAGCACACACTCCTTTTGTTTAGCACAGCGCTGGAGTTGGGATTCCTGCAGGAATTCCCTTCTTGTCTAAGGCTGCAAAGGGAACCTGCTGCATCTGTAATCAGAAAAAACCCTCAGCAGAGGCCACCCCTCCCAGGAGCATATTTGGCTCATCACACCTTTGCCCTGTTTACAGAACAAAACCAGGGCTTGTTTGTGTTTAGCTCTTCTGACAAACAGTCCTCTCCAAGTCTTGCAGCAATGATCTGAAAAGAGGATGAGGAACCACATCTGGGAGATTTCTTGCAGCAATTTTCCAATTTTCTGACTCACTGTGATGGTAAATGGGGGCTCTGTGGCTCGTTCCATCCCTGGGGAGGGCAGGAGCTCACTCACCACTTCTCAAAGCAGGCCTGGCAGGCTCAGACTTCATCAAAAAATTGACTGCACTGAGCTCTCCATCAGGCTGCTGCCATCCAGCCCCACATTTTCTGTGAGGGAGCAATTCCCAGCCATGGGCAACACACAAAGATACCAAGAATACACAGTAGCTAAAAGAAAGAAAAAAATGAAGGGATTTCTCCATTTAAATGCAAGTAAAAGTGAAAGCACCATGTATTTTTCTTAAAAAAAAAAGTGTATTTTAGGCAGCCAAATGAAAGCTACCACAACGGGACAGAAAGGGGTGCACTGCTGAACTTTTATTCCTTCAAATGACATTGCAGGGTTTAGTTATCACCAAGTACAGGCCCAAACTTTGGAAGTTTAACCTCTGGCTGAGCAGGCAGCCAGCATCCCCTCTCCTCTGCACCACTTTAGATATTCATGAAGTGCAGCGTGAAGTACTTTTCATTTTTGCCATGCTTGGTAAATTAGCCAGCAGGCAGGGAGCAGACAATAATAGCAGATTCCTCTTCGATTGCTGGGTTTGATTTGCTGCATCTCTGGGTGTTTTGATCATTTGCACTGGAGATAAGTCCCACACAATTTGGGGGCTGGCAAAGTGGGATTTAATAAGTCTCCTGTAAAACACAGCGTGTATGCAAACAGCCCAGAGGATTAGACCCCGCTTGCTTAGTTTAGAACTTGGTGCAGCCAACCTGAATAATCAAATGGAGGAACAAAAGTTGTGAATCCCCTCAATGCTCTGCTTCATTAGGATCTCCTTACAAAAAAAGAAAATGGGGCTCATCTGATCAGCCAGATTTTATGGCATCTGATTAGACCACCATTTTCTCAGCAGGTCCCCTTTCTTTAAACTGTTGACTATGGATGGCCTGCTGAATAGGATGAACTTTGGACCGCTAAATTGCAGCATTATGGTTATTTAGTGTAATTTATGAAAAAGAGAGAAGTCATGATCACCTACTTCATATTGCTAATGATATCTCCATTTATCAGAACAGCTATGAGTTTGGATCATCATTTTTGCCTCACAGTGACAGAACACTGGCCAATTAGATAAAAAAAATTGTGAATGTGGGCTGTATGAATACTAAATTAAGATTTAATAATCCTTACATAATCATTTATTACTGTTGACTCTTTGCTGCTTTGCATTAAGTTCCACATAATCTCAGCGGGTTTGCTTCAAAGTTTCCTATTCATTCCGTATTTCCTATTTGCATTTTACAGTGAGCAATCTAAGAAGAAAAATAAAAGGAAAAAAAAAATCTGAACTTGATTTTTTTGCTCTGCAATGTTTCATCTAAACAGCAATTAAACCCACAACATATTACAAAGATGCTGTGAGAATTAAATGACAGTGATTTGAGTGTGAAAGTGCCCTTACCCTGGATGAAAAGAGATTTCCAATTACAGAAATTATCACTTTGTCTTTTTTTTCCTCCCTCAACAAACAAGACAGCCAAACACTTTCCTTAGAGGCAAATTTCTAAATTGCTGATTATTACAGGTAATGATCTATTCACTGTGTCAGCTTCCCAGCCTCCCTTAGGAGCTGGAGTTATGCGAGGTAACAATGAGGAATCAGGGAGGGGAGCAACAACAGCACTGGGTGATGCTGCTGGGCAGAAGCCAATTCCCCAGGCACACAAGGACTGAACATCTGTCCTGCCTCACACCCATGCAAACCCCTGGATGATTTCTCACCTGCAGCCCACTCGCAGATATTGATGGATTTCCAGCTGAGCAGCTCTGTCCTGCTGGCTGAGCCCTCCAGGAGCTTGTGTGGTCGCTGGCACCCAGCCCCATGGCTCAGGTGGGCACAAGCCCTACAAACACTCAGCCCTCAGCCCAGGCAGGTGCTGAGACTGCAAGAAGTTTGGGTAGAGCCAGCTCAGGCAGCCTGCAGAGCCCCATGGGCAGAGCAGAGGGGGTGCCAGGCTCACAGCCGGGCATCTGTGAGAGCATCACAGCTCAGCCTGGAACAGCTCTGCCCAGAGCCCAGCTCTGATCCCAGCCTCAGGAAACACATTTTTCTTATTATTGGTTAATAAATGGCTGTGGGAAGGCTGTTCTGGAAGGCCTAGGAGCTAAATGCACAATAATTATTCCAGCACCGTTTCTGGGATGACAGTGCAATACTTCTGGTTTGAGTCCGCTTTGAAACTGTGAATTTGCTCATGCAGTTCTTCAAAAATAAGGATCTACTTTGTCAGCTTTTGTTGTATTTTTTGAGATCCCTGTCGAAGGAAGGAATGTTGAATCTGACTCCATGTTCTTACAAGGCTAATTTAGTATTTTAAGATACTATATTATATTAAAGAATACTATACTAAACTATACTAAAGAATAGAGAAAGAAGGCTAGAAAGATACTAAAGAAAACTCATGACTCTTGTGAAAAATACCCTTGAAAACTCTGTCAGAGCCCTGACACAGCTGGCTGTGATTGGCCATTAAGTAAAAACAATTCACATGAAACCAATGAAACAATCTCCAAACACATTCCAAAGCAGCAAAACACAGGAGAAGCAAATCAGATAATTATTGTTTTCCTTTTTCTCTGAGGCTTCTCGGCTTCCCAGGAGAAGAATCCTGGGCAAAGGGATTTTTCCAGAAAATATGACGGTGACAAGCTTCAACCTGCATGGCTCTGCTCTGCAGAATTTCAGCTATCCCAATTCACATTCAGCATCCTGCACCAGGTGAAGTTTTTACATGGATAACCCCCAAGAGCCAGCAGGAGCTCTTTGCTCTCTATTTTATTAGCATGCTGACCATTTCTGCACACAGCCAGGGCCTGTCCTGTGAGGACACCAGTGAGGAGCTGGGGGGCACAGCTAGGACAGCTGATCCCAGCTGACCCCAGGGACACCCCAGACCTCATGGCATCACCCTCAGCACACAAAGCTGGGGGAGAAGGAGGAAGGGGAACATTCTGAGTTTTGTCTTCCCAAGTAATTGATGGAGCCCTGCCTTCCTGAAGCACCTGCCTGCCATGGCAGGCAGTGGATGAATTCCCTGTTTTGCTTTGCTTGCATACACGACTTTTGCTTTAGTTATTAAACTGTCTTTATCTCAACCCCTGAGTTGTTTCACCATCACCCTTCCAATCCTCTCCCCATCCCACCAGGGGACAGAGACTGAGCAGTGGGGCTGGGTTGTCAGCTGGGGTTAAACCACACCACCAGGGTTGGGTTTTTCAGGAGCCAGGTTAAATGAGAGCGTGATTGCTCCTGGATGACTTCTGCTGCTGTAGGAATCCCACCTGTGCAAACCCAGGGCACTGGGAATATTCCTCTGTCTGCTCTGGGGTGCCCTGACCCCCAGGGCAGCACTGACTTTCACCCTCATCCATGGAGAAAGTTTCCCAGACTTCAAGATAGACTGGAACCCACAAAAGTGGGAAATAGATTGTAGAGAGCAGTGTAGGTGTATCACTTGGTGAGAAATTGAGGGTTTGGAATTTTTAGTCTGTTGTGGATGGAAGCAAGATGGAGGGCACAGGGTGTTGTCCTGGGTTTCTTCTTCTTCCTCCTTCTTCATGGGTTTGGGTGGCATTTTGTAATTGGGCAGAAAATTCTGCATTGTGGGCTCTGTGGGATCAGTTATTGGGTTAAAAGGGAAAATAATCCAGGTGTCAGTTCTTAATTGGATAGTTTAGTCCTAAAAGACCTTGTAACAAGAGATTGTTGGCCATTTTGTGCCTTCTAATGAAGAGCTGCTGAACTCATGGTTGTGAGACTGCTTCACTGATAAGAAACAATAAACACCTGAGTCTCACCATGAACTACCATCTCAAGTGCCTTCAATCCAAACCCAGAGAAACCCACAGCACCAAACAAATAAATGTAAACAGCACCTTTGGGCAGTTCTCACCTCCACACACACAGTGGTTCCCACAGAACACAGGAACAGGAGTTCAAGTACTTCGAGGTGATCCTTGCTCCTGAAATGGATTTTGAGAATATAATTTTTATGCTATTGGTAAATAGGTGATTGTCTTTTAAAAATAACAGCTTTTCAGAAATGGCTCAGATATGTTTCAGTGAGACTTCTTGTTGCCCCTGTGGAAAAATGCAATGTGTATTCTAACAATTATTACACCTTGATTCTGTGCATCAACTCTGTTTGTAAATGTCTGAACTGACAGCGTGTCTGGTCACATGAGTCCACTTGACAAATTTGGCTAACGGTAACGCTTTAGGACAAAATTATGAAAAAAATGACAAATTAGCAATGGCACCTAATCAATAAATGACACAATATGGAATCCATGAAGCTGATAATGCAACCTCACAATTCTCTCATTTCATAAAATAAATTACCAGAGCTAAACATGTGCTAGATGATGTTTCATTCCAAGTTAGAGTTCCTCCAACCAACAATAAATTTATCTGTAATTATATAGATTATAGTCCCAAAATGATCAGCAACACACAAATTTCAGAACCTGGCTACTTTTAACCCTAAACCAGCCATGAAGAAGTGTATTCCTCAGTGCTGCTGCCTTGAGACACCCTTTGACACAATACAGTGTGCTTCAAAAAATGTTCCCAGCTGGAATATCACCACTACACTGAATAAAAACCCAGAAACAGGGTGACAAATCAGTTTGCCTTTGCTAGAGGAAGTAGAAAAATACCACCACAGCACTGTCACTCTTGGAAGAACTCTCAAAATATTTCAAGATTTAACTATTTTCCAGATAAATTTTCTGTTGTTGCAGCCCAATGGTTATTTTACTTGAACATAACACAGCAATGGAGTCTGAAATTATTTACCTTTATTCTTACAAGTAGCTTTGGTGACTTATCTAACACCTTCAGGCTGGCATTTTCCGTGATGTGGTTTGCACAAAAATAAACCCCAATTCTTCAAAAAATCCTGAAGAAAATCTCGTTTTGTGATTTTGAAATTATCACAGAGCAAGCTGAGTTAATTAAAGCAGAGAAATGACATCCAGGCATCCCCTTTCTGCAATTTTCTGGTAATTCAGAGCAAATCTAGATACAAGGAGCTCAAATCAGCCCTGTCCATCACACGCTGAGGGAAATGTGCTTTGTCCATTTTCTTGTCTGGAGAGGTGCTGAACCAACTCCAGCAGGGTGGCAGCAACTGGAGGGCTCCAAAATAAATCCCTTAAATAGTTTTAAAAAGCAGTTTGCAAAAATCAGGCAGCCCAGTGGAAATGTCCAGCTCAGCAGATCAGAGGCACAGATACAGGAGATTTTGAAGGTACAAAGGCCAGGCTGGACTGGGCTCTGAGAAACCTGCTGTGGAGGAGATGTCCCTGCTCAGGGATGGTTTTATTGTCTCTTCCAACCCAGCCATTCTCTGACTCCCTGAAAATGGAGCTAAGAGCTCATGTAACTCACACCATCCATAATTTCCAACAAATTAGAGGAACTTGTCTCTGATTTGTCCCCTCCCAGGCCGTTCTCCTCCTTTGGAGATTGCAGCCACCACCTCCAACCTTTGGAAGAAGAAAGAAGGAGCAAAGTTTTCAGGTCTCACAGCAATTCAGAGCTGCCCATCCCTGTATTTTCTTGTGGCAATCAGCCCATCCTTTTGCATGGAAGTTCACCCAGATGGATGAAAAATTGTGACAAGAGCAGAGTCCTGCATTGCCAACAGACATTAGTGCTGGTTTTGGTGAAGAATTAAAAACTCAGCTGTTCTGAATACAGCAGCAATGAATACAAGTTTATTTTTCAATCTATTTAAAGGAGGAGAGGAAGCCTTATATTTGAGAAATATATTTTTGAAATTTGAGAAATATATATTTGAAAATAGCATATTTTGCCATGGGAAAAAGACTTGACAAAATAAATAATATCATTTACTTCTTCAAAAGCTATTTAAACCCTGAGAGACTTTGAATACAGAACAGTCTGCTAAAAAACAATTATTTAATATCCTGAAAAAGTAAAAAAACGATGTTAACTCACGTAGCCAAGACAGACCTGTTTGCAGAAAGGACTGTGCTTAGCCCCAGTACTGAAAATCTTTATGCATATTCCAGTCTCTACTGCCCTCATATCCCAATGCAACAGAAAAAGGCACAGAAAAATATTTTAAATAAATAAAAATAAGGTGAATGAAAAATACTCTGCTTGTCTGGAAAAACTGGCCAACACACACATTGATATAGTATCATTTAAATCCCTTTTTTCTCTTACAAGTGCCCCTGAAGCAGAGTATCACAAATTCCCCAGCCACACCTACAGGCAGCATTTCACTGCTTTAAATCTCTGCTACACCGAAACACTTCACACCACATTCCTTGCTCACAACCACTCTCTTCTTGCACTGGCAACTTGCAAGAGTTAATCCGGCTGAAAAAAAAAAAAAATATTCTGGAAGAAAAATCTTAGTCAGCAGCATCAGAGTCTTAATCCAAGTGACCAAAAGAGCTTCAGGCCTGGTCCATAACAGAAGCAGCACCTTTGGCTGCAGATTTAGCAGGAAGTTGTACCCCAAGGTCTCTGGGCACTGCCATGGCATGAGCATTAAGCCTATAAAATAGCATATATAATTAACAAAATGCCAGCCAAGCACTTGGCAGGAAGATCTCATTCCTTCATGCTTGGGCTCATACTGCCCAACGTGTGCAATGATCTCCAAGTTAAGTAGCTGTGTTTTGGGTCAATTTACACACATCTCTGCACAGGACCTAAAAAATAAAATTAAAAAAAAATCAAACTTCTTTTAATTGACTACCGCCTGAAAGGAAAAAAAAATAAAAGAAAAAATTTAAAGAAATTAATTGGTGCATTGCAAAAATGCCAATTCAGTATGTACCAATCCAAATGCAGAGGAAAATCTTTGTCCTTGGCAGAGAGAGGTAAAAACTGTGCCCAAAGCCACCATGAGAAATGAGGTGGTGTTACAAACACTTCAGTGCTAAGTACTCTGCAGAATATTTCAGTTTTGCCCATATGCTCTTCTTCCAGCAATCCAAATTGTTACTCTCCAGTTACATGTTTGTGTATGACTGGGAGAAAACAGATTTTAGATGTGATCCCAGATCCTCTGAAGATGGAAACTCTCGGAGCAGTTCTTTTCCAAGCCTCTGGAGCGGATATGTCCAGCCCAGCATCCAAACAATGGGAGGTGCAGAGCATATCCCTGATCTGCATTCATCGCAGCGAAACGTGTCTCTATCACCTCCTGTCGCCTTAATGAAGGGTTAATTTAAACATCTAATTGGGAGCGAACAGTCCTGGTGATATGAAGTGGTCTGACTGGAAATCAGCCCGCACGGACACAAAATAGCTGCTAAAAGTGATGGGCTGAGCCCTCACCTGCTGATGGTGCCCGGTGATTTAGAGCTCTGCTAAAATAAGGCCACCTACACCCTGTTTTCCACCCATAAACACTTATTTTAAAAGGCCAGCATTGTCACTGAACGCCAAAGATAAGAAATTAAGGCAAAAATTGGGAGAGTGTGGGAAGGGAAGCCAAATTCATTTGAATCAGATATAACTGATCCTCTGGAAGTGGATTAAAGTACTCGTGAGAAGTCCTAAACATACTGCTGGAGATCAGGCAGGACAACCACACTGACCAAAAAGTTGACCCCACATTTTAATGGGTTATAATTTTCAGTTGAACTTAAAAACAAGCTCTTTTCAATCCTTAGTATTATCTGCACACAGTGAATGCTTTGCTCACCTATCTAGTGCCCTGTTACAATCAGAGGTACAGCCTTTGCTTCTAGACAGCCCCATCACCCTTTTCCGCATCCCTTTTAGTAATTTTGCTCCTTATTTTTTACTGTTTGCATCAATCTTACAGCTTGACCAGTTTTGGCAATCAGATCATTTTTTGAGAGGTCCTGTTCTGTTGTTCTCGTGCCCGTGCAAAATTTCATTTTTAAACTGTGGCGCAGCAAGGAGGCATCGCTGTGTTGAGACAATATCCAAGGAAGCGAGCAGCGCTTTGCAAAAGTCTAAGCTGCCATGAGAGGTTTTTTGATGCACTTCAGGGCAAAAATAACCCTGATCATCACCCATAGAACCCTCAGCATCTCTATTTTCTGTACACATATGCTACTCATCCTGGGTAGAGGGTGAATATGGAGGCCTTTTTTCCAGAGGGGACAGTTGTTGGAGAGTTGCCTGGATGCTGTCTGCTTATCCCCAGGGCAGATGGAAGCCATCAGCCCGTGCTCCACCCTGGGTGGAAGGAGCGGAGGAATGCGGTCCCCTCCCTCCGGCAGCCACGCCGGGATGGGCTGGAGCTGCTTTCAGGGCGGCTTCGCAGCTCGGGGTACCAGCACCCCCCGCTGCTGATAGCATCAATGCCAAGCACTGCCCGAGATGGCTTTAGGGCTCACTAATGGGCTGGTCACACCTGGAGGGCACAGCTTTGACACCTCGCCCGGGCTGCTGGAGAGGGACAGCACCGTGGAGGGTTTGCTTTTACTCCTGGGCTCGGATCCCGCTGGGATTGTTCAATCAGGGTGCTCTCTAAATGTGCAATTAATACGGAATCATCCTCAAAACCTGAGTTTTCCTAGTCTAGCCTGCGTGGCAGAAATTAATTATTCTGCTTGCTCATTAATACCCCTTGAACTCTTCAGTGCGACCCTCGGGGATGGGAAATGGGTGCCCCAGCCATGAGCTGAGCCCTTGAGCCTCATTTTTCTGGCAAGTGAAATTATTTTCCTTCTGCAATGCCCCTCCGGCAGCACGGACACCTTCCCGAGCTGCTGGGATCGTTCAGTCAGGGTGCCTTCTAAATATGCAATTAATACGGAATCATCCTCAAAACCTGAGTTTTCCCAGCCACGTTTCTAAGTGGCAGAAATTAATTATTCTGCTTGCTCATTCATAGCCCCCGGAGCTCTCCAGGGGGCTCTGAGTGGGAAATGGGTAGCCCAGCTATGAGCTGAGCCCTCGAGCCTCATTTTTTGGGCAAGTTAAATCCTTTTCCCTCGGCAATACCCCTGCAGCAGCACGGACACCTTCCTGAGCTGCTGGGATTGGTCAATCAGGGTGGATCCTAAATGTACTACTAATATGCAATCATCCTCAAAACCTGAGTTTTCCTAGCCTAGCCTGCATGGCAGAAATTAATTATTCTGCTTGCTCATTAATATACCCTGGAACTCTTCAGTGCGACCCTCGGGAGTGGGAAATGGGTACCCCAGCCACGAACTGAGCCCTTGAGCCTCATTTTTCTGGCAAGTGAAATTATTTTCCCTCGGTAATGCCCCTGGGGCAGGTCGGGCACCCTCCCGAGCTGCCCGGGCAGGGTGGGTGGAGGGTTGGGAGCGGTGCCCTGCAGCCATGGATCCCCCGGGAATCCCTTCCCCTAAACAGCCATCAGCGAGCCCCGGCCCCATTCAGCCGCATCCTGCCCCAAATCCCTCCGAGCGGGCACATTCAGGTCCTGATTTGCACTTGTGCATATCAGGGTGAGACTTTAGCACCTTCCTGCGCGGCCATCACCGGCACTGGAGCCTGAAAAACCCTCTGCTCCGGCTGCCCCGGGGCACGCACGGGGGACAAGGCACCTGCCCTGCTGCTCCTCACTGTCCCCGGGAATTTCCAAACGTACCTTTAGCTCCTCCTTAAAATCTGAATTACCAAACTGTCACCTTGAAAAGCGCTCCACAAGACCTAGAGTTGAAGAGCACAAAAGTTGTGTGTGGGTATTCTCAGTGCAGTCGAAGAGAGAACAGAGATAATTTCTGCCAGGCTGAGCCTGGGAATATTAAAGAATTCAAACAATTATTAGCTCTCTTTCTGTAACGATTGTTTATAGTTATGGTTCTTCACAACCTGCTATTCATAGCTACCAACAGTGTCAGGTATTTCTCCTTTGACACCAATCAAGGATCACCTTAGAGAGTCACATTATAAAAACTCCGCTACCTCCATTAAACAGAGCCTTCTGATCCACCTGAAAACTCAAGTCTTTCTTCCCATCCCTGACTCAACAGCGTCAGTTGTGTCCTGTGACACTCAAAATGACAACTTTGTGTTCTTGAGACTTTACAACAGGCAGGAATTAAATCAGATCTGCGCCCAACTCTTTTTTTTTTTCAGCACAAATGTTCACACGCTCTGCTGCTTCAAGTTCTAAACATTGACATTCTGTGCTGGTCATTTAGGGCCTGGAAAAGGTGCTGTGAATCTCCGATGCTCAATTCCCACTGGATTCAGCCGTGGAAGCTGCAGAGATGTAAATATCCCGGGCTGGGAGCACTAAAGCAGCGCTAATGATGGGTTATGCTAATGAGGCAAGCTGTGAATTGCAGCAGTTCGGGAGCGCAGCTCTGCTGCAGTTCAGCTTTAGGCAACAGGTAATCTGCGACAGAGGGGCAGGAAAAGCAGCCAAAGGATTGTTCAGCGTGTGGCCAGGCTGCCCAGGAGGGGTTCCCAAAGCACTCATGCCCCAAACTGCTCTGGGTGAGCTGCCAGTGAGGGTTATGAGTTGGATCTATTGCTTGGCATCACAAAGAATCAGCACACATACTCAATATTTCTAAATTAATTGCAATTATTCCTCGTTTAAACTGCCGCTACATAATAACGCCTTCATAATTTTAATTAAAATACCTGAATTTCACTTTCTGCAGATATGTCATTGTTTATAGGACATAAAAAGTATGAAAAAATATAAACCAAACTTAAACGATTTTTCGAAGCCAAGAAGCAGGGTTATTTTAATTTTTATGCAATTTAAGGTTTTTTAATAATAAACAATGCTGCTCCAGTTCAGCCTTGGGGTTCAAGGTAAAGATTTTTTAGGATGAACTTTTAAATTACATAAATCAGCTCTGGGGTGCCTCAATCAGTTGCTCAGTTCTCAAGAAAAAAAAAAAAAAAGAAAAGAAAACCAAAACAACAACAAAAAAACTTGTAGAAAGAGAAAGCAATTAATTACTATCTTCTGTGGAGGGCGGAACTAAAAGCAAAAACCAAAAAAAAACCACACCCAAAAAAACAAACAAAAATAAAAGGAAAAAAAAACCCACCCCAAAAGATTGTCTGTCACGGAATATTAATAAAATGAAATTTATCAGAAGTTGTTCAGTAAAGTCTTAAGCTAAGCCACCTTCTGTGCATGAAGCCAGCCTCTGTTTGTGCAGTCGGGCTGTGAATTTCTGTCTGCATCACCTGTAATTCCATGCGAAATCACCCGTTTCTAATCACCGGCATCTCTGATCGTTGCCCAGGTATGCGGTAGGACCGCAAGGACCCTGGGCACCGGCGGGGACAGGCATGGTCGAAGTCTGCCCGGCACTTCGGGGTCATTCCTGGCACTTTGGGGTCATTCCCGGCTGGAATGCGAGTGGGCAAGCAGAGCCAGTTGAGATCTGAACGCAGATGATGATCTGATGCAGGATGCCACCCCCTGTCCTGCCATCGATGGGGCGCTCTGGCATCCCCGAGCTCCACCTTAAAAATGCAGAAAATTCACCCAAAGGGGTGAAATACAGCTGTATTTCATGAGTTCTGTTCTGAGCCAACCTCATAGTGCAGCGGAGCTTTGCTATGCCACGAACCAGGGTGTCCAGAGCTCTTACAGGATTGAGAAATTGTTTGAAAAGAAATTTAAAAAAAAAAAAATTAAAAGCTGTGGTCTCAATGCTCTCCCACAACAAAAAGCAAAGCTCTTTCTTGCCACTCTTCATTCCCCCACCAGGTAGATTTCATTGCTCACTGGGATACTGGCAAGGCTTCTTTCACTGAATAAATGGCAAAAACACTTTTTACCCCCTCCAAATATCAGTCAACAACTGCTATAGCACAGCTTTACTGCTCTGGGGAAAAAACAAATCAGTTTAATTCAATGTAATTCTCACATGTAAGAGGTGCTTTTGGTGCTTTTGCAGAGTTACCCCGGGTGACACTGCAGCTCTAATCCTGCCACACCGGCAGCCCTTGGAAGTGAAACCTACAGCAAATTTTGATTTCAGCCACACCTTTGTAGAACTAGTTTTTCCATGCCAAAATATATAACAGAGATCAAAATCTTCACCATTAGTGCCAGAAGCAACAAGTGATAACCTCTGGGTAGGCTCCCAGCTGTCACCCAGGTACAGCTGTCTTACTCAACATCGTGCATGTGAAAATATGCAGAAATTTCCGAGGGAACACTGATAGAATTTAATTCCCATTACCTTTCCTTGTTTTCAATATATTTTGCTGCACATAAAACACATAAATTGCCTTTTCTGTTTAACGAAAAGTATGAAAAACTCGGTAGAGGTTTTATTTTTAGTGAAATTAAGCCGAATAGACTTTAATTCCCATTATCTTTCATTGTCTTTGGTATACTTTACTACACATAAAACACATAAATTGCCTTTTCTATTTAATGAAAAGTATTAAAAACTCGGTAGAGGTTTTATTTTTTAGTGAAATTAAGCCGAATATCGCATTTCAGTCCCACCACACGGGCTTAGGACAAATCTAAACGACACAAAATCTGCATTTCCCACCGATGTCTATCAGTGCAGCAGCTGACCTTCCCCTGGCAACCTTTTCCAGGCAAATCCCCTCTCCCAAGCAGGGCCGGGCCGGGATGGGGAGATAAGCGCCCAATCGTGCATTCCTCCCACACCCACAGCTCCAGCCAGAGGGCGGATAAAGAGCAGGCAGCTGGGGGAACGGCTGAAACTCCCCAAACAGCGCCGCGAACTGATTCAATCAGTTCCTACAAAAGTTCAAGACTTTTTCAGGATGGAGGTTGAGGAGGTGCTTGGCTGTTTGTCCCTCTGTGCTCCTTTCTGGTGCAGAAATATCTGATTGACTCCAAAGCAGGCACAGAGAGCAAGTTCAGCGCCCCGTGCTCACAAAGGCCCGGCTCAGTGTATTTTAAAGTCACTTTGCTGACTTTCAGCTTCAACAGGGATGCCAGCAAGCAGGCAGCCATTAATATGATATTTTATCTCGCTGTGTATGCAGGGAAAATGGGTTTGAAACTGCGAGCTGCTCACTCCGAGTGCACAACAGAAAGGCACAGAATTTAACCAGGAGGGTTTTGGGAGGATGCTGTAGGGAAGGGTCACAGAATGAAAAGGCTGAATAAATCCCATGGCCAATTACATGGTCACTGAATCATGAAAAGGCCAGGCTCCTGGAATTTTGCAGCTGCTAGTAGATTCAACGGATGCATCAAACCAGCAGCAAACTCAGCTACAAGTTACCCCACCACAGAATGCGTTTGAAACAAAATGGACTCAGAGCAAACCCCCATCATGCAGAAATTTTTGAGGGAACACTGACATACTTTAATTCCCATTATCTTTCCTTGTCTTCAGTATACTTTACTACAAAATTAATAAATTGCCTTTTCTGTTTAATGAAAAGTATAAAAAACTTGGTAGAAGTTTTATTTTTAGTGAAATTAAGCCAAATATCTAGGTGTGGTTATTTACTGGGGGCAGGAAAAGCATCTTTAAATTAACTTTGACTCTCCCTGGATTAGCTGTGACAGCCTGCACTGGGAGAAATGGAAAACAAGTCCATATCTGTTTACTGTCCCTCTGCCAGAGTGACAAAGCCACACGAGACAGGAGGATTGCCAGCCCTCCAGCAGAAGTAGCCAAGAGTATGTGAAACCGTGATTTCTCTAAGCCAGGATGCAGTGACCCAGGAGCTGGCACAGAAACTCTTCCCTTTCTAAAACCAGGAACCCTCAGCAGAGGCATAAGGGGAAAAGTGGGAGGAATTCCCTCCAGGGCTGCTGGAGCTCCACCATCAGCACAAGGAAATGCTGCAGACAGAGCCCGTTTGGAAAATTCCATTCCAAAGAGTGGGCAGAGCATCGCTCTGGGGTGAGGGATCACCCCTGGCTCTGCCCCTGCCTGGCTGGGGGCCCCGGGAGCTTTTCCCTTATGGAACTGGGTTGCACTGATTCCTTTGCAAAGTGTTCGGAGATCTCACAGGGGGGAAAACACCCAAAGTTAAGAATCATCATCAAACTGCCAATTCTCTCCTGGTATAGCACTCCCAGGCTTCCAAGACATTGAGGAACACACCAGAACAAGGATGTTTCAGTCACCGAAAATAAATTCTTTTACAAATGAACATGAAGGAAAGCCAAAAAACACTGATCTCCCCTCCTTCCAACACAGGATTCTCCTCTGCAGCTCATCCAGTCCTGCTTAAACATCTGAAAACTCCTGGAGAGAACATTGCACATCTGCCTTTTATGTCACTGGCATTAAATCCTCCCATTTTTCCTGGTTGTGTCACAAGCCATCACCCAGCAGAACAAGTTTTCCTTTTGGCATCCTTCAGGCATTATGCAGACTTCTGACTCCCTTCGGTGGTCATCCCACACTCCTCCATACCCCCACCTGTGTACCCACCTCTTTAAATGGTTCTTGAGAACGTCTTTTAGACCTTTTAAGTGATTTTTTTTTTAGCTTTTAACAATTTTAACAGTTTTCTCCACCTGCTCTCTGTAGGTGACAAGCTGGCCCAGACACACACCTGGGCAAACTGCATCAACATCCTGCTCACCTTCCCTTGCCCTGATTAATTTTCCTTCATTAAAAAGCACAGATCCCTCCTGTACATCTGCACAGCCAGGACATTTGAGAGATTTTTTTTTTAAGAGCAAATGACAAATGATTCATGGATTGTGAAATCTGCCACCCTCTCTACCTGCCAGCAAGGACAGAAACCCACAGGTCCCAACGATCTCAGATGTGCCTGGGCATTTCTAGATGGTCTAAATTTTCATGATAAAACCACTTTTCCTGCCTGCTGGCTCTAAGGTGAGCTCAGCTAGTCCTGCGATACTCAGTCACCAGAACTCTCAGAAACCAGGGGGTTTTCTCTTCTCTTTCCGGTACTTAAGGGCACTGAAATGGAAATGCTGTCAAACATTTAACAGCTGATCCTACAAATACTCCAGCCTGAAGATGACTGCACTGGGCCCAGGGAAGGAGAACTTGCTCAGACAGGTGTCTCAGATAAAAATGCATTATTATTAAAATAATATTAAAATTATTTTAATAATTAAATAAAATAAAAGAATCGAAATAATTATTAAAATTATTTTAGGATTAATCAAATTTTACCTGAAAGCTGTTACTAAATTCCCTCTTCAGACTCACTTTAACAGTGAATATGAGCAATACTATTAAATAGTGAGGCCATGGCAGCAGCAATTGTGGGATAACCTGATGGTATACATTTATTTTCTCTATTACTTGAGCCAACAATTATTAAAAATAAAACCAGCTTTTATGCCCTATATTCAGGAAAAGTTATTGCAGGGATATGAGGGAATGTAGCAGGAATTCATTGGCTGCACCTGGATATTTTTAAATACTTCTGTGCTTTAAGGTCATGGGGCACCATTATGATCCTTTTCCCTAAACCAAGGCACAGCCAAGATTATTAAATTTTACCCAGCAGTTCCTGGAGAGGAGAGAATTATTCTTTCCTACTGCATAAGTGAACTCTACTGAGCCCAACAGCTTTGTTATTCATACTCCAAGGCAAGCAGCACCTACCACAATTTGAGTGATGAGATAAATAATAATGCAGCCAACCAGAATGGGAGACAAACTAGAAAAATCCTCATCGAAATTCAGCAGATCTGGGCTAGCTCCCTCTGAAAGCTCCCCCATCCATCCTCCCCTTCACACAGAGATTTTAGGGACAAATGCCAGTAGATCTCTATTGTTCCTGCTCATTCATTAGCTACAACTGCTTTTTCTCTTGTGCTCACACTTCAAGGTAAGGATAAGATTCTGGCCACATTGTGCATGTTGAAAAAGTAACAATGAGACACAGAAAATGGAGATTATTTACAATACAAAATAACATTACATTGTTTCCTTCACAATTTTAAGTAATCCCCAGAAGTGAAACATACATGTTTCAAGGTGATAAACTCCTTTCATCCCATTACCTTTGGACTTTTCCTTTCCATCGCCATTAGTTGTATCATTCTCCTTTTTTACATCTTGCCCCTTCACTAAAAGAACTCAGAAAAACCCTTCTTGGTGTTTTTTGTCACAATGCCATTTTGTACACCTGTGATTCCCATGCCCACAGCGAGCCAATATTTGTGATTAAACCATAAAATCCTGATTTGAAGTTGCTGCCCTGTCCCTAGTCCCCCTTCCCACATGCACCAGTGCAGCCCATGAGCTGGCTTCAAAGGGGGGCAGAGGGTCTCAGTTTAGCTGGAACAAAGCATCTCACAGAGCCACAGCTTTCACTCACCTCCCATGCTGGGGGTCACTATTTGCTTTCCCACACTTCCCTTTGGGCTGGAATTAAGGCAGGCACAAACTGTGCTTAAACCTGCTTAGACAGATGAATGCGACCATCAAAAATCACACCTAAAACTTCAGAAACTGAGGAAAAACCAGATTTATTCCCCTGAAAAGCTCCCAGCCTAAAAGTGCTCGAGGGTTATCTTTATAACAAACTTTGTGAGGCAGTTTATTGAAGTCACCTGCCCCCATTTGCAAGTGGGGTTTTTCTCATTAAGTGGGCAAGGCAAACCCAAATCCTCTCCCTCACACCTGAGCTGCTCAGGCCTCTGCTTAGAACCCTGACTTTTTTATCTCCCTGGCAAGAGACGTCTGTTCTGCTTGGTTTTTCTCTCCCTAGTCTTTCTGTGGGCAAGCCAGCCTCAAAGCTATGGCTGACAGTGGTTCTTATTAGGAGGGAATTCTGTGAATTGACAACAAGCTCAGGCTCACATTTTGGAAACCCATCAAGGAGGTGACCCCATGGGCTGCTTCTCATCCAAGGCCACTTCCTTGCCACCAATCAAGCAGAGAATTTGGTGCTCTGACCACACAGCACTTTAAAGACAGTTAATTTGTGCTTATTTCAGCATCACATTGTCCTTCCTCTGCTCCCACCCTGGTACAGAATCTCTGGCTTCACCTAACGGTGTGTGCCTGTAAATGGATACAGACAAAAGCACATTTGCTGCACATCTGCCTGCTTTGCACTGGAGATGAAGCAGATCAAGAACCAAAAGTCTGCCAGTGCCTTTGTAACCTCACTCCTGGAGTGTATTTCTCTTTATTCCTCCTTCCTTTCCTTGCAGTCGTACCTGAGCAAGGTACAGCACCCAGCTCTGGCAATATCCTCATATCTTGTCAGCAACAACAGAATTCTGGTGTGAAGCTGTGAGAAACTCTAATTTGATAGGAGCTAGAGGTAAGTAGTTCTGCTTGGAAAGAAGGGGTGAAACCTCAGTGTGAGGAGAAATGAACTTTAGTGAGGTTGTGTATCAAAACACACCCTGGGGTCTTTCCCCAGGCTGGCATTGTGACAGTCCAGTGAAAATGATTTCACCCCAAAAAAAGGATAGGACTGAATGGTCAGTGCTCCCCTGGGTGTGGAGGTTGTGTTCACAGCCAGCTTCTGAGCCCTGGCAGCGTGGAGGAGCGAGGTGCAGCCAAGCAGAACCCGAGCCCAGGCACAGGACAGCAAAACCTCATCAAACACTTGTTCAGTTCAATTTAGGCTGGCCTAAATTCTAGTCCTCTCTTGGATAATTGCAAAGGAAATGATTGTGGGGAAAGTTTCATGTAACAGGAAGCCCAAAGGATGTGCCAGATTTTGGCAGCTCTGTGCAGCTCACAAGCCTTGTCCTGTCATGAACTGGCCTGTCAGTCACTGCAATCAAAATAACTCCAGGGCACAGATGGGCAGCCCTGTGCTAGAGCCAAAACAGTCCTGTTTCCTGCTCAGAACCTCCAGATCTGCCCATGCCACCACAGCTGAAACTCTTCAATCATCTTTTTGTTTTGCTGCTGTCTGAACAAAAGAACACCAAAAGATTCCTTATTGCTTTTAACAATTATTCCAAAGTTATTCCTCCCTGCTTACACAACACTTTCAAAGCATTTGTTCTTGGCTAGAATTGATGCAAATAAGGTCTGAAATCTAGAGAGAAGAGCAGAAAAGTTATTGCAGAAGGAAGGAAAGTACTTTCAATTAGTTGATCTCCTTACTTTGGTATAGTTTAAAAAAAAGTTTATTACAATATTTCATGCTCTGCACAACATCATCCAAGTCAGGGAAACTTCAGTGGTTCTTAGGACAGAGAGCACAGGCAGGGCTAATCCCTCCTGCAGCCACTCACACAGCCCTGCTGAATGCCTGGAAAACTGCACAGAATTCCCTTGGTTCAAATGTTTGCCTGTCTGTATATTCAGCTCATTTACTTCCTTTAACTTTAGGGCCATGACACTTAATTCAGTTACTATCCCAGCTCTGGTATGCCCATAAAATATTCACACCTGTTTCACAAATGTTCACCTGTTTAACAGACTCAGGTTTAAAGGAAAGGAAGTTTTTACTTAATTATGAAAGTATAACTTGCTTTTTTTTAAAAGAATTCCTACTATGACACTTGCTGTTTACAGGCTGTAAAAGCAAAACTGCCCAGTGAATTGAAAAGGGAAAAAAAAACAACAGGGAGGAGGAGGGAAAAATAAAAGAGAGAGAAAATAATTACTTGGATTGAAATATCTTCCCTTAACCTTGTGGAAGAGAAGCTTCTCTGCCTTGGCAGCACAGTACAATGAAAATGAAATCAATGCCAAGTGTCTTATCCTGAACTCTGAATGGGCAAAGTTCCCATTGACTTTCAAGATCTCTTCCCCTGCAAACGGCGTTGGGGAGCAGTCGTTACCTGCACCTAAGGCACGTCCAGCACCCTGCTCTGTCTCTCCCCTTTGTGTCTCTCCCCTTTGAGTGGATGTATAGAATTTTTGAAATCAGCACAGCAAGCTGTGAATGATGCATGAAATGAATAAGCTGAGTCTTGTACAAAGGGGAAATCCTGAAGGCTCGGTGCAATCACTGCTCTACTATTTCCTATGGCCTGCATAGAAAAGATGCATAATATTCTCCACAGAGACAAAGGAAAAAAGCTCACCGAGGCCAGAATCTCAATCAGAAGCTGCAGAAGAGATAAATGACAGCAGCTCACAAGTTTTGAACGTTGCTTAATTTCCCTCTTATTGCTGAGCTGTTCCCCAGGGATGCCTGGCTCTCTGGGTGCACGTGGAATATCCACACGGGATGGGATGGGGGCTCTGAGAGCCCGGCTCACTTTGCATTTCTTTGGAGGCAGCCCGGTTTATGCAGGAGTTTGTGTTTCACACCTCAGCCCATCAGCCCAGGGGAGTTGGAACCAATCCCCCAGCATGGCATGGCCAAAGCATGGAAAAAAGTGCAGATTTTTCCACAAGATCCACGGGATGTGTTAAAACCCCATCGCTTCTCCCTCATGTGGACTTGAATCAGAGACTTCACTGATATCAGCACAAATATTTTCAAACCAGGCCAAAAATATTTTCAAACCATGCTCTGATTAGTCTTAATCTGATGTATTCCTAAATGAATATAAATATATTACAGTTGAGCTTAGTGACAACAATAAAAATGAGCCATCTGAGTATGACACTGTGGCACACAATTATTTTTTTCATCATGGAGAAGGTATAAATATATCTTTTTATGGATGTGCTGTGACCTCTCCCACTTTTCTTGCTCTCTCTTCTGTTTGCTCACGTGCTTTGCAATCTCCCCTGCTGCACTAAGGTGGCAGAGATAGTTCAGAAACTGGAAAACTGAGGTTTGATAGAGATACTGAGCTTCTGAGGATGCCTTTGGAAGAAGCAAACCCAAAATCCTGTTTGCTTGACTAGCAACACAAAGAAGTTAGCTGTGAATGGTATTTGCAGCAAAGAATAATTAATTTCTCATCCTGAGGACATTCTGTTGGGAAAAAGTCACTGTGTTGCACTGATTGCTTCATCCAGTGGCATCAATTAAAAGTTGCCATAGGGAAGTATGTGGATAACTATTCTGGAAATCTGCATGAACCACTAAATAGCCCCATGCAAACACATCTGCAATGATGGCTATCCACACCTTCCTTGAGAAATCATAAAATAAATGGATTCAAATTTTCTCTCTTTGTTATTTTAGAGTTTTGTCAGAATTTAGTGATGGAATTTATAACAGGAATAATCTGAATCTGCAGCATGTGAATAAACTGGGTATGGCTATAGGAAATCTGGGATCAAGGGCTATGTAAGTGCAAAAGAAGCTGAATCAAGCTTCTCACTTCTGCAGGCACTGGGAAATAGCAGCAGCATTCCAGCCCTGAGCATCACCCAGCTTCACATTTCAGGTGTGCTCAGTCCTGAGAAATCATCCTTTCCCTTAGCACTGGGGGATAGTTAGGCAAGTTCCTGTCTTCCTAATAATGTTCCTGAGCAGTATTTTTCTTAGTCCCACATTTGACATGGGACAGCTAAAAAGATAATTTATGAATGCTTTCACCAAGTGCCTATGCTAATGCTTTTCCTGAATTTAGTCTTCATCTCTTCTTGTAGCACAGAAATAGCAGAAATACAAAAGCATGCAATTTAACATATATCCTTAAAATATTCATAAAATGCCCACAGTTTCCTCTGCTAATTATTATACTTTACTCACTGTTTCAAAAATTTGACTTGAAGTATTTTAACCTACCAACTTTTGTTGCAATAAATTAACTCTGAAGTTCTTTGGCATAGGAAGGAACCATGAGAATGTAACCCAATACACGGGGTTTTGACAAACCAACAGCACCAAGTGTTATCTTCCCCTCAAAAACAGGTTAAAACAAAAGCCTAAATATTGTCATTACACTTTAATGCCAGCATTAACCTCTTCATTGCCAGTGCTCTGTCATTCTAAAGATAAAGGGTGCACTTGCATTTGTCCTGGGTGTTGTAGGATAAGGCTGGAGTTGTTTTAACTGTGCAAAGAGCTGCTGCTGATGGGGCACATGCCACAGCCCAGCACTTTATAGTTTGGAACTTTACCTGTGAATGTTAATGGCTCCATTCTGAGCTCTCCCACAGCAGCAGGGAAGGAAATCCAGCCTGGGCAGTGCTAAAAAGGCATTCAGATTTAATGCCTGCATGCATGCAGGAGGGATGTCAAGGGCCAGATACTCTGCAAATTTAAAAATGGAGTTCAGCACAAGTAAAACATCAGATCTAAAGAGAACACATTTCTGCATTTGTTCTGCAGGAAAATCTCCTGGGCCCAAGCAAAGGATATAACTGTTCTTTGAGGGGAAAAAAAAAAAAAGTTGTCTTTTAGGCAATGTCTCCCTCTATGCTGTTGGCTCTCTAATTAAAACACTGCTGGTGATGGAAGAAGAGGCTGTATCTGTATTTGTAGTTAATGTACAAGGCTGGGTTCCGTGGGCCTGTCCAGAACCCTGCCCACAAGCTCTGACCACAGCTTCTGAACTTTGGGATAAAGTTTAGCCCCAGGAAGCTGAAAACTGCACTGGGAATTTTACCTGGACCTCTCAAAACCAGTAAATCGGGAAAAGCAGCCCTAAGGCAAACCATTGGTAGCAGCTTCCAGAGGGAGCAAGGCAGAGACATTTATACAGAGACATTTCTCTGTGACCCCTCAGGAACTTGCTCACAGATTCTTCCCTCAGCCCTGACTTAGGCCAAACAAGGATAACTTGAGCTTAAAAGTACTACAAACTCTGAAAAAACAGAGTTTCTCCCCTTTCAGGGCAGAGAATCCACTTCCACACAACTCAGATGTAAAGAACAACTATTTATAATGATGCAGCTGCAGTTTGACTCTGAAGACACCAAGTACAATTCCAGCGCTGGCAGCTGCTCACCTGCTCAGGAGCCCTGGCTTTTGTCAGACCTGCACCTGCACACCTGCCTGGGAAGGTGGAGGGAGAATTGTTTCAGGGAATGGGAATTTCACTCTTCCCCACTGACAGCTGTCCTGGCACTGCCGGTTCTGGAGAGCACCGGGGAAGAGTTTGACTCCAGCTGAGATGAAATGGGTCCTGCTGCAGCCCTGCCTATGTCCTGTGCTCTACTAACCCCACTGATGCTATCACCTTCTCTCAGAACTCCAGGTTATTCATGGATCTGCTTCTCCTCAAGGACTAGCAGCTCATAGTACCAGCTACAATACTCTCCTGCTCCTACCTGAAGGACAGCAGCATTAACAGGCAGAAGCAGCGCCACAGGTTCGCCAGATTTCCCCAGAAATCTTACGAAGAATGGAGCTGTGGGTGTGAAACTGTGGGTTCTCATTCACAGGGTGTTCCCCCAGCCCGGTCCGGGGGCAGCGGTGATACCCGGGCTGTGCCGCCCTGTCCGGAGCGCGGCCGGGCCCGGGAGG
>NW_005054314.1:8916687-8917357 GCF_000277835.1 Geospiza fortis
GAAGCGGGGGGGAAGGAGCGCGGATGCGACAGCCCCGGGCAGCCAAGGGGCACAAAGTGACCCCGAAACCGCCCTCGGTAAGGGGTGGCAGGGCAGGTCTCTGCACCCAAACTCCAGCAGCGCCCTCGCGGTCCCTCTGCCCCATGCCAAGGCGAACAGCGGAGGGGCAGCGGGAGCAGGCGAGAGGCGAAGCTCGAAGCGGGGATGCGCTGCGGAGCGGCGAGCTCGGAGCCAGGGCACTGCCCAGGAGCCGGGGACACACGTGGGGACCCGGCCCGAACAGGGCTCGGAGCGAGGGAGAAGCGATGCTCAACTCCGCCGGGACTCCGCGGGGGCTGCTCCGCAGCGCAGCCACGAGTAACGCACATCCCTTAAAAAATAAAACAGCTAAAAAAATATAAAACGGGCAGGGAAGGGAAAGAAAAGTTCTCCAGACTCTAAACACTCGTCAAACATACTGAAAAGATTGAATTATTTATTTCCTCTGGGGACTCCTGTAACCATTCATTTTTAATGGAGTCCAATTAAGAGTTCCCCAACGGGTTTTACCTTTGTAAATATTTTAGATGACCTGGCGTATCTAGGCAAATCCTCCTGACAAAAAAAAAAAAAAAAAAAAAAAAAAAAAAAAAAAAAAAAAAAAAAAAAAAAAAAAAAAACCCCGGGGGGC
>NW_005054314.1:8917544-8919295 GCF_000277835.1 Geospiza fortis
CGGGCGGAGGCGCAGCCCAGCAGCGCTGGCAGCTCCCGATGGGAGCGATGGGCTCGGCCCTGCTCCGCGCTCCCCGCGGCCGCGGGGGATCCGCACAAAGCGCCCGGACACCGCCGACGTGCCTGATAGAAAATTTATTGATCTCTCTTCGTTTGGAAGAAGGAAGCAAACGAGGACTAGGAACAGTGAAGGAGTATTTCGATTACTTTTTTTTTTTTTTTGTGTTTTTGGAAGGAATCCGGTAACAAAACTAAAACGTTTTTTATCCGATATGTCAAAACATGTTTCACAGTAAAATTCACAAACCCATTTACATAAGTTTACAGCTTAAGAAAAACCAAGACATACAACTTACTATAAATAAAAGAAACGCGTTTGCGACCCGCACAGCTCTGCTCTCTCCCACCTCCCCCTTTTCAAGGAATAAAACCTCAAAATTAAAAAGTCGTGGAAGCTACAGTTTGCGGATGGAAACCAAGCGAGGGTCGGTAACAAAACACTTAATAAACCACAGCGATTATGTGAACAACCGAGTTTAAAAACAAAAGCCCGCGGTTTTTGTTTATGTCATTGCAACGCTAGAAATCAAACTGGAAGATGAAAGAATTAAAAAAAAACAACTTTTAAGCGAATAAAACAGTGCCCAACCTAGCCGAAACCAGGAAAGGAGTTGCCGTGGTTTGAAAACTTCACAGCGGCTTCTAGGAGGCAGGAGTTGTGCTCTATTAAAATAACAACTTGCTCAAATATTATTTCTTGTCCAAAAAGAAAAAAAAAAAGGAAAAAAAGGACACAACTAACGGATTTCCTTTTTAAAATTTCTCCAGAGTTAGTATTAAGTCTGCTAAGCCGAGCAACACTGCCGTACGGTCCCGGTGTAGTCAGGGAGCGGTGGTGGGGTTAGGGATTAGGACGGGGAGGCGTCCGGAGCAGCCAAGTTTATATGTGAGTTAGTGGTACGGTACCATTCACGGCAGTCCCGGCACTCTGGTAGTGCTGGTGCACGCTGTGTAACCTGCTGCCCTGCAGGGCGGAAGGGTCTGTGGCATCCCCGCCGGGGGGCAGGTACATGCTGATCATATCCCGCAGGTCTCCCAGGCAGGCCCTCTGCGAGTGGGAAGTGATGGCCGGAGGCGGCGAGCTGGGCTCGGATTTCACCACGGAGCCCATGGAGCCCAGGCTCATGGCCGTGGAGGGCTGCTGGCCGTAGGCGGCGGGGGACATGCTGTAGGTGGAGGCGGCGTTCATGTAGGTCTGGGCCGTGGACATCATGGGGCTGTACTGCAGGCCCGTCATGTCGTAGCGGTGCATCTGCTGCAGCTGCGGGCTGTTCATGCCCGGGTGCTGGCTGTAGCCCAGCTGGTCTTGCATCAGCGAGTAAGCCCCGTTGGTCCAGCCGTTCATGTGGGCATAAGTGTCAATCCTCTGCCCCACCCCGACGGGGCTGCTCACCGCGTTGCCCCCCCCCGGGGCCAGCAGGTTACCGGGCAGCGAGTATTTGTCCTTCTTCAGCAAGGTCTTGGTCTTCCTCCGGGGCCGGTATTTGTAATCCGGATACTCCTTCATGTGCACGGCCCGCAGCCGCTTGGCCTCGTCGATGAAGGGCCGCTTCTCGGCGTCGCTCAGCAGCTTCCAGTCGGCGCCGAGGCGCTTGCTGATCTCCGAGTTGTGCATCTTGGGGTTCTCCTGGGCCATCTTCCGCCGCTGCCCGCGGGACCACACCATGAAGGCGTTCATGGGCCGCTTCACCC
>NW_005054314.1:8920632-8924074 GCF_000277835.1 Geospiza fortis
GGGCAGCATCGCCGCTGTGGCCATGGGCAAACTGCCCCAGGGGCGTGTGGGGCTCCGGGGAGGGTCAGGGGACTTGAGGTGCGGACGTGTGCGAGCCTCCCGTCCCGTCCTGGGCGGCCCGGCGAGGAGCGATGCTTTGGCGGGCACCCGGCACACCCCAAAGACAAGACCGCGAGTGTAAGGACGGTAATCGGTACGGGGAGGAGGAAACCTGCAGGGCAGGGCGGGCATGAGGAGCTGCCGGCCCTGCTGCAGCCCGCACGGGCGCTGGAGGGACGCTGGAAAGAGCGCGGCGGCGCGGAGGGGGTTGAAGTGAGCCGATCTGAGCGCTGCTGGGATTTAGCAGTTGAAGGTCTCGCTCGTTTTGTACGGATTTCTTTTTTGACAAAGTGATCTGTTAAACGACGCCGAAGGGGAAATAAATCCCGCTTGCGAGCGGCTATGGTGTAGTCAGCGCTTTGGTTTTTGCTTGGTTTGTTGCTGGGGTATTGAGCGAAGTGAAAATTTGGCAGCCCGAGGGGACAGGGTGACAACGGAAGGGTTGTTCCAGGCGGGAGTGGTTCGCGTGTAACTTTTGCAATATATTGGAAAAGCTTCAGACAGTCGTAATTAACCTGTAACCCTCAATATATTTTGGCTCCTCCAGTCGAAATTTAAGACCTGCCCGGCTGGCAGGAAATCGGACTGATATATATCTTGACAATATTTTGATATTTCTGTATATGAGCGTTTGTTGGAGGGACTGGACACGCTGGCATGCAAGGAAAAATTGGGCTCTATGGAGAATTAGAGGACGCGCTGAAATCCCCCTGAATAGTGTTTCCGTCAATGCTTAAATAAATATTACAACGTTAAGTTTCGGACTCTGTCTTTCAATTCGTCTTTGAACTGCCTGAGTCTCAAATTAGAGATTTTTTTCCTCTAAAAGCCAAGCTCTTCAACACTTTTAAAGTCCGTATTATTTCAAACCAATACATTTCTCTTGAACGCTTATCTTGTAAAAGAACTGAACCCGGCTGAATAAAAATATAAGTACAGACTGATGGATTTCCAGACTTCACAGGTCCCCGAAACGCTCCCCACGCCACGCATCTTCTGAGGAAAAGTTCAAAATCCGGCTGATTGTTAGTTCCAGAAGGGGTGAGAGGACCCTGTGCTCCAATCCCCGCGCCTCGGCGGCAGCGCTGTGTTTGCTGTGCGCGCAAACGCTCGGCCGGGATTTGGGGAGCGGAGAGGGCAGCCCGAAGCCGCCTTCCCTCGGGGCTGTCCCCGGGACCCGGCTGAGCTCCCCGGGGCTGTCGCCGCTCGCAGATCGCCACAGCAGCCCCTTCCCGCGGGCCCCCGACGGCTGTCGCTCTGCTGCTCCCCAGAGTAACCCGCAGTAAGAGAGCCCGTTCCAGCACCCCTTGGCAGCAAATTCCAACCTCCTCCTGCTCCCCGGGAACGGGCACGGAGCCTGCGGAGCTGCCGGGACGCGGGGAAGGGGCAGAGAGCAGGAGGGGACCCAGCCCGGCACAATAAACCTGATGCCTGGAGCCATTTTCTTAAATTCACCCCGTGTGTCTGGTGGGGGTCGGGAGAACACTTGAGGTCGTGTAAATACAGTTGTCAAAGGCTGAGGAGCCTTTTATTATTGTTATTTATTTATTTGGGTGACAAAGGAGCGTGAGGCGAGATAAGGAGTTTACGGCACAGCCCAACTCGAACGCGAGAGAGACGCCGAGATTGAAAAGGGCCATTTGAAAGGGTCTGTCTGGGCTTTCTGCGAGATCAACGCTTAATAGGAAAGAACCATTAATATATGTTAATTGCAGCTCCAGAAGAGCTCGGGGGAATCTTGGAACTGTGTCAGGGAGGATCGCTGGCTTTTGAAGAATAACTCAATGTACGAACCCGGCCCCGTCTAATCCTGTTATTAAAACAACCCCTTGGTCATCAGCCTAATTCCCGACCGAGATCAGCGAGAGCTCGTCCTCGAAATTTGCCCAGACAAGGGAGCTGGGCGCCCCTTTCGTTTGGACCCTGCTGACCCTTGCTAGGTTGATCCTCCGAAAATGTCCAGCCTTTTAGCGATGCTTAAGATAAAAGTCCACGTGATCCCCGTTTCAGGCTGGCATTCACATCCTCCCCAGAAGTTTTCAGCGTGGTAATGTGGCTACTAAATGGGCCATTTGAGGCTGGTTCTACAGTTAGTTGGAGATCGTTAGGAGATTTTTTTGGTTTTATTCTCTATTTAAGTGTCACGCCAAAACACAGCTCGGGATTGCCTTGCCACGCTGCTGCCTCCCTCGCCGCGGGGCTGACACGGCTGGAGCGACCTCCCAAATAAATAAATAACAAAATCAT
Source organism: Geospiza fortis (assembly GCF_000277835.1). Classification (NCBI taxonomy): domain Eukaryota; kingdom Metazoa; phylum Chordata; class Aves; order Passeriformes; family Thraupidae; genus Geospiza; species Geospiza fortis. Next base: position 8,922,979 of record NW_005054314.1, read on the forward strand.
TAGTTCCGACAAACGAGCTCCGACTCCTTCCCGTGGCTGCCCCGGAGCCTGGCCGCGTGGACATCGCAGCTGTACCACAGCCTCCAGCTGTCCCTGCTGCTCCGCCGCTCCGGGCAAGCAAGGGTTACTTCTGATGACATCATTAAAAATCGCAACATTTAGGAACAAAAATCTGAAGTGCGTGGGTAAACCCGGGCAGCGTCGTTTGGTCATAGCTCGATCCCTTTGAACTGAGCCTCCCAGCGCGTTCAGGAGGCAGCGGTGAATGTTTTTTGGTTTTTTTTTTTTTTTTTTTAATCACTTCCCTCCCCCCGCCCCCCCAGCTGAACTTTTATTTGGCTTCTGACAACAATAGAGGGCTGCAAACAGACCTCTCGGAGCGCCCTCTGAATAGACCCTTTTCGAGCCCGGATTGTTTCCACCGCCACAAAAAAACAACCAGTAGCTCCCGTTTTTTAATTGGGTTGTTCCTGGCCCTGGCTCATTCAGGTGTTCGCCAGGAATTTGTTTATTAGCCTTTGACAAACAGCCCTTCCTGGCAATCGGAGCTGTCTTCAGCGGGAGGGGAGGGATGTGGAGGGGGCAGTTTGCTAATAAGGACTCTCTCCATGCCCGAGTTACCAATTAACAGAGTTCTGGAGGGGACCACCAGCACAGGATAACTCGCCAGGGCTCGCTGCGGAGCCCCGAGGAAACCAGAGATTTAGCTCATGTGTTTTCCCGCAAAACCACCGAGGGAAAAACGAGCCCGAGAATAGATGCTAAAGAGACCACCCCCGCTGCCCAGCGCCTGGCAGAAATCTCATCCCCGCTGGATGAGCCAGTAATAGAAACTTTCTGCAACTTCCCCTCACTGTTACAGCGCGCAGAACCCCCTGAAAGAATTATCCAGCCCCAGCACGGCTTGCCCGGGGCGCTGCTGGATCTCCCATCCCTTACAAGCCGCGGGGATGTGGCATGGCTCGGTGATGGGCTGGCAGTGCCAGCTTCACTCGCTCATCTCAAGTTTTCCAACCTGAATGATTCCATTATTTTCTCACACCTCAGCTCCGTTTGCCCACCCCGCTCCGAGCGCCCCCGGCAGGGGCAGCCCCCC
>NW_005054314.1:8924270-8938573 GCF_000277835.1 Geospiza fortis
CCGTGCGGGGACACAGCTCCGTGCGGGGACACAGCTCCGTGCGGGGACACAGCTCCGTGCGGGGACACAGCTCCGTGCGGGGACACAGCCCCTTTCTAGGGGGACACAGCCCCGTGGGGTGGCTCTGGTGGCAGCAGCCCCTCCGTGCGGGGACAGCGCGGGGACGCAGCGGGCGAGCCCCGGGTACCGCAGCCCCTTTCCCCGGGCCGCTCCCCGCAGGGACAGGGCAGGGACAGGAATCCCACCCCCCTGCCCGGTACTTGTTGCTGGGCTTTAGCGGAGACACAAAAAAACCCCCAAACCAACAAAACAAACAAACCGCACAAACTCAAATCATCTCTGTGCTTTTCCCCGTTTAAAAATTCTCGAATCTTTCCTCTGGCGTTTTCTATACAGATGCACCAACCACCTTATTTACTGGTAATCGTGGCCGTGCTTCTTTTTAGCAGTCGGATTAGAAATCGGACATTAATTGTAAAACTCTAACTTGCTAATTAGCTGCAAATAAACTATTCATTAGCGGCAAATTAAAATCAAAACACACCTTATTGCTACTCCCTGACACACAGTTTTGAAGGCACATATTGTTTCAAACTACAGCCTGTATCACTGGCACAGCAAATTGAGATCCTGAAAGGTTTCTCTCCAGGATATATAATTAAAATATATTCTACTTTAATTGACATTATAGAGGACACAAATGAGATTTTCCTTTTAGAAAGAAATAGCAGTTTCTAAATAAAGCTTTGCAGGCTGCAGAATGGAGGTTTCAAGTAAATGAATAGTCATTACTACCTTTTCAATGATGTGGGCCTTTTGATCAGAAAAGAAATTAGCTCTAAAGGACAGACAATAGGAAGCCTGCCCTGCAATAGGAAGAAAATTAGATGGCTAAGGCTCTTAACAACACCTATTTCTATAAACCATGGAGCTTCTTGCTTTTCAATTACAGCTGTTCATTTCAAATAAGGAAAGTGGAAAAACACAGAGGGGAATATAAACTCTGTTGCACCAAAAAAAAAAGCCCAAGACAGGGCAGGCAGGCAGCTTTCCCGTTTCCCTTTTGTTTTTATTATAATCAGTTCACTAATATTACATATTTTGTAATGCTCAGACAGCCCAGTACAGCATTCTCCAGGGCAGTCAGGATGGATTATGTTCAGTAAAGGAACTGGTGAAACATGAGAAACTTCACGTTAGGTAGCTGGAGTTTTCCACTGCACATCAAATAATTACATTTTGCACATGCATCTTATACTTGTGTGCATTCTGCAGAGAAAACAAAACAGGACTGAAGAACCTGAGGAAAATGAAGCGCTGAATAACACTCTGCTGTCTTTTGATTATAGTCAAAAACTAACCCCAGTTGTTCTGAACTAAATTGAATTCTCTCATTACACTCAGGACTGAGAGATTACTTCAGGCAGGTTCTTCCCACATTACTTTTAACCCGTTATTATTTTAGAAATAACACTTCTCCCAAAATATAAGAGTAACTTGCTATGTAATAGCTTTTAAATATGAGCTCTCTTCCAAGTTATTTAGTTTGAAACTCATTTTTGAACTTTATTCTCCTGCATATAAAAATAATACAAGTCTTCTTGTGAATCTGAGATACAATCATAGAAACAATTCTTTCTTCCTCTACCATTTGTCTCTAGCCACACTTTTATAATTAGGTGTAACAAGTAAATTATAATTTGTTACTATCCAATCAATATGTTGTAATTGAAACAGTATTTCAGAAATGATTTAAACATAATAACCACAAAGCTTTATTGTAAACAAGTTCTGTTCTCATATTAAGTCAGCTGGACTAGAGAGATGTCTTAAAAAAACCCCATAAAATCACAAAGATTACACACACGTTATTTTTCATCCTTCCTGTTATCTATTTGTGACTTTCATACTTTCTCCTTTCCCTCTCCCCGCTCCTCTGTCTTTATTTTTCTTTCTGTCTCCTTCCTTGTTGTATTATTTGTTTAGAAATCAGGTTAGATGTTTAATTCAAAGAGTTGATCAAATAAATATTAATTGGTTTTGCTGTTATGAGGTGTCTTTAAATCCGTTTCATCTCTCAAAAAGTGAGTGCTCAAGAAAAATTATTTTGCCCTGTCCAAAACCCTAAGTCATGTTTGTTTTCTACCTAGAAGTGATTTTAGTATGAGGTACAAATGACAGCTTTTTATTTGGTTTCTGTATCTCCCTTCGCTCCTGCCTGGCCCTGAGATAGAGAAGAATAAAAGAAATAGTTTAATCTGGTAAAGAATGATCTCCTAACCCCCAGAGTGGAGTCACTCATGTCAGTATTTGAAGTAATCTCCCTGCTTGAGAGCAGTTAGAAAATTATGAATAATGCAAACTTCTGTCTCAGTTTTTACTGTAAAAAAAAAGACTTTTTAATTTTTTTTTTGTAAGATCTTAATTACAACGTCATTTGATTTGAAATCATTTCGTCTCAGTAAAATCATCCGAACTAACTGGTGAGAAAAACTTCCCTCCATGCAAATGAGGGCTCAAGTGTCGTTTGAGGCTGTGATTTACAATACAAAACCCACATAAAGATCTGCATCCCTGAGGAGATTAAGAACTTGGGAAAACCCAGTCCTGCTGCTCCAATTCTCAGACCTGATCGTGGCTTCAGCCCCTGGAAAGCAGCTGAGGGTAAGGAGCTGCCTGCACGAGAACAAGTGAATCTAAACCGAGCTCACACTCGGAACATGAACATTTCACCTGAAATTGCTTTAACTCTCGGAGCAAGGAGATCTTTGAGCAGAGCTCTACAGAAAAATAGAGAAATAGGGAACCTGATTTGCAAAGCAGAGTGAGCAGTCTGTGAGGGGGGCTGTGCTGGAGGGGTGGGATCTGTTTTATCTCCAGGACACCAGCGCATCTCACTGTTAGCAGGGACAGGACTCAGCTCCTGTGACCATTCCAGTGCATGAGGCCAGTCATGAGAGGACTTCACTAGCCCTGAAAATCCCTTCTGATCGTTTTCCCCCTAACACACTGATAAATGAGGGCTATACGTGCTCCCGAGCCTTCTGTACACAAATACATGCATCTATGCCTGTGATAGATATAAAATAACAATAGATAGATACTAAATAGATATTAAATAACAGACAAGGAGGTCACCGAAAAAACAATTATTATATGGGCTATTTCCATGGGACAAACACATTTCTGACCTGAACATAATCACAAATAGCTGCACCATTGAAATTGGTATTCATCACTCATCCTTTATTTCTCTAATAGCTCAAATCAATTACCTGGTTTTCAAGGTATCCCAAGAACAACTCAAATTCCTTTCTTGCAGCTCTTAATTGTCTCCATAGACAAAAATTCCTCTCCTAGTAGGGCAAGTGCAGCAGGCACTCGCAGGGGAGGAACTTGTGCAATGATGCATAAATTAAGGACTTGTAAAATAGGTGTAAAATAGGTGTAAAAATTGTAAAATGGGTATTTCCAGGCCATGTTTGAAACAGAAGCACCAATTACACAAGGGGAATCTAGAGGGACACAGTGGATTGTGCTGCTGCCGTACCCAAAAGATTTTTTAACGCAAAGAATCTGAGGCAAATCCAGTTTTCCCTGGTTAAGAAGCCTTTCTGATGGCACCGGACTCCCTTCTCTGCTCCTGCCAGGATCACAAGCAGGGTGTTATTGGGAGCTGGTGCTCCTCGCTCGGTGGGACAGCAGTGAGGCGTTCCCAGGTGATGAGATGCGTGCCCTCAGTGTGTGTGAGGGTCACAGGACCATCTGGTGACAGAACAGAGGGAAGAACCCACCAAACCCAGCCTTGTTCTGGCAGAAACAAACGAAAGGCAGCTCAGAGAGGGGGTCATGGAGGAAAAGAGAACCTTTGGGATGCAGTCCTGAGCCTACTGCCTGAAGAACCCTGTTAGGAAGCGAGGAAGGGAATGCAGGAGGACTTACAGGGGGAAAAAGCTTCAAAAGGAACCATTTAGGGGAAGCCAGGGAGGGGCCATCACACAGTTTATGGCTTGTTTCTCTTTTCTTTTTGTCAGCTACCTCTGTCCTGGCTCACCCCATTCCCACTTTTGCAAAACAGCCCATCAATGACAAGTTCAGTCTCTTTTTTAAGAAGAACTCCAGAACCCCTTGGAAAATCGTGTAATCCCACAATACTCTCATATTCCACTTTGATTTAATGACCCTCACTTGATCTGAAGACCCCACAAACAAGGCATGTGTAAGCTATGTCCAGGGAAGTGTTGGGATTAGCTTGCAGAAATACATTGTACAGAGTTTGTTTCATCCACACATTGATTTGGATTGGAGCTGTAAAACCATTGCAGGTTGTTCAGAAAGTAGGTGGTATTTATAATTTTGTATTTTAATCAGTGCAAATGCAGCTATTTCTGTATCTGCTTTCCAATTTCTATAACAAAGTCCATAAAGACCCAAACCAGCTCTATTTGCACACTCATGGCTCCCAGGAAAGCTGATGGAAAATTAGAGGGAAGCACTTGTGCCTTACTTTTGCCTGAAAAAACAAACTCTGCTTATCAACAGTATTGCTGCTTCTCATTTCAGGTTGAGTCAAGCTCAACTGCATTAAAAAATGGCAGCAAAAACCACAAAGCACTGCAACATTCATATTCAAATAAAAAGGAGGACCTTGTTCTTCTGTTTTTCAGATTCCATTAAAAAATGAACCACAAATTCCACTTGATGCTTTTGTGGCTCTTCCTATCACAGTATTTGGATATATTGCAGTAAATGCAGTTTTTACTGAACACATGTGAGGGAAGGAAGCCCTGGATGTATTCACAGAGGTTCAGAAAACGGGCAAAATAGCAATGTGGGGAAAGTCTCTGAAATAAATAGGAGATATAAAATAAATGGGAAATAAACAGGAGATCTGCTCTATGGGAGCAGATCTCTTGGGTTAAATCAGATTAGCACAGGGCTTGAACCATCTTGCATTTCTGTAATGGATCATGCCCATAAGTATCACAAATACTGAAAGTACTCAGAATCAGCATGGACTAACAGGGAACAGTCAGATCTGCATTTTGTAACTCCCTGGGAACACTCCAAACAAACACCAGGACAAAGCAATCCAGAAAGAGGAGAACTGTTAGCAATGCCATCTAAAGCTCTATTTCCTTGTAACTTCGTTCAGGAATATGTAAAGGATATGGTTTGAATGAGCTGGGGACCGACTGCAGTGACATGGGAAATACTCTGCTGCAGTATTATAGCAAAAAAAGAAAAAAAGGACTTTTTAAAGAGAGTTGAAAAAGATGAGGCACTAGGAATTAGTCTGAAAAAGCTCCAAATTATTTATTTAAAGCTCATGCAAGACACTTAAGACAGACACAGACAGCTAGGATGTCTCCCAAAAAACAAAGCCTACCTTGTTGTGCCAGCAAAAATGAGAATAATCATCTCATGTCCCACAGCTCCTGCAGAAATAAAGGGATAACTCCCTACCCCAGGAGAGGGCACTCTGTGCCTCCTGCAGGTGCTTCTGCAGCACTGCCACAGTGCCAGGGAAACATTCTCCGTTACAATTTCCTCTATTCAGAACTGATCCCGAGGCATAGAACACATTTAAATCTACAATGTTACTATTCCTTTAATTATAAGTGCCTGAGGAAATGAGACCTGCAGAGAAAAGTTGCCTGTGTTGTTTTGTATGAAAATGCACAATCAGAATTCAGCAACACCCCAACTTCCCAACTGATCATTTCCCGTTGATAGCTTTGCACCAGGGCTGGAGATTAACCTGGTAAAGCCTTGAGCTTGAACCAAACACACATTTTTAAGGTTTGCAAAGCTGCACACTCCCAGGTTGAAAGGGGATGTGAGACCTGCTGGGCTGACACAGGATTGAGATTTATGCTGTTGCATTTTATTTTAAAACCTTTGCTGGAAGATGAAGAGCAAAGAGAGTTCCACTGCTTGAAAAATGCCTTTTTCTCCAGGTTTTTGGGGCTGATCCCAGATGGTTACAAAAGAAAATTGCCACTGTTTGTTAGGTGCTGCTGCCTTATGTACACTGAGCTGGAAGTCCTTGGTTGTCTGTACTCGTTTGTGCATCATTAACTCTTCAATAAGTGGCAATGATGACACAGTGAGTGTGGACCGAGTGTTCTGAGAGAAACGTGTGTGGTGCTCCTGCACACAAAGAGCCCTCCCAGTTACATTGCCCGGAGGGTGTGGATGAACAGGTCCCCTCTCTGCTCATACCATTGCACTTGAGATGAAAATAGAGGATTTTTTTATTTCAAATAATTGCTAATCAGATCTTTCTCCTTATTCCTGCATTCATATCACACTCAGCAAAAGAGCAAAATTTCCACATTCAGATTTCTATCAGAAAAACTGTTTTTACAATTTAAAGGAGAATTTGAATTTTCCTTGGCATTTATCAGCTTCTGGCCCTGCTACCACTACTCATTTGATGCATTTTGCTTTGAGCTAATTATACAGCCAGCAACATTTTTATAGACTTGAAGTAATATCTGATTAATTCCTTTATTGCATCGAGTAGAGCCAAAATCATTCCAACAATCACACACCTCCCATTTTTGTCAGTCACATGTTTGCAAAACGAGAGGGATTTTTAAATCATGATTTTTACTTATGATGCTCACGGCATCAGGCAGATCATGCATGTTTGTTCAGTAAGAACCACCACAATTACATCCCAGATACCTGCAGGTGGTATAATATCTAAAGGAGGATGATAAATACTTCTAACACATTGACCAAACATAGGCTCTGACTACACTGACTCTTGAAAGGATCAATACTGTTTAGCTTTCCATGCTATGCTCCCCAAATTTTGGTGTTTTACAGATTGATATAAATGTTGCAGATAGGACAAATACATGTGTGTACACACACAGGGTGGCAGACACAATCACTGAGCAATTTAAAGCAAGAGCAAGACGAAACTGAAAAAATCTCCCTGTTTTGTTTTTGTGGCCATTGTGTGAGACTGAATCTGTATTTCCACTTAAATAACAGTGGAGTTGCAGGCAGGAATTAAACATCACAGAGCCTAACTTGGTCTATTTATTTAGCAGCAAGGCAATATCTCACAATTACGAGTCTTTCCCAGAAATTTGTTCTGCACACAAGGGGGTTTGTATTCTCATTTCTGAAGTTTGAGGTGTAGGAGCAGGACATATTTGAGAAAACTCCCTGTTTTGAATTAATCCCTGCTGTCTTCCCACTTTAATAGTAGTTAATGACAACATGATCGAATTATAGATAATAAAGTATATAGAATTCATAATAAATGACTATTGATGCAAAATTACAATGTTCTTACACCATTGACTTTGATTATTGTTGATTATTGATGCATCTGCATCATACTAAAATACATCCTACTGCTTTATTTTATTTTTGGAAATAGATAAGCAGTCCTTTTACTCCATCTTTAGAAAATTGCTAGAAAATGATTAAATTATTATTTAATTCACTGAGGGTAACATTGCTGGGATGCCTTTACAAGTGACTTCAGCTGACTGATCCAAACTAGTTAAATTCATGGATGTCTCTACTTGCATATTCCTCATGATGAATAGGAGCCCAAAACATGACAATTAAAATCATTCCTAAATAAAGGTTGTGCATGGCATATTTTTATTTATTTGCTGTGAATTCTGTGTCAAAGGAATGTGCTTAGGGATGTTACTAATGGTGATGTGCTTCTTTCTAGAAACGCAGGTAAATCACCGAAAAAAAATGCAGATGGCTGAGCAGGAACAGAATGATACAGAATGAGGTCAAACCATTTTAGCAAAAATGCCAGGGTGATTTTAAGCGGGATTTTTCGGTCTTCAGGACGTGCAATCGAATTTATAATCTGCATGAGAAGCTGCGCTGGCTGTATGTGCATATGGGCCCTGAGCAGGTGCGAATGGCCACCAGGACAGCTCCATTTGCATGTGGCAAACACGAATTAACCTCTCCTGCATATTCATTAGGTGGCCAGGGCAGGTTTAAGTTTGAGCACCAGACTCCAAGGTCCAGCTGTGAGTGCCTGAAGCAACACGAAATTCGGAACTGGGAGGGTCGCGGTAAACACAACTGTCACCAGGCTGCCAAAATGCAAACGGGATTTTTTAACATTGAAATCCAGCTCCCACTCCGTGACAGCTTCCAGACTACTGAGGAACAAACAGGGTGTGATGCACATCTGCAAAGTTTGATATCAAGCTCATTCTGCCAGATGAAGTATTTAATTTTGCTTCTTAAACAACTTCTCTCTTCTTGCTGGCATGGTTCTCAAATTGAAAATATTCTGGTTTAGAACACTTGCCATGCAGTCCAAATCCATTGCATCAGAATAATTGTGTTGTGTCTTCCAGTTTTGCAGGAAAACATGAATAGAACAGAAGCTTCTTGATAAAAAAAAAAGATTTTAGAGCAACAATTGAGATCAAGTAGCAAACAATTACTAACCTGAAATGTGGTAATGCTTGCATGTGCTATGTAGTTAAAACTAATAAACTATAAAACTATAAACTAACAAATTAAAACTATATACAAATGAAGTTAAAATGCCACAAGTGTTTTGGGGCAATTTCACAGGCAGCTTCCAGGAGGTCAAGGCAATGTGGGGAGGTGGAAGGTCAGGATATTTTATTGTAGCAGCAGAATGCATAGGGAAACTCAGGACAGGTGGGATTATGCACAATCAGTTCTGAAAAAGAGAATAAATTGCCATTTGAATTCTTACTGCTTTTCAAATGCTTACTGCTTCCTAATTAGTTTCACCCTTGAACTCAACATCGTTTTTTACATTTTGTGTTTTTCAGCTAACCCAGCTCAGGGTCCTGCTCTGCAGTTCTGAGACTTAAATTTCACTAAGTACCTGGATGCCAATTATGTTTTTGTTGTAGGTGTCATATTACCAGTAGTTTGACAAGCAATCGTCCTTATTTTTATTATTTTTTATTATTTAGAGACTTCATCTTCTCTCTGCTCACACAGTCTGCAGTATATTCCTATTGCTCTGTCATATGTGAATTTAACCTTCCTGGCCTTACAGCACCTGTTTTCTTAAAAATATTTACAGATCTTTATTTCTGGTAATAGGACACCAAGTGGCAGACTAAGGGCATTCTGATCTGAGTGTAAATCCAATGCCACAAGTGGGACTAATGCTGAGTTAACCTACAGCCATCTCTGAAATCCAACCAGAAACTGGAATCTCTTTTCTCTTTAAATTGGCTCCCGATTTTCACTAAGAATATTTAGCAAAACTACCGGATTTAAGTCAGGGTTTTTTAGATAGGGGTCAGAATCGACAGCAAATTTTCAAGCAGGAATTTTCAGACTTGTTATATTTAAGAAAATCTAGCCCAGGCAATGCAGGTGTGTGAGCCTCTTGCCCGGATTTACCCTGCAGAGACAGAGAGAGCTCCCAGCTCTGCTCCTCTCCAGACAGACCCGAGCTCTGCAAATATAAATACAAGATGTGTTACTGAAGGATCAGACCCTTAGATCTGTTATTATGAGTTGATTTAAGGGGAAAAAAAAATCCTCAATCATCCTTTTTACACCAAGCTGCAAACAGTAAAATTTGATTATAAAAGGAAAGTTGTGCTTTGTTTTCCTCAGCGGTTACTCACAGTCGTTTAAAAGCCAGTTCACTCCCTAAAGCCACTGTTATCTATACGAAAAGAGTTACTAAATTGTAGGTGTTTCTTTATTCCACCATAAATTGACATGTTCTAACAAGACAGTCTGTTTGCTTTTATTGTTCAAAAGCCCCTAAGTCTTCACTGTCTGCTTCTCCACTTGTCTCAAATGTTTGATTAAGCACTGTGAGAATTGTCAGTATTGATAAACTTCTTTCCAGTACATTAAGCACTCTAATCCTTTACATTCCTACTCCATCTCTATTGCCAAATCACTTAGCATTTGATTTTAGGCCAATATTTGCATTAGAAATGGCCTATAAATAAAAATTACTGTAAGAGCAGGAAAAACTGTTTTTCTGCAGCTGAAGATTTCTGACAGAAACAGTATGTGAAAGGCTCTGCTTGTTCCTCTGCAATCACGGCAACTAAAGAGCTGTCTGGTGAGCTAATTAAAAGGGTAATTAAGCTCAGCACTTTTTTCCCAGTTTTCTAAAAATCTTAATTTGGAGGAGTGACAATGCTATTTATCTTTCCTTCAGAAGCCTGAAGGAAGCAGGAGGGTTTTGGTGTCCGTGCTGTATTTCAGATTAAACTGTTGTTTACTGGGATAATTCCACATTGGGGCTGTTCTTAACTCAGGGTGAACTCTGCCCATTTTTGGCACTGTTAGGGTCAGCATTTTGGGTTTATTTTTTATTGCATTCTTTTCTCCATACCACTCTAAGGTTGAAATTCCCGTGTCAAATACAGAATGTGTCAAAATCTATTTCTCAGTGCTTAAGATTTCAGACTTAGAATGCAATAATTTGGTTATTTTTACTTTATTTTAGCTTTCTGCCTATGAATTTCACTCAGGTGAGTTCTGGGGATAGAGGGACAATCCAGGGCAGCAGGGACATGCTGGAAATTATGTACATCCCTATGAGGATCACACAAACATAACACTGTCAGAAAACTTTAATATCCCCTTTTCCACATTTTGTGAAAGTAAACATGTAAACTCAGATTATTTGGGTGCCAGAATTATTTGGTATTTCAGCACGAACACCGATCTGTTGGGAAATATGTTGACACAAGCTCAATCATGTCACAAGGGGCACAGAACTCTGCCACTTCTAGATGAAACCCAGCACAGCCCACGCTTGTTCTGACCAAAATCTGGCCAAGATGAGAGCAGTATTTGGGTATTTCCCCCTTTAAAAGATGATTTGGGCATGCCACTTGCAGCACAGAACAAATATCAATGATCAAAGAGCATTTCCCAGGTCCTAACCTGTGATCTTGACACAGACTTTGTTTCCAGGCACAGCAATGAGTATTTTGCCCGGGTAAAGGCAAGGAGGATCAGGCTCCACAGTGCAATTTCATATGAAAATGAAGAGGATGAGATCCTTCTACCAGGCTCATTTGAAATCAAATAGGAGGGCTGCCTTTTTGTCTGCGCTGCTAATAAGAAAAATATGCTAGAATAGAAGGTAATTGTAATAAGGTATGTCCCCATTTTTCTCAATTTTCCCGGTTTTCTTTGATATTATTATGGATGTCATATATAAGTGGTATTCCTTCAGGGTGGATTCATTAATTTTGGAGCTGTACATTCTTCTAGTACATATATAAGAATTGACCATTTATACACAGGGGAGGAGAAAGGGTAGAGGACCCACAGAAAACAGAGGGTGCGGCAGAGAACATTGTGTCTGCAGCTTTCTTCATAAATAACAGGAATCACACAGAATTGCCTGAGATTATTTTAATGGCTTGACCCTTATGCTGTTATGGTAATTACTGAGGGAGTTTGAAGCCCCTCCACCAGGGAAATTCTGCATTAAAATAGTAAAATTTTGTAATGAGCTTCAACTGTTATTCAAAAGTCTTTATCAGCACTTCTGGGATTAATAGTTGCACTAATTTTTTTTTTCCTTTTGGACAACCATAAACAGAGTTTTAAAAAGGCAGCAAAAAACATGCAGGATATCTAAAATTGATGCAACTGCTGTTGATTTCAGTGAAATGGGTGTGACTTCCCCAGTGAATTCCTGGCTAATCTCTTCTAGATGTGGGAGTGAACAACTTAGATGAGAGTCTCCTGCATAGGCAGGGATGCACTTCAAGGACACTGAAACCCATTTAAGCCTAAAGTTCACCTGCTGGGTTAGGGAATCAGTTAAGTTTGGATATGTGCAGAGTTTCTCAGTCTGCCCTTCCTCTCCTTGTGGAAATCTGCCCAGGGAGAATCTGTGGGATCACCCTTTTTGGCTCTGCTTTCAGCATCAGGTCAGCGAGGCACCTGATGCACCCTGTGCCCGAGCACTGACTCCTGCCAGGGAGCCATGGACAGATCTTTGTGTCACTGGGGGCTCATAAAACCATTGGGCATTTCCTGGTTCAGAGGGAGGCGCTGAGCAACAGGTTTTCAGTATTATTTTGACCTTCTGATCTTCTGCCACAGGGTGAAGGAGTAGAACAGTGACTGTTGCCTCTGGTGTTGCTCCATCAGCACAGAGCTTGTCCTCACTGCCACAGGCTGAACTCCCTGAGACTCTTCTTTCATCAATTACCAACTAACTGCAATGCATCCCATTCACTTCAACACCAAACCTCAGTGCTATGGTCAGAGGGGTGATGCCTCAGGTTTTGGCTCTTCTATTTTTCAGGTTCTGTGCTGCTTTAGTGTGTGGGTCTGGGCTTCATATGAGGGGATGGTGAGCTCTGTGCACAGAGCAGGGAGACAAAACAATTCCTGCTCCAGCTGGGCACCAAGGACAAATGATCCAAATCTCAGGCCCAAGAGCACAAACAACGTGGGCTGAGAGAGAAAAATGAGCAGGGTGGGACTGCATGGGCTAAAGCTGGAATGGGACAATGAACTCCAATATGCAAATGAAGCAGAACTTCTAAAGATGAGAGACCCCATGACCATTTTGTGACCATTTTGGTTCATCTGGGGTGCAACCCTGGCTGGGCTCTTGTGCTGCCCAAGGTGGATCCCTTGAGGCCTTTTAATAAATCCCTGCTTTATTCTTTATCTAGTCTCTGTTCTAGATCAGCCTCCACAAGGCATCAGGGGGACAGGATCTGCCTCTGCAGAGCTGAACACAAAGAATTCAAGGGTCTGTTTGCAGAGCAGGTGGGCTACAAGCAAGGTGCTCTCTGTGGGCTGACTGGAGCTGCAGATTTTCCAGGAGACAATAAGGCATTGCCTACTTGTGGATTTGGTACCTGCTGGATTCATATTGCAGCTTTATGCTCTTGTGCTGCTGCTCTAGACAAGCCCCAAGGTAATTGTTTATATTTAAAAAAAGCTGTTCTTTCTTTAGCAGGAATCTCCTCTCTCTCTAAAGGAGCATATTTAGGGAGAGATTAAAGGGAATCCCTCAAAAGCTGCTCATCAGATGTAAACAAACCCACCAGGGTTATTAGACACGTGAAAATAATGATACAAGAGTTTTCCAAGCATGATAACATCACTCTTTGTACCACACTAAATTAATAACATCTCTCAAGCACCTGCCTAAACCAGAAGTCTTTCCAAGAGACTGAGCACAACCTCTCTCATTAAATCAGCATTCAGGGAGCTAACTAGCAGATGCTGCTGACATGAACCCAAATGTAATCTCTTTAACCTTGTCCTATGGGGAGCAGACAAGTCATGACCGAGTAATTCCAACTAAATTAGATTTTATGTGAAAGTGTATAATCTAAATTAAATTTGATTAAAATGATTCAGTGATTTGTGTTTGCTTTTAAAGGTCCTAATGTAGCCAAGGTGACCAGTTTTCAGTAATCGGTGTAATCAGATTAATCTGTTTTTACATGGTTGGATCAAGATTCTTTTATCCCATAGATATTTCTATATTAATCATATTGCTTGAATATCCATGGATAGATTAAGGGTTTTCTACTCAGACAGAGGCTCGCCATAATTCAATTTTCACCCTGTTAATGAAATCTAACTGTGGTGACTATAAAGATGTGTGATGTAAAATATCTCAAGCTATCTGCAAGGAGACAATGATCAGGTCATTGAAACCAAATGTAAAATGTGAAACAATCTTAGCCCCAAAATTTTCCTCTGTGGCAGATTTTGCTCAGCACAGACTCAGGGCAGCACTAGGACTGGAATTGTGCAGCTGCCTGTTTGTGCAGTGATAAATTTCCTGGGCTTAACCCCTTCACATCCTCTTCCCCTACTGGGAATTGGTGCAAGTGGGATGAATCTTGGGCACTGCCTTAATTACATCTTGAAATCTTAATTGAATACCCCCAGTGCTGATGAGTGGCTGCATTCTCAACACTAATCGCAGTCTGCAATCAGCAAACAACATAGAGCTACTAATTAAGACTTATTAAGTTAAAATGACAATTTTATCCAATATATGAAGTCAGGGGTTGCTGTGTGCTGGATGCTTTAATGGCAAAAGAAAGAAGATTTGGGCTCCAGGCAAGGATTTCTGTCATTTTTTATAAGATTCTGGTGTCACATTTTCAGATACAGTTTCTCTGTTTCTTTCTGGTATTTGATGGGGTTTTTTTTGTTTGGATTTTTTTTTCTTTCCTCTTTTGGGCATCATATATTTCACAGGCCTGCTGGAAATCCACAGTTCTGCAGAGAACAGGATTTAGCAGGAGGTTTCAGGTGGAGCTTTAACAGGTCTGAAGCAGTGA
>NW_005054314.1:8938637-8953716 GCF_000277835.1 Geospiza fortis
GTGTCACCCATGGATTTGTGCTGTAAATCCTCAGGTTAAATTTTGGGTTGCACACAGAAAGAACTGCCTGCTGCTTGATGAAACTAGGGCAGAATATTAGAACAAATCAAAGAGGGTGAGGTTTACCTGGCACTTGGTTGCTATTCTCCCACCCTTAATCACCACAACTTCAGCTCCTTGCTCATTCTTCCTTAGCACACCAACAAATCCTGTGTAGACCAGCTACTCCCCTGAGCCTGTTCCCTGCCTGTGGAACAAAACCCTTCAGCTCATGTTTAATTTTGGCTGTGGGAATTACTTCAGAGGTTTAAATGGGATTCCTCAGAGGCTTAAATTCCATGAGTTTCTGCTCCTTTCTGAAGGGGAGCAGAGGAAACTTCCTTATTCCTCAAAGACTGTGCCTGAAATCTACTCTGGAGCGTTCAGCAATTTGTTTAATGTGTTATTTCTCATGAGAATATCTCTGGTGTTAGAACCCTTGTGGAGAGAATAAAAGCATGAGTCAGTGAACTGCTCCCTTCTCCTCGTTCTCCACTGGGACCAAAGCAAAGATGTTCCACCTCAGCATCTGCACTGGTTCTGAGCCAAGAGTTTCCTTTGTCCTGCTCCTTTCTGTTGAGTGGGAGAACAGAAAACAACAGAAATTGCTTCCCTGTTCTAGAGGATCACTCCTCAATTTCTTCTTTGGTGTAATAACAAAAAGTGCACTGTGATTCACTTCTACTTTTCAAGTTTTGTGTTTTCTTTCCAAATACAAATTTACCTCAGTGAGTGGAACTTAAACAGGAGTGAAGGCGCTGGAGCAGTTCTACTGTTTAAAGTGAGATAGAAAAGCTCTGTGGTGAGTGAGGAAACATGATCAGCTGAATGTTGTTCCAAGGAAGGCTATAAAATCCCTTCAATCACTCTCTTTCTCTGCATTTTGCATTTGACAAATGCTCTTTCACTGGATCTTGATAACTGCCCCAAAAAAGAGTGAAGAAGAGAGAACCTGTAGCTCCTGAAAACAAGTGTAGGCCAACCTAATAATCTCACTTATGTTCATTCATATTTAAACTGCAGTTTTATGTTTGGAAAGTTTGTGACCAGAAGAGTGAAGTGCTTTGCAAGATTGTCTTAAATTTAAAAAAAAATTACCAGTCATTGTTACTGTAAAGAATAGCTCCTTATTTTTCATATCTTAAAGATTGAACCCTTCACAATGATTAATAAAGCCTGGTTGTTATCTGCTTTTGTCATAAAAAATGATATACAAAAGAACCAGTCTGAAAAACCACAAAGGTAAAGCACCAGCATGAACATTCCTACCGACACTGTTAATTAAAAGACTTAACTTATTAGTCTTTAAGTAGCAAAAAAAGAGAGAAACAAACAAGTATAATTTGGCAGATTAATTTTATGTTCTGTTCTATTTAATCAAACTATACCTATAGTGAAAATGACAAATCTGACTTGTCAGAATATGGATGATAAGAAAGATAAAGGTCATATATTTTAATGTCATAGAAGGTCTTATTAAAGGAACCCTAATTACATTAGGTGTCCATGAAACATTAATTAAATACTGTCTGAAATAATTAGGTCCAAGTTACTGATGATTTAATTAAACTCAGTTTTTTATTTTATAAGAAAACTACAGGTCCAGTATCAGTGTGGTGGCAGGATAATTGATAATGTGTCAGAAGAGCACAACAGTAACCTTGACCAGCTGCATGGGAAGGACATTTTGGGGAGCAGGACACCTGGGCAGGAGCACATGGGCTGTGTTTGGGGTGTCCCAGAGTGTGCAGAATCCAGAAAGAAAAAGGTTTGGGTTCTTATTCTCAACTTGAGTGAGCTGTCACAGCATGTGAGGGCTCATCCCTGCTCATAATCTCAGCTTGTGTGAGGTGTCACAGCATGTGAGGGCTCATCCCTGACCTCAGTCCAAATCTTGGTGAAGGTCTTTGCCTTACCAAGCAGCTGGACTTCTCCAGCACAAGGCAGATGCACACCCAAAATTCTGGGTTTATACTGCCCACCACACACCTCCACAAAGTTCCAAACCCTTCTTCTCTTCCCCTCTACAAAGGGACAATGATGGAGCCAACAGCAAAAATTCCTGTGCGTGCAGGGGCTGAGCCAGCTCCGTGGTGATGGAGGGATGGAGGGATGGAGAATGGATGGATGGATGGATGGATGGATGGATGGATGGATGGATGGAGCCCACCACACACCTCCACAAAGTTCCAAACCCTTCTTCTCTTCCCCTCTACAAAGGGACAATGATGGAGCCAACAGCAAAAATTCCTGTGCATGCAGGGGCTGAGCCAGCTCCGTGTGCAGGGGCTGAGCCAGGGATGTGGAATGGATGGATGGATGGATGGATGGATGGATGGATGGATGGATGGATGGATGGATGGATGGACGGGTGGATGGATGGATGGACGGGTGGATGGATGGATGGATGGATAAAGAAAGTGGGACTGGAGCAGCTGGGCTGGCAAAGGGCTACCCTGGTCTTTCAGGGTGAGGGAAATATTGCAGGAGTGAAGCACCATTCCCTGCTTAAAACTGTCACAGAATGTATGTGAGATTTTCCAGGAAAAAAAAAGAGAGAATTGGAAAGGTGAGAAATATGCATTTGTATGTGGAGTGAGGCAGTGAAGGAATTTTGAGGGGCAAAGAACATTTTCCTGTCTGTTCCAGGAGTGGGAATGGTGGTCATTGAAACCAAATGTAAAATGTGAAACAATTTTATCTCCAAAGTTTAATTTGTGGCACTGCAGGGATGGGCTCTGTGACTGGGTTCTGACACCTCCACTGGCAAGATTTAAATCTTCTTCTTCTCCCAGGCTGCCTGGCTGATCTCAGACTAACAAACCTCACACTTCAAACTCTCCTCTTGTAAAATGAAAAGGAACATCTTTGCTCCTTCATAATTATAAGTCCTGCCTGTGAGGGATAACTCTACAGAACAAAGCTATTGAAATGCAAAATATTGACCTGAGAGTTGTAAAAATCAGGGGCAGCAGTGAGAGCCACCCTTCCCTGAGATCAGCAGCCACCCAGTGTCACACAGCCAGCCCAAACAGCATCCTTGATGTGCCCAGCTGAGGAAAAGGTCCCAGGACATCCTCTGGACAATCAGCACTGCCCACATGGAGGGTTCTGGGTGATCTTCACAGGAGAATCAATCTATAATTAAAACCTTTGTGCCTCCTAAACATTCATTTCCACAGAGAACCTTCTGTTTTTGAAAGGGAATGAACATGTTGCTACACAACAAGAAAGATTTTTTTAAATTTTTAAATTTATTTTTAATTTCAATTTAAAAATTTAAAAAACATATTAGAAACCTCCCACAGTTTGTATTGTACAGAGTAAAGGAGATTCCAGAAAGGAACACCCATTTTATCCTCTTGATAAAGCTCTGTGAGATCAGGAATCTACAGATATAAAAAGATCACTGAATAACCTATTATTTCACTATGGAAAAGTAATAAATTCTTAAAACCAGAAAAGATCACCACAATTATCACTGGCTGTTCTGGGGTTTTAAACCAGAGATGTCATTATGACTCCTCACAAATACCTGCATTTCACAAGAGATATGGGAATGATTCCCAAGGGCCAAGGAAATGTTCAGGTATTGACTCAGTAACTGGTAAAATCTCTAAATTAAACCCAGAAAGATGATTTTGCAATAAATATAACAATTGGCTGATCAGCTGGGCACTTCTGGGGAGGTGGGATGTGTTCTGTCTTGGGTATTAAAACATCCCAGCTGCCCTGGGCACAAATACACAAATATAAAACACAAAGTACCTTTGTGTGCTGCTGCTCCCCCATCTCCCTCCAGAGGTTCAGGAAACTTTTCTCTCAGGTTTTTCCAGTTGTGAATATCCTCCCATTAAAGATGAGGACTGAAATATAAAGAAATATGATTTTAAAGGGTTTTTAAAGAATTTTGTTTGTTCGTTTTTAAAGAATGCTTTCTTTGAGTAATTCAAAATACAAAACCAGATAAAGTTTTGTTCTTTTTCTGCAGCCTCTGCATGATATCAGTTCCTAATTTATGATGTAAAATAATCCTGAATTTTACCCTGCCTGAGTCCTTGTGCCATCTCTGTAATGCTGCCTACACAAAAACCCTTAATTCCTTCAGGCACAAATAAAATTTTATTATTCAATATGTCATTAAATCCCCTTACTTTGTCTGTTACAGTAATCAGTATAACAACAGCATGAATTAACATGTGTACAATGTTTCAAAACTAGTAAAATTATAAATATATGAGGTATCCATGAGCAATTAAGCGAGCAAACCTTTATTATCAATGAGCAATTAAGCAAACAAACCTTTATTATTAATGTGCTGTCCCCAAATAATCTGTTGCCACTGTTTGTGGCAGAGTACCTGTACAAGAATGGCATTTTCCCCCTGAAGTTTGAATTTCCACTGAAATAAATTGCCTTTTAAGCTGTTTTTGATGCACTTTTCAAAACACAGAAACCTCCCATGCATTTGACAAGGATATAATTGAGTAAATACCCCTAAACAAGGAGCAATTGATACATCTGCTGCTGCTGTTTTTGGTGAGGCACACAAACGCAGAGTGCAAGGTACTGGAGGGTCATTGTCTGCCTGCAGACAGGGCACAGACAAAGCAGAGCCAGCCCTGAAAGGAGTGGGGGGTTTGGGACAAAGGGACAAGCAGATGAATTAATGGGAAACTGATAACAGGGTGTCCAACAGGACCCTGCTCAATACCTACAAATTCCACCCAGCAGGGATCTCCCCAGCCAAGTTTTCGGCGCTTTGGGGGTAACTCAGCTACAGTTGGAGTATATGAGCCAGCAATAATGTAACTCCAGCCCTGCTGCAGCACACAGTCCCTGCAGGCAGATATCCAAGGCCTTCTCCCCAGTTCAGGAGCATCAATGTGGTCATGATCAGTCAGAGCCAGAACTGGTGGAGCCCTTACTGGGATTTGTTGCATTTGGGAATTTGGCGTTCCCTTTTCTTTGGTGTTAAACGCAAGAAAATCTAAGTAAATGCTGTTAAATATGATACATGGTGAAGATATTAATTAATTTTTATATACAAGATGATGAGCTGGATCCTGCTCTTCTAACCTAAGCAAAACACAAACTGCAAAGGAAATTCTGTCTCATTTACTTAACAGGATCAAGTCCTGTACAGCAGGATCCCTTTATGTCTCTGTAGCAATCAAATAATTTAGAAAAATGACCCCTCAAATGAATTCTTTCCAAAATTACATTAACTGTCAGCAAAAGAGGTGGAGAAGGAAAGGAAAACAGCTGCTGGTGTTTTACCTGTCCAGCCACCTGTTAATTGAAATGAATAAACTGAGCACTGCTGGGCAATCCTTGGATTTCCTGAAGAGTGTCCAGAAAATCAGCTCCCATCCAAAGACAAATTGGTGACTGATTTATATAAGTTAAATTACAATTATAATCTATGCAAAATAAAAATATATATGACTCTGAAGGCTGAGAAGCAGTTTAAAAAATAAAAAAGCTTTAAGCAGTGTTAGTAACCCAAATTCTAGACAGAACAAGCTTGAACATTGACAGTAACATTGGCAAAATCTTTTCTTTGAAAAGCCCATAAGCTGTGCACACATTTGCAACATTTCCCCCCTCCCACAAGATATTCCTAAATATTGCCTTCAGACTTTAACAGCAGTGCAGATCCTGTACAAATTCCTTTGTGTGAGCAGAGATGTTCTGCTAGAGATGTCCCACAGCACACAGCTCCCCACAAAATCATGAAAAACAACATGGCAGAAGCAGATCTACAATTAACAAACAAAATTTGACAAGGCAGTTGCTGGATCTGTACTTATTTTTACGTTACAAGCACTTACCTGATGTCTTGGGCAATGTGTTATAAAGATATTTCCTAAAAGATTTTGGCAAATGAATTATGTAGCTGAAATGTAATAACGAAGGTAGAAATTTGTCCTGTTATCAGTCACACACATTCAAGCAGAAAGCCAGTGCAGCACAGTAGATAGAACTATAAGCTCTGGGATCTTCTCATTCAACCAAGATTGCTTCATACAAAAGTTGACAATACACTAGTGAAAGCCATTGTTGATATTCAACATTTTTTAAATAGCTGAACAGAATAGACAATAAGGCATGAAGGAAAACTTGGATAGGAGGCTGGCCTGGAGTCTGGGCTCAGAAAGGGAAAAAAAAGCATTAAAAATGGACAATAAATATGGATTCTCAATTTTTGCCCTGAATGCATCAATTAACTGATCTTTACAGTGCTGAAATTCTGCTGGTTTTAAAGGGAGAGTAAAATATAAACCACAATTTTTAAATTCCATCTGTTTAAGTCTAGGTGCAGTTTGAAATGCTGGCACTGAGAGAGACAAATGTTTTTGTGGTTCACATACCAACTAAAGTAAATTAAGAACTTTGCAAAATCACTGAAAGATCCTGCCATTAATTGTCAGACCTACCTGCCCAGGCTGAGGAGATCACACATTTCAGTCCTTACATCAGAAAAAGGATACCTGTGAAATACTTTTTT
The DNA here is from genome assembly GCF_000277835.1 of Geospiza fortis. Classification (NCBI taxonomy): domain Eukaryota; kingdom Metazoa; phylum Chordata; class Aves; order Passeriformes; family Thraupidae; genus Geospiza; species Geospiza fortis. The sequence goes on from NW_005054314.1 coordinate 8,945,188, forward strand.
AAAATGCGAAAAATCCACTCTTTATAGTTCCTGTTACTGTGTCTGCACTCCCAGTTTCCTCAATAAGAAGATATCAGAGCACTGTATCCAGTCTTTGAAGGAGTTCCTAACATTTCAGAGATCTTGCACATGGCAGATAACGGCTTTTTTAAACAACTGCTTCTATTTGCTTTGTTTTGCCTAAGATTTCACTGCCACCAGAGCAAAATCCCACCTTGTCCCACTCTAAACAACTGCATCAGCACAAACATATCTTATTTTTTCTACTGTCACATCTGAAACACCTTGTGTAGACCATAGCAAAACCAGCACGGGATGAGTTTAAACAATTATATTTCTTGATAATTTAGATATAGCAGCAAAGCTTTCTACTGTACCCTCACTCAGAACTGTGTTATTTCTCCACCTCTGCCTCGGTTTTCATTGTATGCTGCTTCACCCATGCAGCATAAATTCAGAATTGCTCTCTCCAATTTTTTTAATTTTTAATTTCTTTTACAGGAGAACAGGTTATTTCAAGCTAGACCAAGCAGTTTATGATGAATGTTGGGAGAGCAATTTAGCATGGGAGGATTTTTGTTTGTTTTTTAACCCTGGTGTATCATCCACTAACTCTGCTCCTGAGTTCAGAGCATGGAATGTAACTGCATTTCATAGAGCATTTTCCCCTCTTATTTTCAGTCCTATTAGATACGTGACTCAAATTTAGACATCACCTGCATTTTTCAGCCTTCCTTGAAGAAAGGACATTGCTTGGTTTGTCTATGCTCTGTGTGTGCTGCTCTCCCAGTAAACATCTGGAATCCAGGTGTGTCCAAAGCTTGGTACCAAGCACACTCATTTTTGTCAAAACCAGATTTGCCACTGATGTGATAAATGCCAGAACTGACCAGGAGATGACTCCAAGCAGTGTGCCAGGCAAGGAATTCTGAGCGGGGAAGGGTGGCCTTGATTACATCCTCCTAAATGGCTGTTACCTGAATCCCCCTAAAAACACTTCCCCTTAAAGCAAGGACTGAAACCAGCTGAGGATCCCTTGCACTGCTGCAAAGCACAATGGCTGCCACCATTTCAATTTCCATTTCTATTTTCACTTCCATTTCCACTTCATTTCCATTTCCACTTCCATTTCCATTTCCATTTCCATTATTTCCATTTCCATTTCCATTTCCATTTCCACTTCCATTTCCACTTCCATGTTCAGAAGCCCCTCTAGGACAGTGCTAGGAGCCATTGCCCATTTTAGTTGTATTTTCCAACCCTGCCTTTGGCCAGAAGCCGCCCTCACACAGCAGAGTGGAAATTGAACGAAGACATTTTGGTCCAGGGTCCATTACAAGGCACCACCACAAACCAGATTTTCTCTGACCTTGGGAGCAGGAGCTGTGAACAGAAGTGGTCAAACCACTCCAGCCGGGAGAGCTGGAAGGAAAACTCCTGGTCCTTCCATGGCTGCAGCTGGAGGTGTCTCACAGCAGCCCGTCCATGTCCTTGGATGTTGGAATTTACACAGAACAGGTAGAGCTGCACTCATATTTGTAAAGGTGACTCTTACCAAGGTCAAACCCTGTGAATTGTCCAGCCCATTGTGAAATATATTTTCCAAGCCAAAAGAGAAGGAAGTTTGATGCCTCCATTGATATCAGGCAGAAATCAAACAAGCACAGGGCATTTTGCTTTGAATTGGCCTTCGAGTCAAAGTCATGCAATGACACCTCCAGCTCTTTCATTGCAATTATTTGCCTTGATTTGCAATCAGTTCACTGATATTGGTAAACATTTTCACGTACCAGAGAACTGGGTCTAAACCAGCTAGAGACACAACACCTATATTGAACACTATTCCCTTTTCACTTCTTCCTATGAGATTATAAACCAACTTTCCACAAGAAATCTAAACATCAAATATCAGTGTAATTTGCTATACCTTTTTATGTCTTTCTTCCTTCTTGACACTTACACTGAATCATTTTCACTATGATTTGCAGTCTAAACAATTACATAAACTTCTGGGTTTCATCAGGGCAGGAAATCTCCTAAATAGCTGTGCAAGATCTTTTTATGCAGCAGTGCTCATAGGAAAAACCTGGTTCTAAATGCATTTATTGACTGTACTCCAAAGCTACGTGAGAAGAAATCAGAATGTGAACCTGAGCTCTTTTTACATCTTATCCAAAGCTGTGAATCACAGAGCTTTCAAACAGGCAGAAGATTTAAATAAGGAAAGGATTCCACCACTGGTTTTCTGGGTCAGGTTCCTCCTGTGTTATTACACAGATGCTACAGACACACTATCTGTTTAAAATTTGCCTCTTCTTAAAAGGATGAGAAATTCTCTTCTCAAGCCCCCAGTGTTTCACCCAGTGGAATTCTAAAATTGTCAGTAATAATTCTGTAAATTATGTCTACAAGAAAATTGCAGTTCTGTCCTTCTGAAGGAGAGGATTATTTTACCACACAGCTCAGTGTTCATCTCTGAAAATCACTTATTAGGCTGCCCTTGGCAAATTCACAAACTGCAGTTGTCAGGACCATCATAAAGTTGTATGCAACATCAATTTAACGATAACATTACACTGGTTTTCTCTCCAGCCTTGCATGGAGCCTGTGAATTTGTGGGAAAGAGATATTCAATACCAATGTATCCCTGAACAATGCAGAAAATGACAGATCTGTGTTCTGAGGACATAACATACACCTTGTCCACATTTCACTCGGGTCCTTTCAAACAGCTGCCAATCCTGCTTCCAGATAAGTACAGAACATTACATGTATTCAGAAACTGTTTAAATTATTTTAAAGTTTTAGGTTACTACTTTAATTGCAAAGTCTGAATTTTCCTCTCTTCCTAAAGGCACGATATGAATTCTCCTCTCATTGTTGTAATGTTCTGTGATATAAGCCTGCTATAATTTAGCACTCAGCTGCACTGAATCCCATTATGAAGTCTCATCTTATATCACACAGAGTATATCTGAGTATAAAACATAAAATGCTTAGCTTGTAAGGATAGGGAGCTTGTCATCTCTTTAATTTGATCACTAAAGTGGAATTTTGGATTAAAAAAAAAGTTGGACTATAATGGCAAGATAATGCTAAATATCCAGATTTTTAGAATGACTGACACACTGTGCATTGCAGAGATGGAGATATGTGTGACCTTCACAGAAGTTAATTAAAATATGAATAAAAAAAATTCAAACTGCTTTTTTTTCTCCCTAGGAAGTGTGTATTTCAAATGTCCCTGGCCCTGAGCAATACATGGGGTAGTCCAGCATTTCTCCTATTTGCCACACAAGGTCCCCTTGAATAACTTCCCTCTAGAGATTGTCACAGGGACAGAGCCTCTGTCACTGATATTTACATGTTTAACAGAAATCCTCCTCTGCTGGCCCACATGTGATATTTAGGCTTTGAACATTCACTCTGTTCTCAAGCAATCCTGGGGCAGACCTTAAGAGGAACATTTGTGTTGACCTTGCAATAGAATCATAGAAATGTTTAGGTTGGAACAGACCTTTAAGATAATTGAGTCTAATTGCTGTTACTATCTAATGATTTCTTTCCTTAATATAATTATCTTGAATTTGCAGTAATAAGGATACTGCAATGACAAGTACACAGACTTTATGATTTACTGAGCTCTTTTACAGCAGTAAGAAAAAGGTGTTAGAAATACTGTAACATAAATTTAAGAAATTTATTTGCTTGATGAAATATAACTCTGAAAATCCAATGAGCGTCTTCAAGTAATATTTGAGCAACAGTCATGAAGAAGCTTAATAAATCAATGTTTGCCTGCAGTAGCTTTTCAAATTGGAAGCAAATTACTTTTTGTACACTCTCTGCTCACTGACTGCTCAACAGCTGCAATAAGTTACTTGGAAATGTCCAGACCTCTGTGATAGAAGGATTGGTGAGAGCTGAGCAGGGAAATAATGTTCTGTGATCCACAAAGTGTTTCCAGGATTGTCCCAGGTTTGCATTCTGGGTTGGAGTGGAACGAACCTCAATTTTTCCATCCACCCCCCAATCCCAGAGCTGTGAATCCCATGGCAAAAGCTCTTACCCATGGTATGGAAGACTCCAATCCAAACCTACTCTGTTCCACCTTTTTTGCCATCAGGACCAGGCAGTTTAAGAGATGGAATATTGTCCTAAATTTTATTGGAGCTGCTCTAAGTTGCAAATTATTTCAATATTGTTTCCACAGGAACTGAAACACGCCCAGGTCTGCTACAGCTCAAGAGAATGCTCCAAGCATGGCAAGAGGCCGTGGAGCTCTTTGTATTCTCCCAGATCTCATCCTCAGCTGGGCTCTTGCCACATTGTGCATCCACTGCTGTCTAATTTATGTGGATTATAAAAGTTTCACACCCTCAGCAGGGTGGGATAAAGGAAATTCATGACACAACCAGCACCAGCTTCATGGGCAGGCTGTGATGGCCCAGGTGGTGGAAGGGCAGTGCTACAAGGGGGTCAGGCTGTAAATCAAAATAATCCAACAGTCATGGAAAGTCACCTTAAACCTAAGAAGCCTTTTCCACCAAAAGTCTTTACAAAGTGCTCTGATCCTGTCAAAAAGTTTTCATTTCAGTGAACTGACATTTTCTGACACAAAAAAATCCCCTTTGTCTAAACATCCCTTGATAGCACTGATGGTAAATATGGGGGTGAAATAAAAGATTTGCCACTGATGGAAATAATATTTATAAAAATGATTGCAAACACACGTTTCCACTGAGGAAAGGAAAAAATGCTAACAATGAGTGGCTAAATACTTGCTGCTCACATAAAGACACTTTTTTCCTAGCATAAGACATGGAGGTGGGTTTGGGGGGAAAGATGCAATAAACAGTGGACTCCTTTTTTTTTTTTTACAATAAATTTTCATAAAAATATCTACAAAAAGGCCAAGTTAGCAGTGTTGGATATTACAATGTATTTGATTAATTTTTTTCTTTTTTAATATAAAATTGTCAGATAATCTTGTCCTGTAAAAATACTACATTTTAAAATTCACCGTGGAGCTGTCAGGCTCCCACAGCCTCTTAGAGCTGGAGCTGGTACTGAGCTTGTGCTCCTTGTCAAAATTTAATGAGACGACCAGTTCTAAAATAATTGAATTTTCATATCAGAGCGAACCAGGATTACTCAGACAATAAAAATGCTGAGTCCTGTACTGTTACTGGCAAATACCTTTTGCTTTGCTCATGGAATCAGTATGTAAATGTTCAGGGTTTGTATTTAAGGCATCTTATGCATTTAGAGTTGTAGTACTGGCAATAATTTCAAATGGTGCTGTTGATAAGTAGCTGGGATTTTTTTTTTTAATAATGTTCAAACTGTAATTTGTTTGGTGAATCGGGATAAGCATTTGGTTTATATTTTATATAAATGTTAATGCACTTGCAGTTTAATTATATTTCTTAACTTTCAGCATTTCAAAAGTAGAATTTGAAGGCCACTCCATCAGATTGTTTTGCTTCCAGGGAATACTTATGAGTACAGTCCTACTGACTTTTGGCTTTAAAAAGTGGAACTGTCCCCAAAGTTCATGCCAGCTCCAGAGGGTGAATATGTGTGCTGAGGCATGAAGAGCAGCACAATGCTGGATGTATTCCTCAGCTTGCAGGTTGAAAAGCCAGAGACAAAAGGTCCCCATCAGAAGCACAAAAGGAATAAAAACCAAAGCAAACCCAAAACCCCACCCCTGACTGGGATTATTTACATAAATGCTCCAAGGAACACTAAAATGTACCTCAGCAGTGCAGGGGTTGGTGCTGCAGAAAGGGCTCATGGAAAAAATTAAAGGGGGTCTCAAGAACCACTACATTACCAACACCTTTATTTCCTTTTCTTGTTTTCCAGAGATTATTAGGAGGTATAAAACTGCAGAAACGAGGATTTCTAAACTTTTCCAGATGTCCAAATGTCTGGGACTGTCTTAGCATCAGAATTTCGCTTGACTGTGTGGAGCTGTGTTGAGTTTCCAGCGTGTGGCAAGAACATATTTGACTATAATTCACAGGGAAGGAGAGCTCCTAAACAACTCCCAGCACACAAAACGCCTTTAATCCATTTTTTCATGATACTTCCCAACCCATCTTCCTACAAATCACCCCAACAGTCTCAGCATTAACACTTAGGGCAGGGATAATTAGCCAGATAAAATTTTGTTTCCTTGCCCAGCTCTAATTTAACAGATGCTCCTGTGTAGCTGCCTCAGATATGCTACAGAAAATCCATAGAAGAGAGGAGAATTTGAAAAACACATTTCCAACCCCAAAAAGAGTCTGTGGGACAAATTCCAAACACTGACAAAAGGAGAAGTGAAAAGTCCCAGCAGTGGCTGCTGTCCTGCACCCTTGGGGAAGGCAGGGAGGAGCCTGCACTGCTCCATGGGAGATGTAGTTCAATCCTGAATTTAAAAAAGGACAAAATGCATTAAGAAGGCCATCTGAAAGGAAATGGATGCAGCTCCTGTGTTTGAGTGATGGATGTGCTGTGGTGGAGGCCTTGCAAGACACGCAGGGCCAAGTAAACATCTGGATTTTTTGGTTGTTATTACAGTAATATTGGTTGGGAAAGTTATTATTCATGATGGCATTAAATGGAATTGGTGGCCCAGTGTATTTGTTTTTCCAGTCTGCAGTCTTAACCACTCATAGTTACCTAACTGATATTTCCATTTTTTTTTCTGCAGATGAAGATAACCTGTAAATAACATTATCTCTCTCAGAGGAGGCTCCTTTACATCTAGAGGTGGGGTCTGTAGCCATGATATTTTCTGAAAAATTCTTTCCTTAGGATTTTTCCTCCTGAGAAGCTGAGAGGCCTCAGGAACAAAATGTAAACAATGGTTATCTGCTGCTGTGGGATGCAACAGGTGCATCTGTGATTGGTCTCATGTGGTTGTTTCTAATTAATGGCCAATCACAGTCAGCTGGCTCGGACTCTCTGAGCCACAAGCCTTTGTTATCATTCTTTCTTTCTGTATTCTTAGCTAGCCTTCTGATGAAATCCTTTCTTCTATTCTTTTAGTATAGTTTTAATGTAATATATATCATAAAATAATAAATCAGCTTTTGAAACATGGAGTCAGATCCTCGTCTCTTCCCTCCTCCTGAGACCCCTGTGAGCACTGTCACAGGAGTCAATGAATATGGATATTGTCCCATGTTAAGCAGTCATAAAATCACAGAACCACAGAATATTTAGGGTTGGAAAGGACCTGGAAGTGAACTTGGGCACCCTGAGGCTGTCTCTGTCTTTCCTCATTGGCCTCACACTGCCATTTTCTGAGACTTTAAATTCAGTGTTGTTTCTGATATCATGGCACCTGAGCTCTCATATCCCACTGATCCTTAAGACAGAATATCATATTTACCAGGAATTATATCCATTATTTTCCACTCTGTTCCTCCTGAGAGCTTTCCTACTCAAGTATGACTTTAACAATAGCTCACATATTTCTCTCCCTCAATTATGAACAGATTTTACACTCTGAAAATTGCTGCTGGCAGGAGCTGTGTATCAGTAATTAGGTGTCACCTCTGTGCCCTGCAAAATGCTCTTAAAGACAGCAACACTGAGCAGTGGACGACTGCATCAGGTGATTCAAGAAATCAGCAGCTTATTATTTCCTGAAATGGACTGAAAAATGTTAGTTGTAAGAGACAAATAAGAAATAAAATCCTGTGACAGTTTCTTAAAGCCTGTGAAATAGGGAAATATTGCACAGTGAGTGAGAGCAAATTTTGTATATTAAAACATGAGTTTCTGCCCAAATAATCACTTGCAGGAAAATGAAATTGAAATACAGGTACAAGACTGAAACTTTTCAGGCAGATACAAAACAGGAAAGGGCCCAGAGTGAACAACTGAAAACTGCAGGTTCAAGAGCAAGAAGTATTTCCCATTTTAGCTAAAGGATACAGCCTTGTGTCAGAAACCTTCTCATTTTTTGGATGGCCCTTTCCCAAATTTCCAGCAGGAAAAGCAACAGCAATAATGATGTTTGCGCAACTGAATATTATTGGGGGAATTTTTTGGTGGGGTGTTTTTTGTTTGCTTTTTTGTTTGTTTATTTTTTTTGCTGGGAGGTTGTTGCTGTTGTTGCTTTTTTGAGTTTTTGTTTGGGTTTTTGAGTTTTGGGAGTTTTTTGAGAGTGGAATTTAAAGAAAACTTGTTTTAGCGTTAAAACCCTGAGTGAAGCAGCCAGCTGGTTTCACTGGTTCTCCTGCAGTGCTGGCAAGATCCAGAACAGCCAGGAAAAGGGCAGCTGAGCCAGTTTTGAGTTACATTTATGCCAATTGCACAGGGTGAGCCAATTCTGCAAAAATACTGAGCTCTATCAATGTACAAGAATGCACTTGGTGCATTGGCTTTTCAAAGCTTGCCTAAATTGTGATGCAGCAGCTGAGAAAGGGCAGGTAAAGCTCATTAATCTTATTAAACAGTTTAAATTCTCTGCAGGTGAAGACTTTTCAGGCTGAACCTGAAACTCAGTGATGCTGTTGTTAGGAA
>NW_005054314.1:8953726-8957394 GCF_000277835.1 Geospiza fortis
CTTCCCCTCCCCTCTTGCATTTACGCTGGAGCAATTGTGTAATAAAACATCACTTCTGTGTACAGTGGTGACCTCCTGGAGGGTTTGGTGACAGAATGCTCATTTGTATGTAATCAGCCCCAAAATGCATTTTGTCCCATGACTAAAAAAAGGTAAAAGAGTCACTAATGTGCTCTTTTAGCCCAAACAGTGTTTAATACCCAGGTTTTTTATCTCAGATCAACTTTATTATAATACAGTAATTACAGAGGAAAAAAAAATAGTGATGGTGATAATGTCAGGCACGTTTAACCTCCCTTGGTGTCCCATGATTCTCAGCACTGAGGGCTCAAGGAAAGGCCTCCCCTGACTTTCTGATAACTGGATGAGTGATTATCCCCCTTGTTAATGGGCAATGATAGAGCAAAGTCCTCCATATGGGCAGAATATTCATGAGGGGGCTGCACCAGCAGAGATAAGGGTGGGAGATGCCACAAGCAATCACTTATGAGAGCACCAGGAAGGAAATATTCACACTGGGGGACATTGAGCCAGACCTGGGGGTTCTGGGTGGGGGTGGCAGCAGGACAGAGCCATGGCTGGCATTTGGGGATGGGGACTGAGCCCAGGGCTGGGCTTTACCAGTGAAGGAACCATGTCCTCCTGGTGGAAGGTGGCCCTGCCCACCAGGCAGGGACTGGGGGATCTTTAAGGTCCCCTCCAGCCCAAACCATTCCATGATGCCATGACAATTTCAGTGCCTGCGAAAGCAGGCCAAAAACCGGCACAAAAACGTGGCCACATTTCTCAAGGCACAACTTCCCAAGGATATTTTCTGGGAATCGCAGTGAGGAACCTCAGAGAAAGAAAAACCAATTCTTATCTCAGTTGCCGCTCCTCTTGTTGTGCACAAGTGGAATGGATTGTGAAAGATTGTTTACCTGAAAAGAATTTGTAATTGGATTCTGGTGTGTTTTGATTCATTGACCAATCGAATCCACGAGTGTCTTGGGACTGTTGGCTGACAGTCACAAGATTGAGTTCAGTTGAGTGCTTGTGCAGATTCAGTGTAATATAGTATAATAAAGTAATTAATTAGCCTTCTGATATCAATGGAGTCAGATACATCATTTTTCCCTTCATTGGGGTTGCCTTGTTTTACTATACAAAACCCTTGTCCAACCCATTTTTGTTCATCCTACAGAGCCTCTGGAGATGTCATAGTTGGGCTACACACACATGGTGGGTCGTGGAAGAGGTTGAAGATTTCTCAGGATGCCAAATCCTGAGCACTGGAGGGGCTGGGCTGAGTGTGGACATTCTGTGGTGTTCCAGATTGAAGGCAAGATGTTTTCTACTGCCATCTGGATGGCAGTTGTCTTCTGTTCAGTGGATAGTTTTCCTTATCTCTTCCACAATCACTCCTCCCTCTGGGGGACACCTGCTGATAACAGCTATTGAATGTCACTGCATGGCTGATAAGAACTACAGCATCCCATTGGGAGATGTGAGCCCAGAGGGAGGAGCCAAGCATTCCTGTCTGGATATAATCTGGAGATTCTGGAACACCAGCACGGCTTCTCCACTGGATTCCCCAGAGGAGCAGCAGCTGCCTCTTCTTCCACTGGATCTTCAGAGGAAGAATACATCCTTCTCTACAGGCCGCCCCCTACTCCAACAGTACTGCATTGTTTATTTTATCTTTTTATTTTCTTCCCTATTAAAGAACTGTCATTTCCTGGTCCCATATTTTTGCCTGAGAGCCCCTTAATTTAAAATTTATAGCAATTCAGAGAGGGGGGAGGTTTTATATTTTCCATTTCAGGGGAGGCTCCTGCCTTCCTTAGCAGAGTCCTGTCTTTCCAAACTGAGACGTGACAATTTCCAGCATTTCAGCCCCACAGCTCAGGTGGAGCTGAGGGCTGTGCACATCTACCTACAGCACCAACCAATATTTAACCTTCCTCTACACACAGCAAATACATTTTATTCTTTTTTTTCTGTATCAATAGAAACAAATTTTTTGTTATTTCTATTTAAAAAAAAGTACTAGATTTGAAAACTATTTCTGCAGAAATCCTTTATCTGCCTCCCTTCAGAAGTGCAGCAAATCCTAATATGATTTATCGAAAGTCCTTGCTTCCAAAAGGCATTGTGGCCACTGAAATAATGAACTACTTGAAAGTCACATTTAATTTACTTCCAAAGAAACAAGCTAGCATTGCTCAAGGTTGCTGGGGAAACAGGAAAGCTGCTTTAGATCAGTTTGCAGCAGAGAAGACTTGCTGATATTCTGCAATTTGTACATGTTCACCATAACTTTAACCATCTCTTATTTTCAGAAACGCATTTCTGATTTAGTGCTAAATATTCGTCTTCATTCCCACAGCATGGCCTTGTTTTCAGTTGTGGATTCAGATTCATAAATCTGACTTAAAAATAAGCTGGTTTATCACAGCTGTGTACATATTTCTTCTTTGGGGGCCCATTTATCAAAGAATGCATCCAATTTCGGCCCAAGAGAAGCCCACAGTAGGCAGAAAAAAACTCATTTCTTAGGAATCTACAGTGCCAACCTTGTTTGCAATTTCAGGTGATCAGACCCTTCCCAAAATCTTTTATTGGCTGCCCTGAGACTTTCCTGCTCTAAAGAAAAGTTGTGATAATTCCCAGAGTTGTAAAATTCGGTTAGAGCATTCACTCAGTGCTCTGCCATAAAGAAAAAGAAAATCACATTTGAAAGCCACATGCACAAGTGGAGTTCTGCTAATCCTTCTCCTGCAGACAAATCAGGAGCCCCTTTTCCAACAGTTGCAGTGCACAGATGTGATTTAACATGTACATATCCAATTTTATCCCAATTTACTCAAAGATGCAGTGGGGGAATGAATGGACCAACAGAGAAATGGGAAAGCCTGTCCTTGGCAGTGAGGGAAGATAAACCAGGTCTGCCTTGCTCCTTCCTAGAACAGTTTTCTCACAATATTCAGTTTTACCCAAGAGATCAATCTCCTAAAATCATGTCACATGAGTCTCATGTGTAGGGATAAAGAGTTATCTGTGTATCATTGTTTAATTATGAAATTATTTAACTTTTGGAGTCCCAGGATTACAGAGAGCACAAATTAAGTTGAAAATTAACAAAGGTAAATATTAACCAAAATTAAAGTGCTTAAAATATTTGATGGAATTGAGTTGAGATTGCTCTCAGTCTCACAGAAACACAATTTAGAAAAAAGCCTAAAACAAGAGCTACAGAATATCTCTGATGTAGCTGCGCCTCATGTCTTGGTTTTTTACAGATGCTTAGGCAGTAGGGGATGTGTTTTGAAATATCTACCAGAAAACTCCCAGTTTTTCTACCAACACACTTTTAGTCCAGCTCTTGGACATAAAATTTCATCTCAACCCACTTTGCTTGGTTTTATTCATTAATTTTCCTCCATACATCTCATCAAAGTGCTTTTATCTTTTTTTTCCCCCTATTCTTTGCCTAATTACACATTTTGAGACTTTTGGTGACATTCCATCAGATCCTCAGCAAATTTTGCTCTGGTTCGAAATCACTGTATTCTTTAAGGTACCAGAGTGACATTTTTAACTGAACATTACATTTTTAATTACATATGTAATACATATATAGTTATACATATAGATATAAATTTTATTATATATTTTTATTTTATTAA
>NW_005054314.1:8959209-8961598 GCF_000277835.1 Geospiza fortis
TATAAATGTTTATATATACATATATAAATGTTTATATATACATATATACACACACACATATATAAAAATATATGTACACTTTTTAAGATATATATGCTTTATATATATATACACGTAAAAAAATATTTCTTTAAATCATGGTGCTTTTACCCAGTAGGATGACCTGAAGAAAGAAGAAAGCAGCGGGATGCCAAAGCTAAGAAGTAAGAGTGAAGGTTTGGAGCAGGTCAACTTTGAATGGCCAATGAATAACAGAAACAAGGAGGATTGAGAGGAAAAGTCTCTGAGAAACTGAAGATAAGGTAAAAAAGGCTTGTTGAAAAAAGACCGATCTTAGAAGAGAAAGATTTACTTTCCAAGGCTGCAGTGCCTGGAGGGGTGCGAGCAGGAAATGTGCTCCTGCCCCAGGGCATGCATGCCTGCCCGGGCTGGGGCTCCTGCAGACCTGCAGGGGCTCACTGCCCATCCCTCCCGCATGGAAATGCCGGGATGCAGGATAACACACCCGGCAAATCCGATAAGGCAGGAGTGGGGACCTGGGGGTGACCCTTAACCGCTCAGTCCTGCTCCATCTGATAATACTTCTTATATTCAGAATAGTTTTCACCTAAAACTTTCAGAGCTGGGCATGTCCTTTCCAGATTTTCATCTACAGGAAGAGACAGAGAATAGGGAGAGCTCTAGGAAGGAGAAGAAAAACGGAGATGCAAAGGTGCAAAGGGATGTTTTAGGTCCAAAAAAAAAAAACAAACCACCAAACCAAAACAAACCAACAAAAACCCGAAGAAACATTAAAAAACAAACAAACAAACAAAAAAACCACCAAAAAAGCAAAGGGGGAAAAATAAAAAGAAAGACAGTTAATAAAAGAGAAAAAGATTTAGGTCCAATCAGTCCCCAAGTTGACTCACTGAAGGTAGATGCTGCCATACTTAGGTTTATTATACAGTAATATAATTGTATTTTATATTGATTGTGATTTTACCTGATGTATGTTGGCTACTGTGAGGTAGTGCCCACTCTGAATAACAACTTGAAGCCTTATTGATAAGGGTAATGCAAAAAATGAGGTTTTTTTTTTGGCCACAAAAGCAAGCAGTTCCACCAAGAAAAGTACTGCCCTGATATCTTTAAGATCATTCATCAGATATCTGGAAGATAGCCTTGTTTTCTTGAGGGAAAACCTCTCACAGCTGCCACTGCTCAGAAGGCACCATCTGATAGATAATACCTTTTATATTCAGAATAGTTTTCACCTAAAACTTTCAGAGATGGGAATGTCCTTTCCAGATTTTCATCTACAGGAGGAGACACAGAACAGAGAGAGCTCTAGGAAGGAGAAGAAAAATGGAGATGCAAAGGGATGTTTTAGGACAAAAATAATCAAAGTTGCCAAGTATAGCTTGGTTATTCACTGGTAGCTAATTTAGAGCATAATCATCTACCCCAAGCTGAAGAGTAAACACATTAGCACTGACAAACATTACCTACTGGAATAAATACAGGTATTTATAACAGCATTAAGAGCCTCTATTAAGAGATTTCTGAGAAATCTGAGTTCTATACCAGGAAAACTCCACTTATCTACTGTTAAAACAAATTTGTGGAGTGCGGACTCCTTCGTGCCTGTAGCCCTAAGAATTACACAACTGTGAATAATCACACCCAGAACTGGGCAAAACTGGGTGATTACTATCTCCATATTGTGTTATTGTACGAATTAGTATATCCTGCATCTCTTTGGAAGGAAAATGAGGCATATGGTTTTGTGCTGTGTTGTAGACCCAGCAGACAATAAACTGATCCCTCATGAGAACACAGCAATGCAAAGTGTTGCCTTGTGTCAACAGGAAAAAAAAAAGAAAAAAGGAAGAAGAAAGGAAGGAAAAGAATAAAATTACCAGGGAAAGCATGCAATTCAATGGAGAAAGTGATTTAATTGCACAGAAAAAAGAAATATTAATATTGGGGGGAAAAGCTTTTCTGTGAAATTGAGGGTGTATACCAGATAACGGAAAATAATTTTTTTTAAAAAAGCCATAAATTCTCCTTGGTAATGTCAATTTAATTGAAAATACTGCTAAATCTGCCTGTATTCCATGAGTGTGCATGTTAAGATTGGTGTGTCCATAAAGGCACTCCAAGAGGAGCACACAATGCCATGCTAATAGGGTTAGGTGCTCAGAATATAAGGTAACGTAAGTGCCATTTGATGCAAGAGTTGCTAGGGAAGGCTATTTATTTTTTTTCTCCCCCAGCCTGTTAATTAAGTGAATTTAGTGCTTTTGAAAGGTGCCAGATTGACAATGGCGGGACTGAAGTCCTCTATTGAGGGAGCAGCAGAGCCCGGGGGGAGCTGCCCCCCAGCCCTGACCCGCGGAGCCGGGCC
>NW_005054314.1:8962217-8975834 GCF_000277835.1 Geospiza fortis
ATGGTATATATTATATATAAGATATATGTCAATATATATTTATTTATAATTATTGTCTAATTTTTATTTTAATTTTTAAAAATTTTCTTTAAATAATGGTGCTTTTTACCCAGTAGGGTGAATTGAAGAGAGAAGAAAGCAGAGGGATGCCCAGGGAGGGGATAATGAGGGAGGGCACTTTCCAGCACGGCTGACCCAGGGTGGAGGGACAGGAAAGGCAGCTCAAAGTGTGGGTCTCACCCAAATGTGTTTTTAAGAGAGTAAATAGGAAAAAGGATTTTTTAAATATATGATGTCCATCCAGCTGCCTTGGTGACTCTTTTTCCAGAATTCTCCTTCTTGACTTCTTCTGTTGAGATGGGATGTTCACGGCTGTTGCTCTGTCTGAAGAGGACATGGAAGGCTCAGGGCAGAGGAACGCAATCACAATTCCAGCCAAGCAACTCCTGCTGCCTGAGGCTGATCTAAACCTGGAGAAGGACAGTGCTGGCACAGCCCCCACTTCCCTCTGCCACCGAGAAAGGGTATCCGTGTGCATTGGGAAGGGTCTGCTGCTGAATAAAACATTCCAAGGCACCAAAGCTGACTTCTGCTTGGTTTATGGGCTGTTTGAGGGCAGAGCTTACAATACTGGTTCTGCCAGAACCACTCACAGCCCCTAAGTTTTTGGATAATTGCATGCAGATAGTAACATGTCAGATAAATTCTTTTAATTCTACTCTGGTGCAGCTTCTATTCCCTGGTGATGATAACCATTATCAGTCTGGAGGCAAAAACTCCCTGAAACCTTGAGCTTTTTGGAAATTCTTGCCTTTACTTGATTTAGCAGAAGCAAGTCAAATAGAAATCCCCCTTTGAAAAATGAAGAGCTGAGTTGATGAATCTACACTGACTAATATAGCACAGTTCACACTGAAATAACAGATTCTTTAAATGTGTATGTTTTGGGTTGGGTTTTTTTTAATCAGAAAGGGCTGACTCCAAAGGGCTGACTCCAATCCTTTATTCTTTTTCACTTCTGTAAAGGTGCAATAGAGATACAGCAGCTCAGTGTTCTTGACATCAGCAAACAGGCTGAAAAAACATTATCAGGAGAGAGCCAATCTCCTATAACAGTTGAATAGTACTCACCCTGGTGATAAAGGTTTGGGTGAAAGATGAAATGAAAAATGTGTCTATAGCTGCTTGCAGCAAAACCTGCTTTTCTGGAGCACTTTTGCCCCCTGTCTTGAGTGTTCTATTGAATGAATAGTGGGTGCTTTATGTCACTTTGTTGCTGAATGGAGCAGTCTACTTAGCATGAACTTTTGGATGGCCCTACCTTCTGAAATGGTGTGCAGAGGTTTCATGGATTGTGCATTAGTCCCATTTAACTTTCCACTTGAAGATAACACAGGCAGCAGCAGGTCTAATAAAGACTGAGCACAGAGAGGCAAGCCAGCACCAAAACGCTGAAATTTTTGCTCACAGAAATAATTTCAAGTGTTCCCTGCATTAAAGTGCCTCACCTAAGTGTGATATATGGCATCACCCCTGATGGGGCAGCTGTTTGGTGAAATTTCTTCAATTTTTCTCAGCTCTGCTTTGAAAACTGGGAAATCTCCTCTTGGTTACTCCCCAGTGTTTTCAATCTGCAACAACTCCTGTACCTAAACATTCAAATAGTGAAAATCCTGCACTAGGTCCACTTGCTCTCTTAGCTGAGGTTTCAAAAGATGGGTGTGAGTTAGGAATCCCATTAAAACTGTGACAGCCACATAAAAATTGTTTTAAAATATACCCAGCCTGCTCAGAATGCCACAAGAATAAGTACTAATTCTTGTTTCTCTTCAGTCTTTTGCATTGAGGTCATGCTGGGGCATCATTCCAGGTTTTTGTTTATTTTCATGGAGCAAATCTTAAAATATTTAAATTGAAAAAAAACAAACACCAAAACAAACAAACAAAAAACAAAGCAAAAAAAATTCCTAACAAATGGTGGGACAGAAAGCCAAGAAAACATCAGTATTTTCCAGAATGCAAAACTACAGATTTGAATACTGCAATAAAATATTCATCTTCCCATTGCACAAAACCAGTCCAACTCTTAGCACTGATGCTCGTCCTAGGAATCATCTCGTGGCATTTCCCCCACATAATGCCCTGAGTGTTTTATGGACATTCCTGGATCATGGGTTAAATTTTAGAATAAACTGGCATGGAATTTTTAGGATGGTGCTAGGAAATAATGGAGTGTTCACCAGAGTAAATGATCTTCCAACAAAGAGCTGAGTAGCCTGGTGACAATTAAGAGCCACAGTGAAAATTAAGAGAGGCATTAAAGGATATCAATCCTATGAACACTGACATGGATATTTCTGCCATCAGCTAACAAAAACAAAGTAATTAATTGTTATAGTAAATAAGGTGATGAAGACACACACACACACAGAGCCTGGAATGAAAAAGCAGCACATGCAGGATAAGTTCTCTCTTTAAAGAGTCATTCTCAATGCTAAAGCTGACTTGATGAGGACAAAAGGAATAGCACAGATGAATCAAGGTCAGAAAGGTGAGTAAAAATAAGACAGTTATTATGTCTTTTCTGAAAGCAGAAGCAGATTAGAAAATAGGTCAGGGAGTGCAGGGAAAACGTTATTTGTATTCTGTCAATTTGCAAAGGACATGCATAACTGAATGCAGTGAATTTGTAGTAACCTCTTATTCTAGTCCTGGAGAGTGATGCATTCCATATTATTTCTTTTTACTACTAGTACTACACTATGCTTTAAAAAGATTTTCCTGCCAAAATCAAAAACCTATGGTGATGAATGCTGCACAACCAAGCAGTAGGAGAAAGTTTCTGTTGTGAAGACTGTGGGACACAAACAAAAAATTTGTGGGACACACACAAAAAGCACTGGCAGGAGGAGGGGATGTGACTTGTCAGGAGCCATGTGGCAAAGCAGGAAATAAAGCTTTTCTCCATTTCCCAAAGCAGTGCCATACCCAGGAGGACACAGGCACTTAACAGAGTCACTAAATATTGCTCCCCTGATGTGCCAAAATAGTTGTGTGATAACAGACATTTCTTTAGTTGTTTGGAAATTGGTAATTCATTATTTTATCCACTTCCTGCTGTCTTGGGTTTAGCCTGCATTCCTTAAGAAATAAATCTTAAGTGCACTGAGGGAGCTGTTTAGTCTAGAGAAGAGAAGATTGAGAAAGGATCCCATTAATACACATAAATATCTCCAAGGAGTGTCAGGGGATCCTGCCAGACTCTTTTCAGTGATGCCCAGCAACAGAACAAGGTGTAAGGTTATAAATAAAACACAAGAAATTCCACCTCAGCACGAGGGTGAGCTTCTTTCCATGGAGAGAAGACACACACACACACAGAGCCTGGAATGAAGCTGGCAGAGCACTGGAACAGCTGCACAGGGAGCCATGGTATCCCCAGATTTACCAAATCCCACCTGGATGTGTCCCTGTGTCACCTGCTCTGCGTGACCCTCCCCTGGTGGGGGGGTCACTCTGGACCATCTCCAGGGGTCCCTTCCAGCCCCAGCTGTTCTGGGATTCTGGGCTGCCTGGGGAGGTGGGGAGGGCCAGGGAAAAGCACTCAGGTCACTCCCTATCCCCAAAGCTCAGACAAGTCTCCCACAGTGGCAGAATTCTCAGATGTTCCACATGTTCAGACTTTCATTGAAGAGGACAACCCATGTTGATGCCTTGGGAAGGCTGAACTAGAACAGAGGCTGGACAGATCTAAAGAATAAAGCAGGGATTTATTAGAAGGCCTCAAGGGATCCACCTTGGGCAGCACAAGAGCCCAGCCAGGGCTGCACCCAAGATGAACCAAAATGGTCACAAAAATCCCCGACCAGTTACAGGGTCTCTCCCTTTGATCAGTTCTGCTCCATTTGCATCTTGCAGTTCATTGTCCCATTCCAGCTTCAGCCCCTGCAGTCCCACCCTGCTTGTTTTTCTCTCTTCAGCCCACGGTGTTTGTGCTCTTGGGCTGAGATTTGGATCATTTGTCCTTGGTCCCCAGCTGGAGCAGGAATTGTTTTGTCTCCTGCTCTGTGCACAGAGCTCACCATCCCCTCATGTGAAGCCCAGACCCAGCACTAAAGCAGCACGGAATCTGGGAAAATATAAAAGCTAAACCTGAGACGTCAATATAAAAAGCCCACACCTTCTTCTCCAAGAGCCCAATCCCCATTTCCATCTCCCACCATCACTTCCATCTTTTACAGGCATCCAGGATTTCCCACCTTTCACACTGGAAATGTCAGGAGACTTTCTACCTCTACTGGAACTCCTTGTTCACAATAATTATTGCAATAATTATTTCTGTACACAGAAACAGCTGATTTACACTCATAAATAAGCCTTAAATGCAGGTCTCCATTTAATCCAGGAGGAGGTGGTTGGGGAGAATCAGCTGCAGTTACCAATATTCTTCCATACTGATGTAGAGGGCTGGGCAAATCCTGAAATCACTGCTGCCCTTCCACACTGTTCATTGAGGGACGTGCTCCCAGAGCACTGCTGGCTCTGCCCTGCTGCTGAAAAATTTATGCAGAAAATGGATGGACAGACAAACCCAAACTCTGCTGTTAATAAGTGGGTGGTGAAGCAAAGCTCTTAAAATTATAGCCAAATATAGCTAAAATTATAGCTAAAAATATTTTTAGTGCTAAAACACCTCATATATAAAAAGGCTTGATTAAAAAAACAAACCAAAAACCAAAAAACTAGCTAATTGTTTTAAACATTGACCCCAAAATATATTTTCCTTTAAAATTAAGTAGCATAATTTAGGTAAATGTGTAAAAAAAGGAAAAGGTGTTTCAAGTAGTAATTTTTTTTTTAAATAATCATAGTAAATATATTTTAACTTGATTTGAATACCTGTGTTGGTTTTAGAAAGCAGAGCATTTCCACAGTAAGAGGCACAATCATGATCTGATTTTGAAAACAATGTGAAGTTGCCTCAAGATTTTATTTTTCTTCAATCATATAAGGAAAAGATAAATGCCACTAATTTTTTATATACATAAAAAATGCATTAAAAGCCATAGGAATTGTATTGTTTTGCTTTCAAAGACATTTAAAATTAGTTTTGCTTTTTGAGAGCTTAATGCCTTTCCCACAGACTTCCTCCAAATTCCTGCAGCATGTAGGGGAAATGCTGCCTAGAATGCAGATTTCCTGGTGGATGTGTGGATTATTCTTCCTTAATCTCAAGTATCAATGACTGGAATCTTATCCTAAATAAGGAGCTGACATGTGTAACTAATTTTCAAAAGAACTTTCTTTAAGCTTATTACCAAAGCAACTGCTTTCATTCTTAAGATTTGGGCAATAGAAATAAAGGTAATTCCTTCATCACCCTGCATAAAATCCTTTATTATGCTGTGTACTAGCCAAAAAAAAAAAAAAGAATAAATTCTGATATATTCACAAAAATTAATTCACAAAAATTTATCACATAAGTGATAAATGTATTTATCTCCTAATTTCTAGTCAGTATTTATTGTGGAATAAGGCAGGAAAATCCTTTCAGCGTGTCGCACTTGCCATCAGATATATTCAAATGAACTGTTTCTATTCTCAAAATATTCAGCCACTGTATAAAAGGCAATAAAATATTAACATATTTTAAAACCTAAATTCTTTTTTTTGGTGTGTTTTAATTTTTATTGCTACCTTTGGCTTCTAACATCCTCATGTGAGCTTTCACAGGAGAAAACCAAAAAAGCTTTACCTGCTTCAGGTAAAGCAGAAGGGAACAAATCAAGATTGGAGCAGAACGAGAGCAGGGGCACAGTGTTTAAAATTTAATGAGCCCAGTGATTAAAAACTTCTGATCATACAATGATCTGTTACCATGGGAGATATAGCTCTCACGATCATTTTATAACATATTTTTTTAACCATAATTTATAATACTTCACATAGTTTTGAAATTAATTTTTCTCCCCTCAATACCTGTTGGTGTTTAATTTTCACAGGATTGTTTTATTGAGCTGAGCCACAACAATGACACTTGAGGAACTTTAAGGTGGCTTTCTCTGCACTGGTTTGCCCATAAATGCTGCAGAGAAATGGAAATAGGAAATAAAATACAAACTGCTCCAGCACAGTGAAATTATTAAAATTGTAGATACACAGCCCCCAAGTTAAGCTGCTGTATAATAAGAGGAGCTGAATTCAGCAGCTCCAAATGCACAGCATAATTTCTTTTGGAGGCAAAGACATTCCTGGGTGGAAATGAGCACAGGAAAATTCTCTGCTATTAATTATTTTACTATTCCTTCATTGGGACAAAATGAGTGGAATTTTGTATAAAAATTCTTCATTTGACTTATCCTCTCAGCCACTTGGCAGCAGTTCGGGCTGCTTCTGGAAGGAGTCAAGGTGAAGCTTGAGAGTTACACAACAATTTAGGAAAAAAGTAGAATAGACTAGACTAGACTAGACTAGACTAGACTAGAATAGAAGAATAGTAGAATATAATATAATTTACCTTCTTGCTACCCTTCCTGAAACAGTCAAATTAGAGTTGTTTACAATATCAGGTCAAAATATGAAAACATTCATAGTGAGTTGAACTTCTGGGATCTTAATTAATCAAGTACATTGTATATGAAAGTAAATGTTTCTTGCAGGGAGAGCCCCAGTGAAAATATCACTGCCATTTAGAAAGTTTTTGAGATATTGTAACTTTTTTTTTTTAGATATTTAATAGAAAGAAGCAGCTGAACCCTCTGGATGTAGGAATTCACATGACCAGAAAAAACCTGAGGAATTTACCCACTGCTCTCACTCAAGGCTGAGCGATGGTAGTCAGGGATTTACCTGAAACTCTCACCAGTCAGGGAGCTCCCCTTTCTGGTGGTTTCTTTGCAGCAACAGGACACTGAATTACTGAAAATGGTAAAATTCAAGTGAGATTCACTGGGCAAGCAGCTGAGCAGTAACAAGCAGGACCTGCATCAGTAGCTGTATCGTAGACTATTTTCTCAACCTAAATATATTTATGCAAACATGCTGAAGGCTGAACCCTCTCCTTTGTTGCTGGGCCACAGATCAGTCTGCTCCTCATTGAAAATGCATGGCTAAGTTTAAAACTTTAGTAAGGGCCAATCTCTGAATAATCCTTTAAGGATTATTGTAATTAAGGGACTAATCCTTGGATGCTTCTTAATTTGTGTCCGTTTTAGAATGGAGTGCCACTTCTTTCATCACAAAAGAGAGAAGAAGAGGTGAAACTCACAAAGGTTTAAACATTAACAGCCTTTCCTGCCACCTCATGCATCTGAGCAACACAAACAGGTAGAATATTTGAAACCAGGAGGTCATTAAAACAAACCCAAGCGCAGAACACCACCTCACAAAAAAAAGCATGGCTGAAAACCAAGGGAGATTTTGGAGATGTGTTGATGGCGAGAAACATTCCGTGTGCAGATAAGGCAAACACAGTTTAAGGACAGATATTTCAACTTGTGCATGAACCCTCAAATGCTGGTTTGCATCAACCCTCCCCTACCGCGTTTTTGTCTTATCCTCTTTTCCTTGTCAGGATCGGGATGAAAGTGCTAGACACCTTAGTTCGTGTTTGGGCTCAAATGTTTATTATTTCTTATCTATATCACAGTCTTGCAAGTCGTGAGTTCTCCAGCATTCTACCAATAAGCTACAAAATAGCTAACTAACCTAAAAAGGGCTTTGAAGGCTAAACTATCCAATTAAGAAATGACAATTAAATTATTTTCACTTTTAATCCAATAACTAATCACCTGAAGTCCTCAAGCAGACTTTTCTGTCCAATTACAAAATACCACTCAAACCCACGGAGAAGGTGAAGAAGGACCAGCCACTACCCTTAAACCTCCATCTTGTCCCATATATGTTGGTATATTCTAAACCCTTAAACTCAAGTTTTCACTGTGATATCACACACTTCTATTCAAACTCTACAGCCACAACCCCGGTTCTATCAATCCATTTTGGAAGCTTCTCCATGGCCTCAGGTCAAATATAGTATTCTCTTGTGGGTCTGTGCCTTTCAGCACACAAAGTTTTAAATTCTTTAAACTTCTCAGCATCCAGGGTTCCAACACTCCCCCTCTCCCCAGCAGAAACCTGTTTGAAGAATACAGCAGTGACAGCAATTTTTCTAATCACCCCAGCATTTATATTTATTATCATGGAATGAGTGAATTGGGCAACCTAACTTTGAAAACTTAGCAGAGAGGGGGATGTTAATGTAATGAAATTCTTGATGCACATGAGGGAAGCTTCATGGTCTAATCTAAGGAATGTTGAGGCTGAAGACGGAGCACAATCAGCAAGAGGAAGCAATGGGGTGGCGTGGCTGGGCTAAAATCCCTACCAGCAGTGCACTGGCTGCACCTGGGGATCAGCTGCCATTGCCCAAAGGCGCTGGTGGTCTCTGCTGGCAGCAGTCCTTGCTAAGCAGTGTGAAAAAAGGAGGCAGGAAAACCTAGCAGTGCTACAAGGCTTGCAAACATCCTCTCTTCCCAATTCCAATCTTGATCTGGGCAAGACACAGACCTGGATGCCTCTGTTCCTGCATCTGTAAAATGAGAATGTTTATAAATATTTACAAAGGGGAAAAACCCATCCTAGGGATTGTTGTTAAGAGCAGAGAGTGAGAAACAAGCAGTCAATGCATCTCATGCTGTGTTACATTTGTGTGGATGTGCAGCACTGGAAGGTGTGTGAGTTGGAACAGGGGTGAGAAATCATTAGGAGACATGGGAAAAGGCTCACTCTTGTTTACACCCCTTGAAAATAGCACATCTTATTTTTATTTCTCCCTGAAACGTGCAAATATTACAAAGATTCCACGCTGGATGCTTGGGCAAGCCTGCAGGGGCGGGTGTTCATCATTCTACGGGCTCCACGAGGATGATTGCTCCATGACACACATTTATCTTTTATATAGTTTACAGAGTTGGGATTTTTATTGTTGTTGTTATTTTTTGTGGGTTTTTTCCCCCTTTTCTCTGTGACAAATTACATTGTGCTTTATGGAAATGTAACATTTTGTATGAATGGCTGGCAGCAGCCATGTTGCATAGCAATGAGCAGGACAAACTAGCTCCACTCCTATTTGCAACTGGCTCAGACCTTTCCGTTAGCAAATTAAAATCTGTTCAAATTTATTTACTAATATATTAGGAGAAGCTTCAGGCTAACCCCTGTTGACCTGTATTATATAGCAAACAACTGTAGCAGTGAAAATAATTAATAGAATGTATTGCACCTCCTGCTTGTTTCTCCATCACAGCCCGGGGTCGGCTGCAGAGTGGGTTTGCCATCTGCATTCTGTTACAAGGCCACATTTACTTAAAAATTATCAATTATATTCTGAAATTACTTCCTTTAATTGAACTCTCTCTATTCAAGGCATCCCCTGTTTTTAAAGCTTCTGAAAGCATGTACATGAAAATGTTTTCTTTTTCAAAACTTAAGGGGAACTTGCTGAATTACCTGTGGATGCAAAAGGAGCAAATATGCAACAGCAATTCCTTGTTACATCAGTTATTCATTATTGTTATCATATCATACTTGTGTCATTCAGGTGGGAAGTATTACAAGACCTTTTTTTTTTATTTTGTATTTGCTATTACAATGTTTTCCAGAGAAGCTGTGGCCGCCCCATCCCTGGAATTGTCCAAGGCTGGGCTGGACAGAGCTTGGAGCAATCTGGGATAGTGGAAGGTGGAACTGGATGAGCTTTAATGTCCCTTCCCAAACCATTGGGGTGTTACCTTCATCCAGCCTTTTCACCCTGGAGAACAGCTAATTCTGAGGTCTTCATCTGATGGATGAAGGAGAAAGTGATTATGAGACATAGAATGATAAAAAAGGGGGTTGTGAGGAAAAAATGCAGTTTCCAGCTGCCCAGACTGAAGTTTAGGTGCTAATAAAAGCTGGGGATGTGTAAATGCTTCCTTTCCATCAACACAAACAGCTACAATAAAAGCTGTCAGAGGGTGGTCAGCTGGGAAGTCTTAGCCCTACACAACATATTCAAGTTTTGAGAAGGAAATTAATGTGCCACTTTAACATCTCAGTGAAATTTTTTAAATGTATATAGCTATAGAAATAAATTTGCACATCAATGGCCATGGTAACAAATTTCACACAGCGAATGTAGGCCTATTTTATTATTATGTGAACAAAACCAATCATGATCTCTGGAAAACATACAATTCCTGATAATTTACTTAGTTTTTGATAACTTCCTTTCTGAATAAAGGTGAACAGATTAATTAATGAGTGCTAGATCCTCACCCTTCAAATGTCTTTAGAAAAAGAGATTGTTAGCAATATTATAATTATTTCTATAAACGATAGAAGATCTCTAAAATAACTAGAAAATCTAGTCTGATTAGGTGTTTTTATTAGAATGTATTTAATTTACAGGAAGAAGGGGTATTAGCCATTACAGGTCGCTGTTGACCTCTTGTGGTCCCATTCTGTTGTTACAGCAAAACCCCAAGGCCAGCCAGGAGTTGGACATCGATGCTCCTTGTGGGTCCCTTCCAAATCAGGATATTCTATAATTCTGTAACTCTCTGATAGCCAGGAAATCCCTGGAATTCTCCCCTAAAACCTTAAAAAGAACAAACCTAAGATTATTTCTGCAGCATATAAATGTGCTATAAATGGAATATAAATCAAATGGAATATAAATGTAATATAAATCAAATTATTGTTTAGAAAAGCTTCTTTCCTATGGAGGGGCCTAAATGCAGATTTATAAATTATTAATTATAAATTAATTTATCAATTAATTTATCAATTATCAATTCTTAACAATTGTGTTTAAATTCATTCAATACTAAAAAAATAAAAAATATTCTCATTGCCAGCAGCTAGCTTTTTCTTTTCCAAAGTGGAAAAGAACAAAAATTGTGAAAAAAAAATTTGAAAAGGATACAATACAGCGCGATGTTCTTCTTCTCCATTAAGTATTCAGCTAACCACGGAGTAACAATTAGCAGCAGGAGAAAAGGCAATCAGTGATGTGCTGTGTAATTACTGTGCCCCAGGTCTCATCTGGAGAGCAGTGAATCCTGCAGGGATTGGTGCACTGCTTCCAGCAGCCTGACTGGAGTTCTGCTGGGTCAACTTATTTACACAGCAGTCTTCACCCCAGCAGGCAGGCAAACACTGAAAACTCATTATTTACTTATCACTGGTATTAATATTGCGTTAGAATGTGCTCATCTCTTGAAACAAAGCTTGTGAGGGTCAGTGCTTTGTTTTGGAGGGGAAAGGGGAGAGGAGGAAGATGAGAAATAAAAGAATGAAGACCCAGATTACTTTCAGCACTGATAAATCAGGATTTAGGCCCCTCCATAGGAAAGAAGCTGTTCTAAACAATCACTCCCGCTGGAAGCTCTACAAGCTCTTAACTTTCTGTACTAGTGAAAGATTATCTGATAAAAATTCAATCTCTATATTCAAGTGAAAAAAATAAAAGTTCAGAAACTCACACTGGCATATTATCTGCTTTCTCACAAAGCAAACCAAACCCAAACATGTTAATAAACAGCTGAAAGAAAACAGCACAGTTCTAATTGTTACTAAGAAAAATAAACAGAGCAGAAGCCCCCTCCATCTCCATAACAGCAACTGGAATATTATCAAGAAAGCAAAATTCTGTTGAGCTACACATATTTGTGAAGATTTAAGTTTGCACTTTTACGTTAAGCAGGAACAAGGAGAACTGTAGGTGATCCCATGGGGTTTTTCCTCCCTGCAATTTCATGTGCCTGCTGCCTATAAAGATAAAACAATCCAACATTTCCCAGCATGAAAACACAGGCATTGCTCTAAAAGCAAAGAAATATTCTATACAATTGCTAAGTGAAAAAAAATAGTTAAAAATGAATAGATGCTGTTGTGTCAGGTATCCCTGTTTTATCTTCTGGCATGTGTCACATTTCTTCTGGTCCACCACAACTCCAGCAGCCACATAGCACCTGTTCAACCATCTGTGACCTGTGTGCCACTCCAGGCTGCAGAACAGCCCCCAGCTGGTTTTCCCTGGCTGGGAGGGTGAATGGGCAAACAGGAGCTCTCTCCTAAGGAAATGAACACAATCCTAAACTGACTCCAGGAAACTGAACTGCGCTAATTCCCAGAAACGCCACGAGGTGGCAAGTTAGGATTGCATTAAACACTTGTACTCTCACAACGGCAGCGAGGGAAAAATCAAACTGGGATGGGAAAGGTGCATTCATAAGAACCATTTATACAACCTAATGTTCCTATCAAAAACAAAAAGTGTTTTGAATAATAACAATAATTTTGGATTTCCTTTCTCTGGCTTTAAACTTAGCAGGATCCTCTCACACATTTCTGCATGGAAAGGGTTGTCAGGCCCTGGAACAGGCTTCCAGGAAGGTGGTGAAGTCTCCATCCCAGGAAATGTTCAAAAACCGTGTGGTATGGCAGCTGAGGACACGGTTTAGGGGTGAGCATGGTGACAGTGCTGATGCTTGGTGATCCTAGAGGCTTTTTCCAACTTTAATGATTCTATAATTCTATTTCCCTCTGTTTTGTTTTAAACAATAGCAAAAATAAAGAACCTCATATCACAGCTTTGAAATATGTAATTACAATATACATATATGTGTAATTACATATTATAATATATATATTATATATATATATTTTTTGTAATTACATATTTTATTTTTGTAATTACATCTTTATTCACTTCCAGTGAAATGGACCCAAAACTGGATTATTCCACTGCAAGTAAATGTTTTTTTCTTGGGGACCAAGCCAGGGTAGCTGTGAGAACAGGTGCCAGGAACTGTTCAGTATCTCCATGCACACATTTGTACCTGAGGGTATGGAGGATCTCCACCCTACACCAGAATGGCTCCAGTGCCAGAAATCCCATGACTTTCCTGGTACTCTGCATTTTCCAGACAGTGTTTGTGCCTTTAATTGATGAAGGGAACCTCAGGAGCACTCCCAGCTCCTCACTGGGAGCAGGACAGCTCCTTAGTGCCACTCCACTACCACGTGGATTTAACACTTTATTGTTAAATGTGAATACATCCTATTAACAGCACGGTGTCACTTGAAAATTGTCTTCTTGAGAAAACGAAGAGAACAAAACTGCTCTTCCAGGCTCTATTCCCTTTGTTGTGCTATGAAGATTCTTTGCTTGGTATTTTCCCTGTTTTCCAGAAAAGTGAAGCTCTGAAGCACCTGGTGCAGGTGACCTTTAGGCCCAAGAAGTGACACGTCTCCCTCCTATCCAAGTCTCCCCCATTCCCAGTTTCCCCCAGTCCCAGTTTCCCTATTCTCAGTTCCCCCATTCCCAGTTCCCCCATTCCCAGTTTCCCCCAGTCCCAGTTCCCCATTCCCAGTTCCCCCATTCCCAGTTCCCCATTCCCAGTTTCCCCATTCCCAGTTTCCCCCATTCCCAGTTCCCCATTCCCAGTTTCCCCATTCCCAGTCTTTCCCCATTCCCAGTTCCCCATTCCCAGTTTTCCCCATTCCCAGTCTTTCCCCATTCCCAGTTTCCCCCATTCCCAGTCTCTCCCCATTCCCAGTTCCCCATTCCCA
>NW_005054314.1:8976013-8976189 GCF_000277835.1 Geospiza fortis
CCCACTTCCCCCATTCCCAGTTCCCCATTCCCAGTCTCTCCCCATTCCCAGTTTCCCCCATTCCCAGTTCCCCATTCACAATTTCCCCCATTCCCAGTTCCCCGTTCCCAGTCTCTCCCCATTCCCAGTCTCTCCCCATTCCCAGTTCCCCATTCCCAGTTTCCCCCATTCCCAGT
>NW_005054314.1:8977096-8982303 GCF_000277835.1 Geospiza fortis
CTTGTGTGGGGATGGGGACTGCGGGCTGTGCCCGGAGCGGGGTGTGCAGCGTGAGGGGAGCTCCGGAGCTGGCGCTCGGGGCAGTCAGAGCTCCGAGCTGAGGTGGGGTCGGACCTGCAGGGTGTGGATCCCTTGTTGAAGCTGTCCCGGTCTGTCCTTCTCAGCTTAGCAGGAACGCGTTCCAAGTGCGGATGCGAGGAATGTTTGATGGTAAAAGTAAACCCTGGACAGCTGCACAAGCAGGTCAAAGTAAAGCCACCCCATACAGTAGAAAAGCCCAAATGAGTAAATTTCTTGATAACACGCACGGAAAGAACTCCTCACACAATACCACATGAAATTCTGGAAGAAGGAGTTGTTCCTGAGCGCTAGTTGTTTAAATAACTTTTTTTTCCAAATATATTTCCCAACAGATGGATGCTCATGGAGAAGGGAAGCTGCCAGGGATGAGAAGATCGCTGTTGAAGCAGGGCACACTACAAACATCATGTGCTCTTCCATGCTTGAAGCTGGATAAATCTCCCTGCCTCAGCAGGCGGAAAGTGAAACCCAGGCCTGGAGCAGTTCTGGTGGTTAATCCCCAGGTGGTGCTCCCCACTCCTCAGAAGCTCATGGCATTTCTGGGCTTTGCTCTCTTTGTTTTGGTGATCTCAGTACCACATTTACACTGAAGTGTGGTCCAAGAGCCCTGGGGCAGCTCAGAATCCTGCTCAGGTCCAAGAGCCCTGGGGCAGCAGAATCCTGCTGCACGTTAATTGCTGGCATTTCTTGTCTGGATGGTTTGCTTTTACATTATGCCTTGTGCTCAAATTCCATTTCTTACTGCTGCTCTTGCTGAGAACTCTCAGTGGGTTGGGGCTGGGCCCTGCTTGGAGCAGAGAAGGGTGGGATTGCAAGGAGCTTCCTTCCAAACTGGGAGAACACAAGGAACCTGATGAGCCAGGCACTGAGACTGCTCAGTGCCTGGCAGTCTGCCTTTGTCACAGCTCCAGGGGCACAGCCTGCTCCTGCAGCCCCTCCCTGTCTGCCTGTCCCCTGCCCCAGGTATTTCCTGAAAATAAATGGAATTTCACCCTTCAAAAGTTTGCTTCAAAGTGACAGAGGAAAAGCTTAATAAAAATGCCAAGGTCACATTTTCTTTGCCTCCTAAAATAATATGACAGATCCAATATCTGCATTATTAACTATGAGTGTGAGCTTGTTTTCTTTTTAGGGGCTTTCTGATTTACCTGGGGCTGTTTTTGTTGTGCTGCACAAGCACATGGCTGCAGCCACTCCTGAGAGCCCATGGGCAGCAGCTCTCTGGGACCAGTAGTTATTTATTGTCTGCTAAAGATGCCCTCTCACTGCAGAAATAGCTCTGTGAATGCTTCTCTCTTGGCAAACATTGTATTCTGAAAAAAGCCTCAGTGTTTTGCAGAAAAATCCCTTTGCAAAGGACATTTATTGTTCTGTTTTGAACTGGAGCAATCCTCAGGCTGAGCAGAGACAAGCAGGATTTCTCCCAACAACCCCACTGTCCTCACCTACCCATTGGCAGTCCAAGATAAGGCTGCAAAATGTCACTAAAATCTTCCAGGAAGTGATTTAGCAGCAATAATACTTTAAAAAAGCCCCAGATTTTGATGGAGATGTCACTTCATGCAGCAGATCACTTTGGTTTGTAGGTAAAAGCTGGTGGAACTGAGTGTGTGATCACTTGGCGTTAGAAAAAACCCTCAAAAATAGCATGTTTGGCAAAAGTGGCAAATTAGCTGCAATAACTGAGGTATCAAAGACAGTTACTGATGGGGTAATTTGGGTTATTTAAGTCTGCTCTGGGAAAATGAGGATTAGGAAGAGGCATAATTAAAATATGCAAAGCCGAAGGGGAATAGAGAATAGATATTAAGTCACTTTAAATTAGTAATTCATGAGAGGGTGGAAGGGAGAGAAATGGGTGAAATTATGCTCTGAAAGGGCCCTGATATTCCATTGTTGCAGAGAGAAAAGCTATTCAGAGCCTGAGCACATCTTCTGTGCACACACAAATTGGAGAGGAGGATTGAAGAGCTGTCTCCACTGAGGGAGCTGATCCTGCAGGGTTCCCTCACATCCAAAGGAAATATGTTTTGGGGCATCAGGGGTTTTCCGAGCTCTGTTTTCTGTACATTGACAGCAGAGCTACAGGAGCTGGACCAGGAGAGTCCTTAGCACCTCAGTGTTGGGATTGTGAGAGGCAGAGTCTTTCCCCCACATGTTCCCTGGTGTGCTGAAAAGTCATTCCATCAGGGTGGGGTTTACCCTCTAACCAGACAGCAGAGACCATTTCAGCAAGATTTTGTTACTGAGCATCAAAAGTCCAGTGTTTTGTCTACCAATAGAGAAGAGCTTTGTAATGGCATCAAAGAATCATCAGGAAAATGAGTTTTGTCACAGTTATGTTTTCTGGAAAAATCCCTTTGCCCAGGATTTTTCTCCTGGGAAGCTGAGAAGCCTCAGAGAAAAAGGAAAACAATATTATCTAATTGCTTCTCCTCTGTTTTGCTCATGTGGAATGTGTTTGGAGATATTTTTTTATCCAACAGATGATTGTTTCATTGGATTCTGGTGAGTTGTTTTCGCTCACTGGCCAATTGTGGCCAAGCTGTGTCAGGGCTCTGGAAAGAGTCAGGAGTTTTCATTATTGTCTTTTTAGCCTTCTGTAAGCGTCCTTTCTGTATTCTTTAGTACAGTTTAGTTTAGTATTCTTTTATATAATATAGTATCATAAAATAACAAATTAGTCTTCTAAGAACATGGAGTCAGATTCATCATTCCTTCTTTAGTCTGGAAACCCCACAAATACAGTAGAGTTTAGCCTTAAATCCTTACTCCATGGAAGTGAAGAGATGATTTCCATGGTGAGCTCCATGCAGAAATAAGAGCTTTGTATCAGGAGGAAGGTTGACATCTCACTGCCATAAAGGGGTGTCAGGCTCCAGAATGAGCAAAATTGAGCATCCAGCTGCTGCAGAAGCAGCCTGGAACCATTCCACAGAGTGTGAACCTGCAGCTGCTGCCACTGTGATGTCAGGGCCCACTGGGCTGTCACTGAAAGGTTGGCACATCCCCGCAGTGCCAACAGGACACTGCCATTCCTGCAGCCCAGACCTCCTCAATGCCCCTTCTGCTGGCATTCCAGGAGGATCCTCCTCCTCCAGGAGTTCTCAGTGGGCTGCCTGCAAACCAGCAAGGGTTTTAGCTGAATTTTGGGTTATGCAGCTCTGCAAGTTCTAGCACAGCTCTGCAGAAATGATCCAGGAAGTTGTTGCCACAGCGTGTGATTTTGTGTCTGCCACATCTGTGCTGTATTTTTGTCCAGATAAACCCTGGCTGCTGACAGCTCATCTGAGGAGTAAGTAGTGCTTTGCCCTAGGTGCAGCATATCTGGCTTTGGGATCACTGTGGCCTTTCTGCTCTTCCTTAGGAACTGAGCTGAATTTGGAACGGGAATGACAGTGAGATGGCATTGGTTTGGTAGAGCTCCTGTCAACAGCTTCTGCTAAAAGGGGTGTCTCAATGGGGTCAGCATTTGGAATGTGGGGAGCCTAGTGGGGGTTCCATTCACTATGCACAACAGTTTGGGGAGTCTGTAATTCCCTTACTTTGCTGCTTCAGCCAACATCCAAAATGCAGACTGGAAGAGCTTGTCAGAAGTGCTTACAAAAACTCTGCAATTATCTTCAGAAATGAGGGGAAAGATCTTTTCCCCCCTATAATTAAAAGATTTTACTAACCACCTGTGCTAAAATAGTGATGACCTTCATGAGGAAACGTACCTTCCCAACAGTGTGTGCTCCTGAACCCAGGAGTTGTTCCTGTGCAGTATCAGAATAGAATTCACCCAGCTAAGGAGATTTTGGGAAAGCTTTTCTAGGGAAGCATTTTCAGCAAGCTAAAGAGAACCAACATATGCAATTTAATAATAGGGAAAAAGAAAAAAAAAAAAGGAAAACTACTTTAGCTCTTGGGCAGAGCAGAATCATTGACTATTAAAGAACAATTTACATTTTCTTGACTGAGTTTCTATTTATTTTCTGGTGAAACAAAAAATAGTCAGAAAGTTGTAGAAAAAAAATAATCTGTTATTTTGTCCTGTTCTGTTGCTTACTGTGGAAAAGAACTGTTGCTGCTGGAGGGATGATGTGAAATAAAAATGCTCTCTTATTTGGACTGACTTGTTCCATGGGGGATGCCCCACAAGAGGCAGTTTTCTAACAGCATCTGGTTCATCTTCTCTTGCCCACTGCAGATCTGATCATCCAGTTATCCAGAGCTGGATACATGGCAACCTGTCCTTTGGTGAGTGGGAAAGGAACCTTTGCCATTCCTAGAGTTTAAGAACTGTGGAGCAAGCTGTGAATGAGCTTTGCCTGCTCCAACATGCCAGCCTGCAAAAATGTCCATGTCTGGTTTTGCAGCAGCAGCAAAAGGATTCCTGGCTGTTTCTTCAATTTCTGTTCAAAGCTTTTAAACAGATGAAAGTCTGGTTTTGCTGGGGGAAGATTGTGGGTTTAGCCATGCTGGAATATCTAATTCACAGCCATTTTCAATACTATATAATTGCCCCATTTTAATTTAGTTTTAACAACTTAGAACTCCCTTTCTAGCAACTTTCATGATTTATCTTTAGTACAGCTGGATTTATAGCTGAACATAAATAAGGTTATAATTGATAATGTAACTCACTGGAACCATTGAAAGGAAGTTTTAAATAACAATCCACACTAATAAATGTTGGGTTGCAATAACAATCCTAGAGAGAGGCATGACATCCACTGGCCAAATTTATTAGGGTTAATATTAAACATTTTAAATAGAGCACCAGTGAGGTGTGAAGGTGTAAAATGGTACCTTTGATTTACTTCAGTTGTCTAAGTGGCCTTTAAGCTTTAAAGCAGTTGGAAACAGCAAATTTGGGGCAACTTAATGTAGTGCTCTGCTCCTGCAGAGCAGCAGCTGGAGTTGTTTCAACCCCCCATAATTTACAGATATTTAAATTGTACTTTGACACATGCAACAGAGGATTGAGGCTGTAGGACCACGTGCATGTCTAGATCAGTTTCTGATGTCAAAGCAGCTGAAAGTTGTGTGTAACTATCAAATCTCCCAAATGGCAGAAGGGAGACTCCCACTCCTGTCCCCAGGCCACAACACTGCCACGAGGACTTCAGCTGGCTCTTTCC
>NW_005054314.1:8982341-8995519 GCF_000277835.1 Geospiza fortis
CTTTCCCTTCCTGGACAAGAGGATAATGAGAAGAAGGTGGACAAGGAAGCTGCAGCTGTTTCCTCAGGAGGATCAGTAAGTGCCAGCTTTGGATACCATTGTGCAATTCAGAGTTTCTGCCATTCAGCAGCTGCTGCATTCACAGCTGGAGGTGCTGAGGGCTGGAGTCCTGCCATGACATTGTGCTTCACCCCAGCCACTGGCACCTGGAAAATTGAGTTTGAATTTCCCTTTTAGTCATCAGTTTCCCTTGCAGGATACAGGATAAATTGTCTCCTGGATGTACCTGCCCCTCTGCACAGATGATTTGAGAAAATCCATGAAAATTGAACGTGTAACTGGCCATGAACTTGTTTTGGCTTTGTTCATTCAGTTTGTGATATGGATAGCAAAAAGCAGTTTAAGAGCACTGGATATGGCTGACAGGCATCTTCCTGAGGGTTTGCATTTGGCATACGAGCTCAGGGGATCCCTGCCTGCTCCCTTCCTGACATTGATTTCTCATCACAGGTCCACACCAGCTCTCTGCTGGGAGCTGAAGAGGTAGATGATGAGACATTTCTCCTGTCTGACACCCTCAGCAGAAGCTCAGGCCCTCTGGACAAACCCAGGGTCCAGCCACAGAAGCAATTCCCTGTGATAGAGGAAGTGCTGGAACAGCTGAGTACGTGTGCTGTGCCTCTTGTCTGGTGTGTGTGTCCCAGCCTCAGCTGCACCAAAGGGACACAGGAAGCAGGAATTCTCTCTGGGCATTCCTCAGGGCAGCTCAGACTGGGTTCAGTTTCCCTGTGCTTCCCTCTGTGCTGAAGGCAAAAGCAGGGATGGTTTCTGATTCAGCAGAAGGTGCTGTGACCTGGTGAATGAACTACTGAACTCCTGAGTGCTGCTGGCCAAATCAAGCAGGATATTTGGGTTCCTAAATTCTCTTTAGTCCCCTGACAAGTCATTGGAGCAAAAATACTTCACAGCAATCTGTTAGATTGAAGACAAGCAGTGTGGTCCTTCAAATAGCACAGGCAAGGTTATCATCAGAACTTAGCCTGGTAACCCATGATGAGGGTCCTGGATCCTAAAGCCCCATCATTGTTGATTAGAACATGAGATGCTGTTCTTTAAAATCTTAAAGACAATCCTTTGGTGAACTGCTGAAAGTTGGGAAGGTCCCCTTCTCTCCTGGAAACACTTTGCACCGTTTCTTAAAAATTAATCCCAGAACCCAAGGTGCATTTAATCTTCAGAAATATTAAACCTTTTGTTGAATCACACAAAGGGTTTATTCCTAGGAAAATAAAGGCTGTGTTGTTTTAGCTCTCCTAAATATTTGTAGAAAACAAACTCTTGCTTTGGTACCTGGTCTTTCCTGTCTCTTGTGGATATTTCTGCTGGTGCTTTGTTTCCTGTCAAGGTAATCTTCAAAAAGAAATATATGTGGAAATATCTGTGCTTTGGAGCTGCCTCTGTTGCTGTTGTTGCCCACAGAGGGCTCACAGCCAGACAGTGGGGGTGCATTTCCCATCTCCTGGAGGGTGGTGTCTGTTTGAAGTGAGCATCCTGCATTTCATTTCTTTCAGGGGGCATTGTGAACGAGGGGGACCCTAAGACCAAATACGTTGATTTTGTTCAAGTTGGCCAAGGGTAAGTCCCATCCCAGTCACTCCTACAAAACCATGGCTGGGCATTTTGCTGCTGTAATATCAAGTGTGAATCCAGGCAAGCTCCACACATGATGTGGGTTTAGATCCTCCCATCTCAGTACAGGTCAGAATTAATAAATAAGGTCAGAAGGTGTTGTCAAAGAAAACTCGATGCTGGCAGTGCCTCACCTGCAACAAGGAGCAGAACCTGAAAAATCTCCCATCCTCAAACCTTATTGCCTAAAAGAGCACCTTACCACCCCACAGCTGTCAGGTGAAAGTTCTCAATAACACTTGTTTCAAATATTTTGCTAAAAAAATATTTAGTACTCTGGATTATACACTTGAAGAATCTGAAAGATCTCTCATCCCTCAAACCTTATTGACTGAAAGAGTACCTTACCACCCCACAGCTGTCAGATAGAAGTTCTCAATGACATTTATTTCAAATATTTTACTTAAAAACATTCAGAAATCCAGATTATAACCATGTAGTTTAGCAATTGGAACTGGAGGTGAAATAATAAACTCTTGCACTGTCATACAAAATCCCACCCTGTGCAGTCTGCAGTATGCATTCCCTGGGAAAAAAATACACACACGAACACAAAAAGAAGGAAAAAATCCAACACAACAAGGCAAAATGGAAAAAAAAATTAAATACTTCTCAATTTTTGTAGGCACACCCTCCCCCTGCTCTTAGGTTTTGAAGATCTGTGCTCCAGCTCTTTTTCTTCAGTTTTCTTCTCAGTTTTCCCTTGAACACCCTACATGACAGAGGGCTGCTGTGCTGCTGTTTGAAGAACAGATGAACCAAGGTGTTTTAAAACACTTCATGCAGCAGAGATCTCCTGTCTGGGCTGGCTTTCACTCCCAGCACCTGAATGGCTTCTCCTTTCTTCACTGCTCTTTTGTTTCCAGGGGTTTCGGGACTGTTTACAAAGCCATGGACCCAGCCACGGGAGATGTGGTGAGTGCCAGCACCCCCAGCACACTGTGCAGCTCTTCAGGGCTTTCCCCTCTGCTGTGAGCTCTGCTGGAGCTTTGGGTGCCCAGTAGAGCTTTCCTGCACAGCCTTTCCTCAAGCACAGAGCAATGGCAGCCTGCAAAACTAATTTTGGACAGGCTTTGTTCCTACTCAGGTCCAGAAAGAATGCTAGTGGTGTCTTTCAGAGGGAGAAATAATTAAGGCTTAAAATACCAGAGAATGGGTTATTTCTTTAGAAACCCAGAAAATAATTGCAAATCTGAACTGTGGAGTTCAGATTGCTCATGGAATAGCAAAATCTAAGTTCAAGAACTGAGAAACTTTGTGGAATTGTAATTTTTGTGTGTGTGTAACTGCTATGATCTTTTAGGATGGGATTTTATCCATCATGTACACGTGTTTGCTTTGTTACTCAACCAAGACCAGCAGCAGTTGCTGAAATAATGGCCAAACCCCATTGAATTGCTGAAGGATTCCCAGCTGTTTTGATATATTTTCACAGCCACAAAATCCTGCTTGCAGTGAACCTGTGTGAATAATAACAGAGGTGATAAACTGAGGCCATCAGGAAAGAATGTGGGTGCAGGGTGTTGTCAGAGGTCTGTGGGTGATAGTTTAGGGAAATTTTTGCAGAGTTTAGAAGGCAATATGTGTCTGGCAAGTGTCCTGTAAGTGGCATCCAAGCAAGTGGAGAAACCAGCTGTTGTCCTGTCACCTCCTGAGCCCTGGTGTCTGATCACAAGGTCACAGGGCAATTGGCACAGCCCAGCCCCATCATTCCAAAAACACTCTCCATGGTCATTGTGCTCTATCCAAGCTAGGCACCCCCAACAAACAAATAATGTGCTCTGACTCCATGATTCAGAAGGCTGAATAATTACTTTATTAAAACTATACCATATTACATACTAATACTATATTATAACTATACTAAAGAAAACCCATAACTGTCTCCAGACAGTCAGACACGGCCTTGAGTGACTGGCTAATCACTCAAAACAACTTTCACCCGTGTCCAATTAACAAATCACTTTTGGTAAACAATCTCCATAACACATTCCACATGTGCAAAAACAGGAGCAGTGAATAAAGACAAGAATTGTTTTCTCTTCTCTCTGTGCTTCTCACTGCCTTCCTAGGAAAAATCCTTGGGAAGTTGTGGCTGCTGCTCTCTGTGAAGAGAGCTGTGGCCACAGTGCTCTCCTGCAGCAGAACTTCTGGAGCCCATGGGCTCCACTTTCATTTCAGGTGGCCCTAAAGAAGATGCCTCTCCGCAGACGGAGCAGGAAGGAACTCCTCGTCAATGAGATTCAGATCATGAAGGAAAACAGGCATCCCAATATTGTCAATTATATAGACAGGTGAGTGGTTCTGCTGTTAGCATGGGAATGTTTGTTTACACACAGCAAGACAAAAGTTAAAAAACCCCTTTGTGCACTGGCAGAACATGGAGCTCTTTCTTATTTCTCTGTTCATCTGCAGTGGATGGGTGGAGATGGCCTTGGGTCTCCATTAATCTTTTCTTGTGTATGTAGTTGGAAACCTCTTTTCAAAAACCTGGATGTGCCATGTCTTACTAAAACAACAGCCTGTCAGTTCATTACCTCTGTGTTGTTTGGGGGGGTTGGTTTTTACAGGTTGATCATATTTTCTATGCCTTAACAATAAGTGCTGATAAACCATTATAGAAATTATCTCCCTTGGGCTGTTCCCACAATTTTCCAGTGCTGTGAAAGCCAGGAAGACTAAATTATCATTTGCAGAACCACATAATTTGCCAGCTTTTACATAGTTTTTCCTGTTTCTGACTGTACTTTATGCAGTGTTTTCCAAATGGTTGGCCAACATCTGTCCTGAGTGCTGCAGAGCCTCCTCCCATGGATAACTCTGGAGTTGTGTTCCTGGAGTTCCTGGAGTGAATGGTGGAAGTGATAAATTAAAATAATGATTCAGTTGATGCCAAGTTTCCTGGTTCCAGATTGATCTCTGCTGTTACTAAATTGCATTTTTCATTTCTCATGAGCCTTTCTCATTTAGACTGCGCAGGTTCCAAATACTCTTGTATTCCAAATGCTCTGTAGCCTATAAGGAATGTCTCTCCATTTCATTTTGCCTCCATTTACAAGTGACCTGGAAACAAAACTCCCCTGCAGTCTTTTCTACAAGGTAATTCAGCTGTGCACATTCATCTCCATGCCTTTGTTTTCTTTCAGCTACCTGGTGAATGAAGACCTGTGGCTCGTGATGGAATATGTGGATGGAGGCACTTTAACCAGCGTTCTTGTCCGACTCTTAATGGAGGAAAGAATGATAGCTGCTATCAGCAAGGAGGTGAGGGACCCTGCTCGTGCTTCCAATGGCTTGGACAGGGTGGGGCAGGAGGGACTTTGTGTTCAGAGCTTTATTTCAGTGCTGATGTTATGAAATGTAAAATAAAAGGGTGCCCTGGTTTGAAAACACAGGTGTCTATTAAGGGAGGCAGGAACTTCTCTTGAAATGGAAAATGTAAACCCTCTCTCTCTGAATTATTATAATTTTGAAATTAAGAGGCTCTCAGGTAAAGATAGGGGAATAGGACTAGCAGTTCTTTACTAGGAAAGTTAAAAATACAAATGCAATAGTACACTGCCAACAGAACCACAGGCAGTGGAGGACAGAAAACGGGCAAAGTCTTGGAGAAGATGGGGTCACTCACAAAGATGCATTTTGTAAGAAATGGACTTAAAGAAACCCCAAAAAGCCACGCCACAAAATCACCAAGTGTACCTAGATCCACACCTCTATTCCCTATGGCTCTTCTCCCTTAACAGAATTTTCTTTTGTCAGAAGATTTGACTAGGAAAAAATTCCATTTTTGTGAGGTGTTGTGAACTGTTTTTACTACTTGTAATAACCATCCCGGGTCTGAGTATTCTTGTAATGCAATGCCATGCAGCAGAGAACCTGTCCACTTTATAGCTTTGCTCTCAATATTTGTTACTCATTGTTTTCTCATCTAAATGTACATTTGCAAGATGTGGGTCAACCTAAGACAAAGGGCATCTAAGTGAGCCTCCTGCCAATACAACTGCATTTCTTATACTCTGTTCTTATACACTTTTGTCAGTCTCTTTTTTTATTTAACATTCTAAACTTTGCCTCATTACACTGGAGCATGTCTGCACTGCATTCTTGGCCTGCAAAAGCAAACTTGCTGGTGGCAGAATTTTAAACTAAGAGCAAATTAAAACAGAGCCTCATTTCTCACAGCCCTCAGCTTAAAAGGAGAGCATTGCACCCCAAGTGGTGTTTCTTTCTGAAAAGTGACTAATGTGCTGCTTAATGTGCTGTTGAGGCCAACATAAAACCTCTGTCATGCAGCCTCCCACACAAAAGTGATCCACTTTATAATGGAGGGAGAGATGGGGGTTTTTTTTTGGCAAACCCTCCTTTGTCATCTGGATGGAGAGAGCAGAACCACTGCAGCCATTCTGGCTGGGTTAGGAATGGACAGTCTATATCAACAATTGGTGTTTCACCTAGAAATTCAATCTTTTAGAGCCATCTCCTTGTCTTGTGTGATGAAATGAGGTTAATTAACTTTTACCCTCATGGGTTTTGTCTCAGTGCCTCAAAGCCCTGGATTTCCTTCATTCAAAGAGTGTGATCCACAGAGATGTCAAAAGTGATAATATTCTTCTCGGGATGGACGGATCTGTGAAACTGAGTAGGTGTTCTTGGTCAGGTACAGCATCCCTCTGTTCTCAGACACAGAGTGGGGAATTCTGGTGCTTGGTTTCATGGTTCAAGCTGGCTTTGACAGTATTTTTGTTTTCCTCCTCAGCTGATTTTGGCCTGTGTGCTCAGCTGACCCCGGAGCGGAGCACACGGTGCACGATGCTTGGCTCTCCTTACTGGGTAGCACCAGAAATTGTGAAAAGAAAGGAATATGACACCCAAGTGGACATCTGGGCCCTTGGGATTGTGGCCATTGAAATGCTGGAGGGAGAACCTCCATACTTTAAAGAAAGCCCCATCCAGGTAAGGTGCAAACAGTCAGATGCCACTGTCTTGCCAATCTGTGCCACGTTTTGTCTCCCATGAACCAAAATCCCACTCAAATCAGCCTGAAATAGTTCCACCAAGGCCCACTTCTAGAAATGTCCCTGCAGAACATCTCATCAGAGGAGAAGTGACCTGTGCCAGTGCAAAAATGTGCCTTTTTGGCCTCCAGCACTGCTTGAGTTCCTCCTGCTGTGTTTGATCTCCCTCTGAGCTGGAGCTGGGAATGACAGCAGCAAGTTTCTCCAATTGGGAAATTATTATGAAAAGCATTACAAGTGTATCTGCAGGCCCAGAAGTCTTTTCAAATTCTGATCAGTACCTTTAAGGGAGGGTTACTGGTTCTAGTGATGCCATAATTATGTCTTACCCAAAAAATTTCTAGAAGTATATTTTAGCAAAGCTACTTGTAG
The DNA here is from genome assembly GCF_000277835.1 of Geospiza fortis. Classification (NCBI taxonomy): domain Eukaryota; kingdom Metazoa; phylum Chordata; class Aves; order Passeriformes; family Thraupidae; genus Geospiza; species Geospiza fortis. The sequence continues at coordinate 8,989,418 of NW_005054314.1, forward strand.
TAAACATATTTTAAAGTTTTCAGTTTTAGATCCTAATTCCTTAAAATGAAATGATGAATTCTTATACCAATCAAGCAAGGAATAGTGGAGGAATGTATACCAGATAAAATCTCATGACTATTAGCTGAAACCAGGTTAAATGCTGCACAGTTAATGCCTGAGGAAGACAACAGTTCTGAAGATTTCAGTCTTCCACTCTTTTTGAAAAAGTTCCCTGACTTTTGGATTGCTTTTGCCTTGTATAAGGCAGCAAACCCAGATGAAGAGAATGATTTCCAGATCCCAGAATATTCTGAGTTGGGAGGGATCACCAATTCCAGCTCCTGAGTGAATGGCCCACCTGGGGATTGCTGTTACCAGCACCATGCTCTGACCAGCTGAGCTACACTCAGGCTCATTATCATCACTGCTCTGGAGACTGACAGTTCCCTGCTTCCTTGCCCTCAAATGCTGATCACAGCCCCTTGAGAGACACCAGAAAAGCTCTCAGACAGCCAGGAGGGGCCTGCAGTGGAGCTGTCACCCCAGGGATGGTCAGTGGCTGTCCCGTGCTTCCTCTGTCCCCAGGCTCAGCGCCTGATTGCCCGGAACAGGTACCCCCCTCTGAGGATGCCCGGCAAGATGTCAATTCTGTTCCACGCCTTCCTGCACTCCTGCCTGGACACCAACCCCAGCATTCGCTGGACAGCTAGGGAGCTCCTGCAGGTAAAGGCCCAGGGGCTGCAGGGGAAAGTCTCTTCACCTCCTTCACATCCCCAGTCTGGGTGCTCTGCAAAGTAGAATCATAGAAGAATTTGGCTTGGAAGGGACTTTTAAAGTCCATCTGGTCCAACCTCCCTGCCATGAGTGGGGACATCTTCAACATGATCAGGTTGCTCAGAGCTCTATCTGACCTGACTTTGGATGTTTTCAGAGATGGGGCGTCCAACACCTCTCTGGGCAACCTGTGCCAGTGTTTCACCACCCCTAGCATAAACAGTTTCTTCCTTAGACCTGATTCTCCCCTCTTTTCATTTAAAACCATTATCCTTTGTCCCTTTGCAACAGGGCCTACGAAAAATGGGTCCCCTTGAAATTTTGAAAGGCTGCCATAAGGTCTCCCTGGGGCCTTCTCTCCTCCAGGCTGAACAATCCCAGTTCTCTTGGCCTTTCCTCAGAGGAAAGGTGTTCCATCCACCCTCTGACCATTTCTGTGTTGTATTTTGGGAGTGCATTCAGTTTTAGCTGGTGGCAAGAGAACTGCAGTAGAATGGTGCCAGAGGCCCAAAATGGTGGTGATGGAAAAGGAACCCAGTCCCAGCCCAGTAGTCAGAGATTTGGCTGTTCTTGTCTTGGTGCTGAAAACCTGCACCTGAGTGTTCTTCAGAACAGCACAGCCCTAAATCCTCATGGGATCAACATTCCTTGGAGGTGCTGGAGTTCCCTGTGGAACAGCTTGCACTCATCTTTTCTGACAACTAAAGCAGCCCCTACCTTTAGAAAAAGGAACCTACGTGAGTCCTTTTAGTTTCCTGAAATGGAAAAAGCCCTAAGGCAGCAAGTGGCATTCCCGGAGTGCTGGCAGGGTCAAAATCCCAGCAAGCTGAAGACACCTTGATAGATTGATTATTGCCTCTGACAGCAAAGTCATGAATATTAAGACTGAAGTGGAGATGGTCCCCTCAGTCCTATTTATGTGTATTTCTGGTAAGCAGAGGAATCATGCTTCCTCTTGTGAGAAACTGGCTTTGGAAAGTAACAGTTCCTTTCTTTCTTTTTTTTTTTTTCCCTTTGGGCAGCATCCATTTTTACGAACAGCCGTGAGTCTCTCTGTCCTGCCTGACTTGATCTGTACAGCCAGGAAAATCTGTCAGGCCACGGAAACAGTTCAGACCAGCAGTGCCAACACAGAGCAAAAGAAGGAATAAAATTTTCACTCCTTTGGGAGATTTGCTCCTTTCTCACCCAATGGTTCCATTCACTTCTGAATTATTGGTTGCTTCTTAAAGATGGAAAGTCCCAATTATGGGGGTTTTGGTATGGTTTGGAAATGGGGAAAGGTCTCCTTCATTCATCAGCTCCAGACCACACTGCCTCTGGAATGCCCACGGGCTGGGTTTTGCCCACTTGTGGCACTTCTGGGTGAGGAAGAAAGTGCAATTGCATTTCCAGCCAAAAACGGGTGAAGAATGGGGCAGCCCAAACATCCTGTTGGATACACACAGTCAGCTGGGACTGTGGAGTGTTTGGAGAATTCCCTGGCCTCCCTCCACCTGGCAGAACACATTGACACAAAAAATATTTAGAGATTACAGAGAAACATATGTATATAACATAGATTGCTAAATGGGGGGTGTGCAAATGTACATAGACACATAATATACTGGATAATTATTACATGTATAAATATGCATGTGTATAATTATTATATGTATAAATAGTTATAGAATATAGATATTATTATTTATACTATATATAGATACACTATATATATAACATTTTTATATAATTATATGTATAGATAGTGTGTTACAGAGCTATGGACATACATTTACCTTGTACCTTATATTGTCCCCTATGCACAACCCCCCCTAACTCTCCTGAACTGTCGTTCCTTATATAATGCTCATTTTATATATATATATAAAAGATATAAAAATATGTATCTGTATATACATACATATATATACACACATACATATATATACACATACATATATATATAATATATTATACATATATATCTGTATATACATATATATATAAAATATATATCTGTATATACATATATATATTGGAGGTGTGTGTATATACAGTGTGTGCATATATGTATAAATGTATATATGTACATATATATAAATATATAAATTTTTATATTCATATATATATATAAATATATATAAAAATTTTATATTCCCTCAGAGGTGCTTCTGTAACTGTCACAGAGTGTGCAGAGAGCTATAATAGCGTGTATAGGCTAACGTGTGGCACCCTCTATAAATCAAACACCGCTTTTATCCGCGTGTGTTGCATCCACCGCGGTGCGGTGTCAGTACCTGGCCCTGGTCACACCTGTGTGGGCGGACACCGAGCGCCCTCCCGCGGCCGCCGCCGGCGCAGAAATCGCTAAAATTGATTTTTTTGGGGTAAAATTTTATTTAGGTCACTTCATATTGAAAAGTTACAAAATGTTGCAATGAAATATTTTACACCCATTTCCACCTGTTTTCATTTTTGAGGTGGCTCGAGTGTGTACATAAATGCAGCCCTTCTTCCCTCCCAAAAAACCAACCCCAAGATATTTTCCAACATGTTGATATCGCTACAAAATGAACAATTTTAAGTACCAATGTTAGAAGCAGGCAGCAGCACAAGCCCCTGTCAGCCTGCCCTTGCCTGGCTTCACCTGGGAAGGCAGAAGCATCTGTAAACCAGCAGAGCCAGCTGTGTTCCCAGGCTGGATCAGCTCCTCCTGATGGGAAAACCAAACAGTTCCCAAAAATAATCACTGCAGAGGTGCAGGCATCCTGCTGAGCCTCCTGCAGCTCCCAGCACTGCCAGTCCCTCAGGGCAGCACTGGCCAGCAGTGCCTGTCCCCATGCCACAGGGACAAACTGGGGCAATATCTGGAGCTGGCACAATGATCAATGCCTAGAAGCCACCCTGTCTGTGCCCCTCACCCTGAATTCCCACTTTGCCAGGCTGTACATGCCCAGGAACTGCTGGTCACACTCCCTGTGTCCCACTGATGCTGGGGACAGCCCTGGAGAGAGCCTGGAACAGGCTGCTGGTGCTGGGATTGAGGACCAGGGCCGTGTGGCTGCAAGGAAAGAGCCAAGAGACTCCCATCCAGCTTGGGGCTGAGCTGGCTTTGTGCCCTCAGTGGGCTCAGGAGCTTCCTCAGCCAAATCGTGGGCAGGGAGGCACAAACCTCTGGTGCCATCTCGGTGTGGAACGTTTTTCAGGCTAAACGCTGATCCTTGGCCAAGCCAAGGCCTGGGAATGGCCCCATCCCATAGGGAACACTGCAGGAAGCAGCTCCCATAGCCTAGAGCAGAGTGTGAGGAGAAGTAAAGCAAACAGCTCTCAGTGCAGGACTAGGGCAGCCCTGACTTCTGCAGTTCCCCTCGTCCAAGCTCTGGTCTGCATGAGACAGTTTATGCTTTTAAAGAGAGAAATCTGAGTTTACAAACATTTCTGGAGTAAGCAGCCCTGAAGCCATGAGCTTACAGAGAATGTCACTTGCCTGTGGGGCCTGTAGTTCACACCTCTGACAAGATCTCTGCTGTGCCAAAGGGCCTGAGCCCAAACTGTCTGAAAAGAGCTGGGTTTTGGTCCTTGGAACATGCAAGGTGATGGCACTGCAGCATCATTCACAGCCCCACAGACCATCTCTGGCATGTCAGAGAAAGCATTTTCCTACCACAGCAATGATCCTTTTGGAGCCCTGAGGAGACCTTTTGTGAAAACATTAGCTCTGTCAAGGGCCATTTCATAAACTGTAAAAATTGCACAGTGTGGCTGAAGTGGCTACAAGGCACATAGAAATCCAAATTTCCTGGCTGTAAAAAGGCAGAACGGTCCTTCAGCTTCACTTTCCCACCCAGAATCTGCAGCTGTGTAAAATCCATCTCCGAGTGTCTGGCACAGAGCCCCGTGCCCTGCCAGGGTCACTGCCCAGCGTGCCCACCCCAGACAGCTGCTGAGGGAACCCTGCCCAGGGCTGCAGGGGAAGGGGAGAGCTGGCACCAGACCCCTGATGTGAGGGAAATGTGAAATAACACCCATGCTCCATGGTACCCAAGTGAAACTCCATCAAACATCAGCTGTGCCAGCAATAAATGACTGGAAAATTTTGAGAGTGAGACCTGACAAGTGCCAGGGAGCAGCACCCTGCTTTTACAAACCCACCCTTCTCATGAACTCATTTTCTCCTCTTTCAGGCTGGTGCTACATCTACCAAAACAAGAGGGCTGTTATCCCAGTTTTAGCATGATGTGGCTTAAATAAAGCAAGGAGTGTCCCACTACTGAATCTGTGCTCTGAGCAAAGCCACAGCTGAATGTGAGGTGCCCTTGGACAGAGATACCAAACTGTGAGTCACCAGCTCGAGGTGGAGAAGAGAACAATCAGAAAGTCAATCTGAGAGCCTTTGGGTGGACAAAGCTCTTATTTGCTGTGGTGTTCAAACAGGCACTGCAAGATCTGCCCCTCTATTTTAATGTTGTCCTGGCAAGACTGGTCTTAAGGCCACGAGCTATGACTGAGCTCCTTGAGTAGTGACATTTTCACCAAGGAACAGAAACACCTAGTCTGTAGTGAAATTCATCAAGAAATTTATATCCTTCTATGGGAAGGATATGGAAAAAAAAAAAAACCACGAAGCCCCCTTGTATTTGCCAGTCCTCAAGGTGGGTGCCTGATGGAGCTGCAGCCATTCCTGCCTGCATCCTCAAGGATGCTCACATCCTCATGGGCTTACCTGCCAGCATTCCATTTGGCCCCTCTCCTGTCACCCTGTTCTTCTAAGCCTTCTGATGTTTACATTCTTGTAATGGAGTTTCTCACGCACTTTGATGTAAATAATTATTGTTTTTACATTCCTCTCTGGAGGAGGAGAAATTAGATAGACTGTTGGTTTGTCCAGTTGGTTTCTCATGCACTTTGATGTAAATAATTATTGGGTTTACATTCCTCTCTGGAGGAGGAGAAATGTGATAGACTGTTGGTTTGTCCAGTGTCATTGGAGAAGTGGCGCTTTCATCCTCCAATCCACTGTCACTTTTGAAAGTCTATACATGTCAGAGTCAAGAAATAAACCTCCCTTCTTCTTCTCCCTTGCAGTTCCAGTGTCTGCTGTGTCCTATTGCGACACTCTCCTACTGCATGAGCTGTCTCACGAGCATAGATATGTATTAATATGCACTTCCCCCTTTCCCAACAGAGGGCTTTTTTCCCCCCCCTTTAAAGCGATTATGCTGATGCGCTCCCCGCGCTGCCGAGAGGTGACAGCTCCGTGTGGCTCCGCGGCGCTCAGAGCTCGCCGAGGTCATCGCTGCACAGCACGGTGACGCTGATGTGACCCGGCACCTCGGCCGCTTCCCCGCCGCCCCTGCCCCGCAG
>NW_005054314.1:8995565-9006204 GCF_000277835.1 Geospiza fortis
CCCAGGAGCTGGTCCCTCAGGAGGTTGCTGTTCCACACCTGGCGGCGAGGGGACACAAAGAACGCGGCTGAGCAAGCGCTGCTGTCACGCTCCGCCGGGAAGGGTCACCCCCGATAACCCCTTGGAAAAGCGTGTGTCTAAATTTAGCTAATTGTCTAGAGAGCATGAGGGAGAGTCTGGATTTGCATGCTCATTTACATAGACTATGCAAATAAGGAGAGAAATGCAGCTTTTTGCTTTCTAGGTCAGAGCCTGCCTAGGAGAGGAATAAAAATGACCTTTTTTAGCTCACCAGCAGTAAAACCTACCTGCTGCTCTGCCTGCCTGTGCCCACCTCTGCATCTCCTCAGTGCTAGAGTTTTAGAGCCTGGCCCACAGACTAGGCTGAAGACAAAGCTTTCCTGGACTGCATCATCTCAATACCAGGCTCTACTTCTCCAGTTAGTGCTGAGGTAAACAGTGAGGTCTAGTTCTCACAGGACTAGAATTCAGGGTAGAAAACTTCTTAATAACAGCCTTAGCTTTGGGTTTGTTTCAAACACTGACTCTAGACAGCACTTGGCTTTTCTTTGTCTCTGTTTCATCAGGTACCACATGGGGCAAAAGGAATTCTGTAAATTCCTTCAAAGCCTTGGAATTAAACACTCCTTGGAATGAAATATGCATTGGAATTAAACATTCCTTGGAATGAAAAATGCCTGGTGATCCCCAAGTGCCATCAGCTGGTGTTTGTGGAGCAGAAGCAGCAGCAGAGCTCCAGGCAGAGCCCAGCAAGGGGAGCAGAGGCTCTCACTCTTCTCTCCTGGGTCACACAAAGGAACAGCTGGCCCAGTGAAGCCCAGGGCTGCTGCTGTGCTGCCCTCCCTGCCCTGAGCAGCTGCCCTGTGGCTGTCTCACCTGGATGGTGACAGGACTGTCGATGTCCTTCCTGTAGAAGATCACCTGGGTGTTGAAGACGGGGCTGGTGGTGTCGTGCTGCACCGGGGAGCGCTGGCTCTGGTTCTCACACTTGATGATCACGTAGGGATCTGCTCCTGGAACACAATCAGCAGCACAGCTCTGGGCACACAGAATGGCAGCCGAGAGCTGCCCAGAAACCCAGCAGAGACAATCCCCTCCTGTGCCTGGCAGCACCACAGGACAGGCCACCAGAACATGTCACAGCCATTGCTCCCTGTCCAGGTGAAAATACACACACAGAATCATGGAATGGTTTGGGTTGGGAGGGACCTTAAAGCCCATCCAATTCCCCCCCCTGCCATGGGCAGGGACACCTTCCACTGTCCCAGGCTGCTCCAAGCCCCATTCAGCCTGGCCTTGGACACTTCCAGGGATCCAGGGGCAGCCACAGCTTCTCTGGGCACCCTGTGCCAGGGCCTGCCCACCCTCACAGGGAACAATTTCTCCCTAATATCCAATGTAACCTTCATATGTGACCCCCTGCAACTGTTCAACATTCTAAAAATGCCTTGTTTAGACACTGAGCTTGTTTCTTTCTTATTAAAGTTGATGTTCTCTTTTCTTTACAATGAGGAACAAGATCCATTTTGGAAACACCAAACACATTCAAACAGAATGGCCATTCAATTTTCTAATTAACTTGTAATTAAACAAAGGCAATACCATATTTTTATTTCAACACAACTCTGTCAAATTTCTATTGTTAATGACAGAATTTTTTTTCCCACACCTTGCTACTTCTTAGATACAGATTTTAAATAAGCCCAGGGTATCTGTAAGTCAGGTTCATAAGAGTTTCTAACACACTTCTTTTCACCATCTACTTGAAAATACCACCACAGCCAGAAGACAGCACAATTTAGGCAACTTCAGCTTTTTTACAAACCATACCCAGATGATCTCCCTCAAACTCATCACTCATTTACCAACATGACCAGGTACCAACAGGAACAAACCACATAACAGCTGCATCCAAGGCAGGCACAGGGTTTTCCATATGTTGCTCTGTGGTTACACCTGGCCAGAGCTGTTTCCCTGACAACCCCTCACAGCTCCATGGCAGGTAGCAGGATATTGGCTTTTCTGATGGGCCTTCTGTGTCACTGAACTGTGAATTCAGCTCTGGGGCACGGGGTGGCACCAGGCTGTGTGCCAGGGGTGGAAAAGCTGCCCCCTTTGCAAAGCAATTTGGAAAATGGATCTGGATAAAACGGGGTCTTGCCTGTGACCCCAATGGTGTTAACAGCTTCGTCCGAGGGCAAAGAGCAGAGCAACACCCGATCATTAACAGTAATTAAGAGATAAAGAGCATAAGGAGGGGTGGGGAAAGGGCACAGAGCTAAAGAGGTGACAGGCACATCTGCTGGATGGATGAGGGAACAGTTAATGAGGGGACTGGCTAAGCGAAGGGAAAAGGAAAGAAAATATTTGAAGGAAACATTCAAATTCTCAGCAAGACCTCACAGAGGGAGGTAGAAGGGGGACACAAAATGTTCCTGTAGCCATGATGCTCCAAAATGTTCTGACCCCATGATGGCAGCGCTGGATGGGTCAGTTGTTTTAGGAAAACTGGCTCCAATTCCACAACAAAAGCAAGCAGTGGGAGAGCACATGGGGGATCAGATGTTCTCAGCTATGGGTGGCCCAGTTCTGTGCTTGGTTTATTTACAGGACAAAGAAAAAACACCAAGGTCTGCTAGAGTGGAAAAGCGATGTCCTGGTATTGGCCATGAGGTGGGAATGAAACTGGAGCTGCTGCTCAGGAAACAGCTCTGGCCGTGGAAGGAGGGCTGGGTTCAGCTCTGGGGCACGCAAATGGCTCCAACTCTGCTCTGAACCCCAAAACAGCTCTCCTACCTCAGCCCTGACCATGCTGCTGCCTTGGGAAGTTGTACAAAAGAACAGTGCAAAGGAAAAAGCTGGAATCTGTAAAAGCCAGTCCTCCCTGAAATGCTCTAATGAGGTAAATGTAACACACTACATGAGTCTGTGCCATTCAGCTGCCTCCTGAATATCTTCCATTTAGAAAATACACAGCCCTGACAGAAGAACCTTACCAATCCCCACAATTAGCTCTTCAGGAGGGTCTGGCTACTCCTGCCCATCCTGCCCAGTTATAGACCTGCCCATAACTTGCTGTTGTGCATTCCCATATTCATCTGATCTCTCCACTGGAGCAGGTTTTACAGCAAGATGGAAAAACAAATCCCATAAATCCTCCGTTTGGATAATTTCTGATTGCTTACATATCAACCCAGATCATCTTTAGAGGACTGAAAAGCCAATCTCACTCATCCAGACTCTCTTTCCACTTACCTCCTGATCTGTCTTGTTTCTGCAAACCCTCTGCAGAGTGGACTTTGATTTGGGTGACTCTACGTGGGTAGCCACAAAGAAGACTCCAACACGTCATTTTAGGCCTATCTGCCTTCAGCTCCCTGAAACATCATGGAAAAAGCAACCTAAGCAAAGAATGTCAAGGAAACAATCAATGGTTGTGGAAATCTGTCATTTTTAGAACATGAGAATTGTAGTTTTTCCTCATCTGCCGTTTTCGAATTCTGTGGTGCAGAAATGACAGATGTAAGAAATAAAAATAGAGCGAAGCAAAGTAAAACAAATTTGTGTTATCTTTTGCGTGGAAGCAAAAGTGGTGGAAAAAACCCCCAATTTTAAATAGTGGAAAATACTATCAAATCAAGAAATAAATGCAGTGGGCCTGATTCATGAAGCATTGGTTCTACTCTTGCAGCAGCCACTGCTTTCAGAGGAGATGGCCACAGAAACAACAAAGATCACTGTAGCCACAAGCACAAGTGCCCAGGGTCCTGACCTAGAAGTGGGGGCCACTACAAGAACTGAACTAAAAAAGCCAAAAGACTCAAATGGAATCATCCAAGATGCCCTTAACTAAACATTTCCTGACCATGTGTGATAAAAACGAGAGCAGGCTCCCGGTGCTAAAGTGATTTCAGCATTTATTATAATAAAAGAAAGGCCTGAAGCAGGGGGCCCCGGGCCGAGCAGGAGCGTTCCCATCGAGGATGGAGCAGCGCCGGCGCTGGGGCTGCTCAGCAGCGATGGCCCCGATGTCCCCGATGGAGCAGCACAGATTCAGTGGGTCAGAAGCCCCTTTTGATCCTGTTTTTTGTCCCTTTGGATTGGTTTCTTTTGGATCCTTCATTTGCATGCAGGTTTAAGGCGCTCGATTGGCCCATGACAGTTCTGTCCAGGCTGGCCTGTGGTGCACTGTATTGAGGTGTGTTATGGTACCTTGAGTACCCGATTTCTCATAAATACCCTTTTAACCTCTTTTACAATATAATAACCAAACTAACAGCACATGCTTAACGATCTATCAAGTATTTTACAACAGTTCCTAACCTATTTTTAACAATGCACAAACCTGGATATTCTCAGAGGTGCTCCTCATGTCTACAGGGCCCAGTTCTGGAGCCACATGAGCCTCAGTGAGTTGGAGGACAACCTGGCAAGCCCTTCCCTTACCTGTGGGCTAAGGAGGATCTCCTGCAGCTGTGAGTGGCACCCACCTGAGTTTTGAGGGCACATCTGTGTAGAGCCTGAGGATGAATTTTGTGGGGACACCTGGGATGTAGGTGGTTGGGACCAGGACATAGCGGCCTTGCTGCAGAGTCCTCCTCAGGAACATGCTGCGTGTGTTGGAGTAGGGAGACGTGGCCACTCTCTCCTGCACCGTCAGCTTGTGCAGCCTGTACCTCCTGTTGTCCTCCACCTGCAGCAGGAGAGGGGTTAGGGACAGCAGGGCTAAGGGCAGGGCTCTCCCTGAGCACCACACAGCTTTTCACCCAACAAGGCAAATCCTTTGGCAAGTGTTTTCTCACTGTGGCAGGTGAAAGTTTGGGGCTGGCAAAGACAGGAGCCCACTGAAAGAGATGATGTGATGCTGCTGCAGAGCTTGGAACACTTCCAGAGATGGACACACAGCCCAAAGACTGCACCTGCTCAGACAAGGCTGAGATCCTGTGGAACAGGTTTTACAGAGACTTCTGTGAGCCAGAGAGAAGTTTGATATGAGAATCCATGTTTGATAATAGGATCCATGTTTGATAAGAGGATCCATGTTTGATAAGAGGATCCATGTTTACCCCTGAAAGAATTTTCTACCAAGGTCCTTGACATAGAAACCAAGAAAGAAAGGATAAATAAGAGAAACCTGCAAATGCCTATTCCAATGAGCACTTTGTTTGTCTTTCCTGACCAATGAGTAAAGTGTAAACTGATGAGTTTTGTTAGAATGTATAAAAAGCATGCATGCTATAAAAAAAACCAGTTTGAAGCCTTCTGAAAATGGAGAGTTGCTTTGTATTGTGACCATCTCAACTATGACAAGATCCCTCTGCCTCTCCCTTCTCTAGCCTTTCACAGCAGGCTCCCAATCCAGATGCACACAGCTGGATTTTCCTTGCCCTTTCCTGAATACAAAAGCCACAGAATAACCATGCATGTTTTCTTCTAAGCCTTGAAGTTGTGCTTAACTCTCAACATCCTCCCCAGGGGACTGGTATTGCCAGAGCTCAGTTTAATTCTAAACCTCTCTCTCAAGCAGCTCTAGAGCAAAGGCAGCCCTGCATTCTTTTCTGGCAGCTTTCTTCCCAAGGCCTTTAGTCATGCTAATGAGCCTGGTTTGTTAGAATATATCTAAAATAGAAAAATTATTGATTAGAAATAAAAATAGAGTACTGAAGCTTTTAGTAAGGTGTGATTTTCTTTTTCAAGCCTTTCCAAATTACAGGCATGAACAAGGGAAATTATTCTGCTTTCTGCCACAACACTTTTCAATATATGTGGTTAACAGGTGATTGGCAAATGAGTAGGTGTGATGCAGATGTCAGCAGATCTAACCAACTGTTAAAAATCAGGTTTTTTTAGGGTAGGGCCATAGATTTAATGTAGTCCTAGGAGCTGTAGCAACAGATGACAGGATTACCCCAATCCCCAGTGAAAGAGCAGAAAAATTGCTGTTTCTTTGCTTCCCTCCTCTGAGTTTGAGTGTTTTCATTTTACTCAATTTGCCTTGAGAGTGCAATTAAATTACCTTTTGGGATCCTGTGGTTCCTTTTCCCATATATTCATTTCCTGCTCACCAGTCCAGCTTTTGAAAAGACTTTTTTTTTAAGTGGCAACAGAAAAACTGCAGACTTTTCAGCCTCATTCTCCTGGCTGTATTTGCTGGTGAAATGGAGGCAGAAGAAGGAGAAAAACCCTCCATGTTTTAAGTATTGATATAATTTTGCCTTTCTCTAGAAAGTTTGGGGGTAGGAAAAACACTTAAAATTCTTCTGCAAGGGGCAAAAATCATTTATCTCAAATAAATGAAATTTATTCAAACACAGTTTGAGCTGAACTAAAATCAGTTGAGTTCCCATGGCCTGAGTGCAGTGCCCACAAAAAATTTGAGCACAGGGCCAGACCCCAGGATAATCCTGGTATATTGTCTGAAAGATCCATTTTCAAAGTAGTAACTACCAGAGTGAGTGCCCAGACCCCACAGACAGTAACAGAAGTGGTATATCTGAATTTGCATGTGCTGAGAGAGAGAAGGGCAGGAAGGTGGGAAAGGGAGTAGGAATGGATGAACAGATCACTGATTATCTAGATCCATCTATCTAGAGATAGATCTCTAGCTGCCAAAGACCTCACAGTCAGGGTGAAGCAGGACTGAACAAACTGAACAAGCTCTGCACCAGGAGCACAGCTGGCTGCCTACCTTGAAGATTTCAAAGCCAATTGTGATGTTGTCTCCTTTCCCTTCTTTCTTGTACTTGCGGCGATCCTCCTGCTGTAAGGACACCAGCACTTTGTCCTGGGCCTTCTTAACATCAAAGAGGTACTGGGAGGAGACAGGAGAGAGAAGAGCTGTTGGAATTTTACCCTCAGGAGGCTGAGGGCAAAGCCATCGCCAAGGAAATATGTTGTCTGAAGTTGGAAATAGGGATGTGTGTTCTGTCCCCATCTGTCAGAGCTGGGGCAGTTCTCTGCTGTCCATGGGCAGTTTTTCCTTTATCTCTCCCACAGCCAACCCTCCCTCCAGGAGATCTCTGCTGTCCATGGCCAGTGAGTGTCCCTGCAGGGCTGATCCAATTCCAGCATCCCATGGGGAGATGCTGCGCCCAGGGGAGGAGCCAAGCATTCCTACCTGGATCCAATCTGAGCCTGGAGCAGCACAGCAGCCTTTGCCCCCTGCATTGCCAGAGGAGCAGCTTTCTGCTGCCCTGCATTGCCAGAGGGAGCCCAGGCCCATCTGCAGCAGCCCTGGAGCTGCAGAGGAAAACTCCCCCCTTGTGCAGGATCCCTGCTCCAGCAGCAGCACAGCTGGCACTGCAGGAGGGCTGAGCCCCCATGGGATGGGGCTGTGCCACCTCCCGGACCCACCCTGCTCTGACTCTGGCAGTGGTTTGTTTTGTATTATTGCATTGTTTATTTTATGTCTAATATTTTCTTCCCTAGTAAAGAACTGTTATTCCTATTCCCATATCTTTCCCTGAGAGCCCCTTAATGTCAAAATTATAATAATTCAGAAGGAGGGGGTTTATATTTTCCATTTCAGGGAAGGCTCCTGCCTTCCTTAGCAGACACCTGGCTTTTCAAACCAAGACATATGTGCATACAAAGGAGACAAATGGAAATACATATGGAGGAGGAAGGAGAGCTCTCCATGGAGCAGACATTCCCAGCAATTCACAGCTGGAAAATTAATGCTAATAATAAGGATCTTAAAATCAAAAGTATCAGGTAAATAAAAGGTGTTGGTGAAAATGACAATCTTAGTGATAGGACATGGGGGAATGACCTTAAGGGGAAGCAAGATAGGTTTAGCTTGGATGTTAGGGAAAAATGGTTCCCTGTGAGGGTGGGCAGGCCCTGGCACAGGTGCCCAGAGCAGCTGTGGCTGCCCCTGGATCCCTGGCAGTGCCCAGGGCTGGGTTGGATGGGGCTTGGAGCACCTGGGACAGTGGAAGGTGTCCCTGCCATGGCAGGGGGTGGAATGAGGATTGAGATGAGCTTTAAGGTCGCTGCCAACCCAAACCATTCCATGGCTCTCTGATTCTATGAACTCACATAAAACACAGCCTGGGACAAAGCTACAAAATAACTGGAGTCAGCAGGAGGACACCTCACTTGAAAGCAAAAGACAAAAGATTAAGTTTTATTTAGCTATAAATCAGGAATGAGATTAAAAAAATAAACTAACAGACTCCACATGGGATCTTAGATAGTATTTGATTCTCCTTTTAACTAAACAGTGCCTGTAAATTTCAAACATTTTTATATAGGGCCTGCAAATGAAGGAATCTTTCAAATCTTATTTAAAAGGCACTTTGTTCTGCATCTACTGTTCCTATTTAATGTGAGAATGACAGGAATTTGAATTTTGGACTTCTTAGTTTTCCTGAATATCCAGTAAAAACAGCTAAGAAAGACTTCTGTACCTCTAACACAGAAATATTTTATCCAAACTGTTTACAGTAAACTTGAGTCAACTTGGGTTTAAGACAAATCAAAGGAATTTTTCTCAAGTTTAAGCAGCAGTTCCCATCTTACTGAATCTGACTTGAACAGTTACCTTACTAAAATTCACTACCAGACCAGTTCATAAGTATGAACAAAAGAAGGTCAGACAGGTGTTTCTTTATATCACAAGGAATTTAATTAATTTGTTCATTTAAATTTTGCTTTGTGCATGCAGAGGACAAATCTGAATTGTCAGGACCAGAGGAGGGAAGAGGACATTTTTTACCCCAACTTTGGACAGATGTTGTACTCTCCCATCCTCAAAGACATTTAAATATGAAGAAAGTAAATAGAAACATAAACCTGCAGCAGTGCACAGCTGGGTACCACGTGCACCACATGTTCTGATTTAAGCAGAAATTCCCTGGCAGCGTGGAGAGGAACATCATCATTGGTTCAACTCCTCCCTCCCTTTTCCTTTGACTGCTGCTAAAAACAAATAATTGAGCTTTACTCTGAGGTAGATACTGAGATTGCCTTGGCTACAGAACGATCCACATCCTCTGCCTTGGAGCTCTGCTGAGCAAGGCCCCATCCCAAGCTCTGATTTGTGTTTTTATCACTCACTGCAGCAGAGAAAGCACAGGGCCCTGGGAGAGTCCCAGGGGTTGTAAGAGAACCTAAAAAGTGAGATATAAAATGCAGCAACACCCAGTAAGGCACATGTTAATCCTTGTCCCTGTTGAACCATACACAGGTTACCCCCCCAGGCAGCCCAGGGTGCTCCAAGGCCATGGGTGGGTGGAAGGGCAGCAAGTGGAACCAGGAAGGTTCTCCTGGTCTGGTGACAGCTCTGCAGCTCTGACCTTCTTCTGATGGCACCTCAGCTGTCCCAATGGGTAATGATCTAGAATTCAGCAGGTGACTGCAGAATACACAAATACTTGGCTGAAATTGCCTTATCAAAGGGACTGGAAGTGGCACAATCCTCTCTGCTCAGATAAACCTCACAGGAGCCAGGAGAATGGAGAGATTATCTCTAGATTATGATGGGGCATGCCACAGTAACCTGTAATGGCCCTAAGATAACAGAAATATGTTCCAGCACTGCTGCTAAGAGCCTTTTAATCAACTGGCCCAGAGATAACGCTGGAGTACAGAAGCTTTCCTCTGCACCAGCCATTGCACTCAGCTGGAATTGTGCATTTTGTTCTCTGTGACAGCTAAACGCTTACAAATGAGACCAGACAAGCTCTTGGAACACATCCAGAATCTCACAGGGCAATACCTGAACTACATCACCCCCTGGAAATGAGGCACTGACAGAAGGCAGAGCAGTGAGGAACTGCAGGATGAGCTGGGAAGCTGAGACCTGATGTGAGCAGCAGGGGCTGCACTGCTGCAGCATCCTGCTCTGAAAACACTGGCTGCAGGCAGAAACCTCCCTTGCAAGTGCACAGAAGCAAATGCAAAAATGTCTTTAATTAATCTGGACAGAAAGATCCATTTTCAAAGGAGTAACTCCCAGAGTAAGTGCCCAGACCCCACAGACAGTAACAGAAGTGGTATATCTGAATTTGCATGTGCTGAGAGAGAGAAGGGCAGGAAGGTGGGAAAGGGAGTAGGAATGGATGTACAGATCAACTGAATAGCTTGAAATGACCAGGTAGGATAGACGAGGAAAATTCCATAATGCTGATGAGAGGGTGAGCTTGGGGAAGAGATGAGGTACTTCCAGAATCTGATATTAATGCCAAGGGATACTGACTAAATACAGTGGATCAAGTCCCTGAGCTGTTTAGGGGGTTAAGTGAGTTCTGTCATTAGAAAATCAGACTTGCTGCCTTTCTATAACTGGGGAAATGAAAGAAGTCCAGGCAGGACGTCAGTAATTCTGTTGTGTGTGTGACTCAGCAGCCCCAAGCATGATCAGTCCTAAACAAATATATAAACCCTTCTGAGAAATTGCACCGAAATCATGAAAAATGCAGTACGCAGCACACTCCCAGGGCAATGAGATTTTTGTTTTGTAGTCACTGCCAACTCCTAAACAGGGTGGGTACTTCAGGAGCCCCAGCTAAAGTGGGTACAATTCAATACCTCACTAAACTCCCCACCTGGAGGTTCTGCAGGAAGGTCTCTGTTATCAAATACATCACAAAACACAGGGGTTCCCACCTGGGGG
>NW_005054314.1:9006305-9016551 GCF_000277835.1 Geospiza fortis
CAGGGGCTCTGGATGCTTTGCCCAAGCCCCATACATCATTTCCTTCTCCCAGGTCTTGTGGAGGCTGAAGCAGGAGGTGTTCACAGTCCTGCAGATGTCCACATCTGTGAAATTCTTACACCAGTCCTCAAACGTCATCCTGCTCCAGGGAACACCAGGGAAGTAATGGTTTGTTTAAAAATAAACAGTGATATTCACGCAAAGAGCCAAAACAAAACACAAAATCTTCCAGTAATTTGAAGAGGAGGCATTGCTCAGCTGTCCAGGGGACAAACTGATTCACTGGAAAGCTTTCCATGTGGAAATACTTGTGAAACCACAATCACAGAGTTTTAATTCAGAGCAGCATCACTCAGTGTGTTTGGTGAGATCAGGATCTGTCCTGTTGCATCTCCTAAGCCTAAAGGATTGCTTGAACCTCCCAGGCTGGATTTGATAACACATTTAGCAAAGGCCAAAGAGATCACCTGCAATTAAAGCAGGATCCACTCCTCATTACAGTCCTTATTGTCACATCTGTCCCTGAGCACAACTCCAACCTCTGCCCTCTGGACAGAGCTTTGCTTTAACCCCATCTCACCTGTGCCTGCTAAAGGAAGGGGCTGGACTGCAGAGCAACTGAAAACCAGCTTGGCTCTTTGAATTACCATCATGGCCTGGCTTATTCATGGCCCAGAGCCAAACCCTGCAGCTGCCAGTCCTGACAAAGCCAACAGAATGATTTTCACTGTGAGCCCTGCCAGCTCACTTGATGCAATATGGATCATCTCCTGAAGGACCTGCTGGGCTAAGGATCTAAGCTTTAAGCAAGGCCAAAATTAATAGAGCTCTAGACATTGTATAGAGAATGAACACTTGGGAAACACCAACAAATATCAAACTTCACTGGATGCAACTCCATTTTTAGATGCCTCAGCCATGGCTGACCTACAGACAGGCATAGTACTCAATAAACAGGGTGTGAAATGCTCACGGTACTTTCTCAGATATTTTTGCCCATTTCAAAATTTAACTGATCTAAACAGCGTTCAGTATTGGGCATTGTGTCATACAAACCAGCACATGTTCTCCTGTTTCTGAGAGGTTATCCTAAATATAGGCAATAGATTGTGAGAGCTACTAATTTTGTTCTCCTAGTTTGAAATCCATTTTTATTATTCTTCCCTGTCATCCCTTGGGAGTTTGAAAGAAACAGACCTTGGGATAACTTTACCCATCTGTTTTTGAAGCTGTTAAATGGCAGATTAATGACAGTTCCTCAGTGTAGCCAGTGTCTCCAAACCCTTCTCCTCACTCCCACTCACCAGAACTCTCCATCGTTCTCAACAGTGAGCCCCAAATTCTTGCGCTCAGAATCGCTGACTTTCTTCCACTCTTCAGAACTAAAAGGAAATAATTAAAAAAAAAAAAGAGGAAAAAAAATCAACTATAAAGATGATTAATAATTTAAAATAAAAACCCTCACCTGGAAAAAAAAATGAAGCAAAAATCTCTCCTGCTCTGTGGTTTGAAAAAGAATATCAGAGTACTGAAAGGGCAGGTGATATTGATGAAAGTGTGAGGCTTTCAGGAGGGGTTTTAAAACATTAATTGATTTGAAAGCTACTAAAAAAGAAAGAGATTAATAGGAAATAGGCTCAACTAGAGCAGAACTTTATTGATTTCCTTTGTCACACCCTCCATTAGGACTCTTAAACACTTAAACAGCTGATTTCCAAGGTCACAGGAGATTGACTCCATTCCCTGAAGGCCCCTCAAATGAAACCTGGTTTTCCTCCTCGGGAGCTTATTGAACGCTTCACTTAGACCAGAGTATTCTCTTCGTCTTTTAATCACCTTAATAAAACAGGCCTGAGGTCTGAGATTTCCCCAGGGGGCTTTGAGCAGAAACTGCTGGAGCCTGAGCACAGTGTCCAGTGTGCAGAGGGATATTCCAGTGCACAGACCCTTCAGGCACACAGCCCCTGCAGGCACCTGCTGCTGCAGGGGAGCACAGATCCTAAATTCCAGCAGCCTCCTGCCGAAACCCAAACCAGACCCTGGTCCTGCTGGGTTACACCAGACAAACAGAGCCACAACTGCCCCCTGCCCCTCCAAAAGCACCTGGAGGCTAAAGCTGAAGGTGGCTGGAAGGAGGGAAGGGAGGCTGCTCACCCTAACTGCCATTATCTTAACCTGTTTGGAAATTGTCAATTTAATTCTGCTGGACCAAAGCCATGGGCCACCCTGAGAGTGCTCAGTGCTGGCATGAGTGGCAGCTGTGCCAGGCTACTGGAGAACCCTAAGGGCTTCAGCTAAACAGGACACAGCAGCTCTTTTGTGAATTCTCTGCATTTCACACAGACCAATCTCTCTGGAAGTAGTAGATTTTTGCTAGCTGAAGCATGGATTATAAGAAATTGATATGCTGCTGTTCAGAGCACTGCAATGTTAAATACTAAATGCTAGCTGGTGAGCCCAGTGTTGAACTGTCACATATTTTTCATGTATAAATCACCCATGATGGGAGACATCCCCTCCAGTAATCATTTCTCTGTGGAGGTACCTGCTAAGCCCATGGCCCACAAGACAATTCATTAGAAAGCTAATTAGAAAGAAATCACAAATATGGCACTTTTACAGCATTTTTCACCGGTCATTTAAATTATCTACAAGACTTTTACCATCCCCAGAAGCTGGAAATAACAGGTGAGAAACTGAGTCACAGACAAGCTCAGTGGTGAAGCTGGGAATGAGCCTCGTGTTCTTGACTCCTGAGCTGTTTTTCTTCTCATGTTCCAGTGGGCCAGAAGAATGATGTAAACAGTAAATAAGGTCCAGGGAGCCAGGACAATAAATAAGGTCCAGACTCCCCCAGGACATGCTCATTTTCTCAGAGGAAAATG
The DNA here is from genome assembly GCF_000277835.1 of Geospiza fortis. Classification (NCBI taxonomy): domain Eukaryota; kingdom Metazoa; phylum Chordata; class Aves; order Passeriformes; family Thraupidae; genus Geospiza; species Geospiza fortis. The sequence continues at coordinate 9,009,191 of NW_005054314.1, forward strand.
GGCAGAAGTGGCAAAGAGGTCCAGCCATCTCTGAGTATGAGTGTGTCCCACCAGTGTTCACTCACAAATTGCAGTGGCCCAGCACATCTTCACCCCTTGGACACTGGGTTTGCAGCTCTTACCTGTCACTCCAAGCACCGTGCCATTCTTTCTTGCCCCAGGGATTCCTCAGCCTGATCATGAACAGCTTTTCTGCCTTGAAGGAGAGCAGCAGGCTCTCCCCGAGGCGCAGCTTCTGGATGGCAGTCACGGAGTAGGCATGGCCCACGATCAGCCCCAGCGCTGTCTCTGCTTCACTGGGCCGCCCAGGGGACTCCTTGGGCATGAAAAATGACAATTAGACAAAAAGAACTCACATCTCTGGGGAACCTGATGTGCCAGCAGCTCTCTGGCCACAGAGAGAAACAGAAAACTTTCCCAGCTGTGAGAAGATCAGAGAACAGAATGAGAAACAATTCTTATCTTCACTTGCTGCACCTGGTGTTGTGAACATGAGGAATGTGTTATGGAGATTTGTTTACAGACCCTTCAGGCACACAGCCCCTGCAGGCTGTGGTTTTTTAATTAGCCAATGGTGATGGTGTTTTAACTAAAGAACCAATTAGGTCCACTTGTAGCGAACTAGGATATAAAAAGTATGGGTTTCTTAATAAAGAAATTATCAGCCTTCTGAAATACATAGAGTTTATATCAATTATTACCTGGCTGGGGACCTGTTGTGCTGACAACCTGACAGCTCCATGTTCAAGGGGAAGGACAAGAAAAACTTGTTTTTCATTCTCTTCCTGAGTGATTTTACTGTGCATAATAATAACAGCACTGGGAATCAGAACTAGGGGCTCACTAGTGTGGTGTTGTTAGTGCCAGACAATTCCAGTGCCAGACAATCCCAGGGCACAGGGGAATCCTGCCTGCTGCAGCCAGTCTGTCTCCTCCTGGCCTCAGAGTTAGGGACAAGGCTAATGGAAAATCAGCCCTCCCAAAATCTCGGCATCTCTACCAAATGGCTCTTCTGGACACTGATGGCTGTGCCCAAACTGTCTGGGGTGTCCTCACCTGGGCACTCATGAATTTAACTGCTGGTCCAATGGTTGTTCTTGTGTTGGAATAAATTAATAAATTAATATCCAGGAAGAACTACTGGCAGTGGGTAAAGTGGGAGAGCACAGGCACAAGTAAAAAAGCTTCCAAGGCATTTGTGCCCTGTACCTCACTCGCTCCTGGCAGGGCTCTCTTACATGGCAAAGAGAAGATCTTTAGGGTGCTTTAGGAACTGGGTTTGCTCATCATAAACTCCACATAAGAATCCCAGTTTCCAGCAGTGATCAGGCTGTCCCTAAACTAACCCTAAACTGTCCTATTTGATGCTCTAGGTCTGATCAGATGCTGATCTAAGAATACATAAACATAGTCAAGCTCTGAAAAAGAGCACAATTTCATTTAATGCATCCAGATCTCCTGATCTAAACCCAGAAAAGCAGCAGATGTTGGAGGTGTTTTGATGATGCTGGATCCAGATTCTCCTCACCCTCACTGAATCCAGCTAAGCCATCCTTGAGTCTCTCTCATCTATCACCCACAGGGCCTGGAAACACTCATTCCCTTGGACATCAAGGAAGGAAGATTTGACTCAGTGCAGATCCTTGTGGGTAAACTTGTAATTACCTAATTAATGCTCAGTTAAGCCTTGGCTGGGGTGGAGAGAGTTAGAGGTGTGGTCTCTTGGTGTTACTAATGCAAATATTTAAATATAAATATGTTTTTATAATAAGTCACGAATATATTAGTATAAATATAGTGTGAAATGCACATACTATTTCCTCATAGACATGAATATATTAGTATAAATATATGAATACTTAAATATAAAAAAGGACTTGCCACAAGTGTGAAATGCACATACTATTTCCTCAGACATTTTTACCCATTGCAAAATTTAACTGGTCTAAACAGACAAGGTGCTTGTCCTAAGGCAAATGTTGCACTGATACAACAGTGCTCAGCCCCAAAGGTAAGAAATCACATAAAAAAAGGCGGGGGGAGAGGAGAAATTCCTATCAAATTGGAACTGACAGATGGGCTGGCAACTGTGAGAGTGTCACCAAGGCCTCTGTGCCTCTCACCGACAGCAGCTCCCAGAGAATCAGCTCAAGTGTTCCCCCAGCCTGGCTGACATCCCCTGGCTCTGGGCTCCCTCCAGTGTAACACTTCCACTGGCATTTTTCACAACTAAAAGCAGACAAAGAGTCCTTGACAGCACGGGAGTCTGTAACTTCTCCTGCTGCCTTCATCACCCCCCAGGCTTTTCTCACTGCTGGCCTTTCCCACCTCATTCTGAAAATACTTATTTATTTCTTTATTCAAATGAGATATTGAAGCATCTCCTGTCTGTTCAGATTTCCAAATGGTGATGCTCAGGGCCATTCTGTAATCCAAGGCAAATGATGACATGTTTGTAAGGCAGCAATGAAGCCACTTGAGTATTAAATATTCTACACCTAGCAAGCTCCACTGGGTGTATATTACATCAAAAAGTGACAAATGCAGGCAAACTTAGGAACGGCCTCCCTGTAATCAATGTTTAGAAGCATTTGTGTTTAATTTGGAAGGCAGAAACATAATGCAGGAATCAGTGAAAGCTCTACAACTGCCTAATTAATTGCTTGTTAAAATACAGCTCCCTGTATCCTGGTCAATCACCTCAGTAAATTCTTGTTAAGATACAAGATAGCATTTGGGAGCAGCCCATCATCCTGGAAACAATGTCTGCAGTAACAATTCACGCCAGGCAGTCTGCTCTTAGCAAATCAGATGGAATTCCTGATGATAAAAATTCAGGCCTTATGAAAAAAAGGTAAAACAAAACTCAAAGACCTTGAAGCTTTTGTTTCTGGGCTGTTTCCTGATGTTGCTGAAGGGACAGTCCCTATTCTATCTCAGGGTAAAGTTTGTGTCCCAGAAGGTACCAGGTGTATCAAATTCAGGGTGCCCCCAATGTGGGGAATGATTGGCATCTGACTCCATTGATTCAGAAGGCTGAACAATTGCTTTATTAAAACTATATTATATTACTTAATACTATATTATAACTACACTAAAGAGATACTACACTATATTAAAGAGACACTAAAGAACAACCCATGACTGTCTGAGACAGCCAGGACACAGCTTTGGGCCAATTGGCCAAGGAATCAAAACAATCCTCAGCAGAATCCAACTGACAAATCACTTGGGGTAAACAATCTTCCTAACACACAACAGGAGCACAGAATAGAGATAAGAGTTGTTTTCTCTTCTCCTCTCTGTGCTTCTCACTGCCTTCCCAGGAAAAATTCTGTGTGGATTTGGGAATGTGGAAAAATCCCGTGTGGATTTGTGAATGTGGAAAAATCCCGTGTGGATTTGGGAAAGCTTGTGCCTCCTGCTTTCTGTGAAGAGAGCTGGGGCCACCCCAGGTGTTCCTCTTTGGTGCCACGCCCTGATGCAGGACCATGCATGGCCAGGGCCAGATCAACAGGTAACGTTCTCAGGAACCCCAAAACCGGCTGGTTTTCTGCTGTTCTTGACAACTCCACAGCTCTCTTCATACTCACAAGAATTTCTGAATGAATCATCTTCATTCACAGAGAGGGAAATTAAAGCAAAATGTTTAAGTGATTTAACTAAGATCAGCCTTAGCTAAGGCCTTAAACTGAAGCAGGGGCCATGGGAGGAAAATGCTGAAATGCATTTAGATGCCAACACTGCAGCTCCTAGAAAATGATTTCTTTTCTCTGCTGGATTAATGGTTCATGATAAGTTATTTAAAAATCACTTAAAAGCAATTTTTAAGGACATATTCAGGTGCCATCGCAGTTTGTTAGCCCTTCAGATGTGATAATAGCCGTGGACAAGGTGAGGATTCCAGCAGTATCCAGCCAGGGCCTGACATTGCAGACTTAGAAGGGGAGTTCAGTCAATGGTTTGCCTCCTGTGGCAAGGGGCTGGGCCACAGGTGCTTTGTGAAGCACAGAGCATCCTTTGGGAGCTGTTATTCATCCATCTTCTAGCACAGGACTGGAGAGGGGTAAATCTTCCTCAGAAACCATCCCCTCCCTGCTGACTAAGGGAACTTCAGGGCTCCTAATGTGGGCACTGAGATACCTGAGCCCACATGAGCCAGCACAGGCAAGCTCTGCAGTTAATTCCACTGGGGAGATTATTCAATATATTGACTATATTGCATATTTCAATATCAAATAGCTGAAATATCAATTCAATATCAAATACCTGAATAACCAGGTGAGCTCAGCCCTTCAGCTCAGCTCCACTGTTACCCTGGGCTGCACTGGCACAACCAAAGTCAAGAGGTCTCAGCAGCTCTGTGCCACAAGTGTTTTCTCTAAAGAGATTTCTCTAAGAAATAAAGCAGTTGAATGCTGCTATCTGCTCTGTAAATTAGGGTGGATTTACCTCAGGTCAGTTCACAACTGTGACCATTCAGAAAAAAGAAATTCAGACACACAGCGAAGTGGCAGCACAAGCAGTTGTGATTGTGTTTAGGGGCTCCTGGAGCTGGAAGCACTTGCTAGATTTCTCCATACAAAGCTTTTCCAAACATGCAAAGGAAGGACATACTCAATATCCTAGTAATGGTATTTCTTCCAGAATATTTTCATTAAAATCCATCTCTCTGTACTCACCGAAATGGAGCAGCTGATGAACCCTCCTCTTTTATGCACTTTCATCAAGTCTTCAAACAGCTTCATCTGCTCAGAAATAACCTCACCATATTTGCCCTCTTCCAAATTGATGGATTCTGCCACTGCTCCAGTGAAATCCACCAGGGCTTCTGCAGCACAGCCTCCATCCAGGGCTTGGTAGGATCCAGCCAGCCTGAAGGCAACACGGAACATTCTCATTTACAGGAGGCTGGAACAAGTGCTCTAATTTGGCTTGAATGTAGGGAACATATTTGTGTCTCACTAAGGACAAAACTGAACAGAACAAAAAAGCCTGAGCTAACTGCAGATAAATCTTCCTGGTTTCTAGGATCCTTAAGGATTTGGGCTGCTGAAGTAGACAGCATTGCAGTAATTTATGATTTTAACAGAGATTAAAGGAGTTTTCAGTCTTTTTTAGGTTCTCTACCAGCAGCAAAACTAAAACCTATGGAAAGTCTGACAGAACTGAAAGACAAAGACAAAGAACTGAGGGCTACAAGGACAAGGAACCAGCTCATACTTAGCGTAAGCCTTCTCCAGCAGAGCACTCCAGAATTCGTTTCTCACGTTGGAATGGCAGTAGATGAGCCTCCCATTCTCTGTGGGCAGCAGATCATCCACCACCACCTCTGTCCACTCTCCAAAGCACCAGAAGCGGAAACGGAAAATCCCAGCATATCTCCTTGGGCTTTTGGGGTCCCACTCCTGCTCATTGTAGTCTGGAATCACCTGAGAAACCATGGAAGGGTGGGAAAAATGCCAGTCACTTGGTTTTAGGATTTTAAAAGTTTACTAGTAATAAAATGGTTGTAAAAATAGTAATATAATTAGAGGAATAAAAATTTGGTCAATTAGGATTTAGGGCAATATGAGACAATAAAAACAAAGAGTTATGGACAGTCCAGGTACCTCTTTCTGGGCAAAATAAGCCCAAAAAAGGACCCACGTTAACAGAGGATTAACCCTTAAAAGCAACAGCCTGTTGCATATTCATGCATCTCATACATGATGCATAAATTCCATTCAAACACAGGATTCTGTCTGGTCAGTATCAGCTTCTTCCTCTGAATCCTGCCAACATCTTCATGGCTGAGCAAGGTGGGAAGAAGTTCATTTCTTCTGATAATGGAGCAATAAATTCTCTTTCTCTGAAAGATTTAGGTGTCCTGTGGCTGCTATCTTGGTGTAAGTACCTCATTCCTTTCTTTAAAAAAATATCCCACATACATAGTTCCTATTTTAACATTTTGTTACAACCTAAAACTATATTTAACACACCACTTAAGAAAATTAATACAGCACAACTTTCTAACATAACACATATAATATTCATTTTAATATTTGCAAAAAGCCAATCATAAAATGTACATTTTTCACAAAGGGGAAGTTCAGCAAGTGCACTGTGCTGAGGTTTATTCCCAGGGCAGAGTGCCCTGGAACATGTTAAAGAAAGGGAAGATTTGAATCCACCAAAATTCACCCCTTGTTAGTCCTAGGGAGAAAACCAGCCAAGGTTAGCTTGGTTTATTCGCTTTATTTCCTGCACCACACACACCAATCACCCACCTGCTGCCAGAGGCTTTTCCTCAAAGCCAGGCAGGAGCACGCAGCCACAAACCAGCAGTTCCCCAGCTTGCCCTGGTGGAAGTCGTGGGAGCTCATTCCATCCACAAGCAGGTGAGGATCTTCACAGAGGTCCTGGCAAAGCAAACCAGAGATTGCTGGAGACTCCATTCCCAAAATGATCACAGCATCCTTCCAGCCCAGAAAAGCAGCAGGAAGTGATGCTTCTGACACCTGAGCTCTGATCTTCTTCTTGTCAAGCCTTTAAAGGGAGGGGAATGCTGCCTTGAGATTTTAGCCTTTATATTTTTCAAATCCTGTGCTACAATAGTGCATAACTCTACACTTCATATAAAGTATTAACTACTGTCTTCAGACTTTGGTCAGACAAAACAATTCCTCTGGGCCTGGAACCCAAGGACAGCCTACAGCCTCAGGCCCCAAAAAGTACAAACAAAAGTGAATTGGGGAGAAGCAAACCGAGGCAATGTGATTTCATTACCTGAAGCTGTAATTGGGGAATGAATCTCTGATATGCAAACAAACCAAACTTATATCTGCCTGAGAAACTCATGACCATTGTCCATCTTGGGTGTAGCCTCTGCCAGGCTCCTGCACTGCCCAAGGTGAACCTGTTAAAGGCCTTTAATAAATACTCACTTTATTATTTTAACTTTGTCCTTTGCCTTGTTCTAGGTAGCCACTCCAAGGCATCATCTCCACTGCCATTCCTTTGGCTGACACACTGGAAACCCTCCTTCACCAAGAGCCTGGGTCACTGCAGTGACCCCTCAGCACTGCAGCAGGAGGAGAACATCCCTTTGTGAAGCACACTTTTCATTCTCTGAGTCTCATAACTCTCATGGCTCGGGCTCCTGTCAGAATTATTTGTCCCTCCTTTCCTGGCTCCATCTCTATCCACACGCAGATTCCCACCAGAGCATGGCTGGGATGTCTCCCTGCTCCTCCCTGGATTACCCCTAGCACTAAAGGGAAAACCTCTCAGTTTCCTGGACCATGGGAAAGCCACAGGGGTGCATTTTGCAGCAGTGATGTGTTTGTCCCCACAAAACCCTTGGCAGAGGTGTCCTGCTG